>NC_080487.1:612500-977500 GCF_030265055.1 Doryrhamphus excisus | reverse complement strand
CATGTTCAAATGAAATTAAACCATTACCATTACCATATTGCAGGCTAACCTGAAAATGTACAAACACATGCAAAATTTAGATGTACATTTTCAATGTTAACCCAAAAACATGCTAACCAGGGCGTACGCTAACCGAGGTTCCACTTGTAGTTAGATATATTGATATTTCTGTCACACTTAAAACCGCACTTTCTCTCATTCACCATTACCATTACCATAGAAAGCAACTGGCGGGCCGGATTCAACCGCTTAGTGGGCCGCATGTGGCCCCCGGGCCGTAGTTTGCCCACCCCTGCATTAAAGGCAGGCAAGCTCACACTGAATCCAAACTCACACGCACCAAACACCAAACACGAGGCGCCCCCAAACTGCAAAACCAAACCCTGCAACAAGACAAACCCAGCACACACGAGGACTACTCACATGCTCGGTGGACTCCTGTATATTCCACTGATGGAGACAAGACAGACACGGGACACGGGGCGTGGCGGATGAGGAGGAGGAGGAGGAGAATGAGTCAGAGGCAAAACAAGGCATGGGAAAAAAAGCACGGAGACTTTTTTTCGCGGTGAGACAGATGGATGTAGGTGTCATGCGGCAGAGGAGCGTGATGGAGGAAAGGCGGTAAAAAAAAGTTGAATGAACAAAGTGTAGCGTCAAGGTCAAGAATGCTCGTAAATCTTTGTGTTGCGATGATGCACCGCCTTCTTTCCACATCTGCCCATCAATCTCCAACGTGTCCATTAGGGGGGACATTTCCTCCCCTTTTGCCTCACCCTTTTATTCATTACATTTCAATATGTTTTCCAAATGCTCGCCTCTTGCTTTTTGCCCCAAAGATTCCCGGGGGACGCGAAAGCCCATTTCCCGCCGTCGGCTCCGACGTGGAGCGTGAAATCTTATTACTGAGAGCCTGCACTGTACTAGCGCCGGGACATCAAACCTGCCCAGGCGGAATGTCAGCGCTGCCGTTTACCAGCAACTAGACGCATAGTTCAGCAACTGTGGCCGAGAAGACCACCGGTGGGGTGGTCACGCAGACGACCCACGGGGCGGAGGAAGTTGGCTTGGCGAGGTTGAGTGGAGCACTGAAGGAGGAGGCCAACAAGGAACTTCATCGTTCCTTCATTTTCTACCACTTAGTCTCCCTGGGAATGTTTGCACTCAACCGGGGTATTCAATCCATCGCAACTGGACTCAGTCTTCATTAGGTCATGGTCAAAGACTAGATAGGACGGCTTTTGTGTGATCCCAAGTATTTATCCTCTAGGGTAGCAACACACTCAAACACAAATAGTATTGTGGTGCAAAACCACACCTTGACGACTGTTGTTTGGACCCTATTATATGTTACACAATAAACGACTGTCGTTTGTACCACACAACAAGAAAATGACATTGGGTCATCTTATCTTAACAACTGTCAAGAAACCCAAGTATGGTATCATGGTGCAAAACGGAAGTCGTTGAGACAACATGCGTCATTGAGTCTTAACGACTGTCGTTTGCACCACATTGTATGTTATACAATAAACGACAGTCGTTTGCCCCTCATTGTATGTTATACAATAAACAACTGTCGTTTGCACCACATTGTATATTATACAATAAACGACTGTCGTTTGTACCACATTGTATGTTATACAATAAACGACTGTCGTTTGTAGCACACAAAAACAAAATGACATTGGGTCATCTTATCTTAATAACTGTCAAGAAACCCAAGTATGGCATCATGGTGCAAAACGGAAGTCGTTGAGACAACACGCGTCATTGCGTCTTGACGACTGTCGTTTGCACCACATTGTATGTTATACAATAAACGACTGCCGTTTTGTGCCACACAACAACAAAACGACATTGGGTCATCTTATCTTAACAACTGTCAAGAAACCCAAGTATGGTATCATGGTGCAAAACGGAAGTCGTTGAGACAACACGCGTCATTGCGTCTTGACGACTGTCGTTTGTACCACATAGTATATTATACAATAAACGACTGTCGTTTGTAGCACACAAAAACAAAATGACATTGGGTCATCGTATTTTAACAACTGTCAAGAAATCCAAGTATGGTATCATGGTGCAAAACGGAAGTCGTTGAGACAACATGCGTCATTGAGTCTTAACGACTGTTGTTTGTACCACATTGTATGTTATACAATAAACGACTGTCGTTTGTAGCACACAAGAAGAAAATGACATTGGGTCATCCTATTTTAACTGTCAAGAAACCCAAGCATGGTATCCTGGTGCAAAACGAAAGTCGTTGTCATTGCATCTTAACGACTGTTGTTTTGCACCACACAGAGCTATTCCACTCTTGTTTCGGCAGGCCTCTACCTTAGAGAATAAATACTATACTGATTTTGCACCATTACAGAACGAAAATAAACAATGTTACAGGAAGTGTGATTATAATAATAATATTGTATTAATAAAAACATCTGACGTTGATGAGTGTATTGTCAAATAGTAGAATCAATTTCGACTAAACTCACGCTTTGCTTCCTTTGCCTTTTATTTTGTAGTGCGTGTAGTGCTAGGGGTTTGCGACCTTCCATAATTCACTTTTTATGAATAAGTTGCCTTTGCAAAATAACCATGCTCACTTTTGTTTTCTGTGAATATAAAAATATGCTGATTATTGTGGTTAGACAGCTATTCCTAAAGCTGTGCTCCTGTTGCTAAACAAGGAAAAAAAAAAAGTATTTGTCGCCACGCCAAATCCGAGTGAATCAACACGAGAAATGACTTCATTTATCTACGCCTTTCTTACTTCTGATTCATCTCGATTCTCCCTCACTCAAAAACTGCAGGCTGACCGGCGAGTATAATGGCCCTCCAAAAATGTATTTCCAAAGACACTGCAAGCGGCGAACTCCGCGGCATAATTTGTCGCAGCCGCTGCTGGATGCAACGTGACGACACGGGCTGAGATTTGTGTCGATAAAAAATGAGAAGGAGCTGGAGGAGAAGGAGCCGTCACGATTGATGGAGTGAAACGGGCTGAGGTGCTCTTTTCTTTCCATTTCTATTCATGCCCGCTATCGGAGGCAGTGAAGCATCACCTCCCTCGCTCACGTACACAAACACACACGCCGGCATGAGCGCCAGTGTCGACACACATGAATTGTGAAACGAATCAGCGGTCAAACAAAATCAAACTAAGAAAGTGCTGGTGAATGCGCTCAAACACGGGCAGACAATCTACAGGCTATATGTGGAGGCCAGGCACTGCCCGATATGTTCAAGCACAACAGGAATGGTAAATGTACCACTTTTCATCTGGCACTGCCCGATATGTTCAAGCACACCAGGAACACCAGGAATGGTAAATGGACCGCTCTTCATCAGGCACTGCCCGATATGTTCAAGCACACCAGGAATGGTAAATGGACCGCTCTTCATCAGGCACTGCCCGATATGTTCAAGCACACCAGGAATGGTAAATGGACCGCTCTTCATCAGGCACTGCCCGATATGTTCAAGCACACCAGGAATGGTAAATGGACCGCTCTTCATCAGGCACCGCCCGATATGTTCAAGCACACCAGGAACACCAGGAATGGTAACGGAACCGCTCTTCATCAGGCACCGCCCGATATGTTCAAGCACACCAGGAACACCAGGAATGGTAAATGGTCGGCTCTTCATCAGGCACTGCCCGATATGTTCAGGAACACCAGGAATGGTAAATGGATCGCTCTTCATCAGGCACCGCCCGATATGTTCAAGCACACCAGGAATGGTAAATGGACCGCTCTTCATCAGGCACTGCCCGATATGTTCAAGCACACCAGGAACACCAGGAATGGTAAATGGACCGCTCTTCATCAGGCACTGCCCGATATGTTCAAGCACACCAGGAATGGTAAATGGACCGCTCTTCATCAGGCACCGCCCGATATGTTCAACCACACCAGGAATGGTAATTGGATCACTCTTCATCAGGCACCGCATAATATGTTCAAGCACACCAGGAATGGTAACTGGACCGCTCTTCATCAGGCACCGCCTGATATGTTCAAGCACACCAGGAATGGTAAATGGACCGCTGTTCATCAGACACTGCCCGATATGTTCAAGCACACCAGGAACACCAGGAATGGTAACTGGACCTCTCTTCATCAGGCACTGCCCGATATGTTCAAGCACACCAGGAACACCAGGAATGGTAAATGGACCGCTCTTCATTAGGCACTGCCCGATATGTTCAAGCACACCAGGAACACCAGGAATGGTAAATGGACCGCTCTTCATTAGGCACTGCCCGATATGTTCAAGCACACCAGGAACACCAGGAATGGTAAATGGTCGGCTCTTCATCAGGCACTGCCCGATATGTTCAGGAACACCAGGAATGGTAAATGGTCGACTCTTCATCAGGTACTGCCCGATATGTTCAAGCACACCAGGAATGGTAAATGGACCGCTCTTCATCAGGCACTGCCCGATATGTTCAAGCACACCAGGAACACCAGGAATGGTAAATGGACCGCTCTTCATCAGGCACTGCCCGATATGTTCAAGCACACCAGGAATGGTAAATGGACCGCTCTTCATCAGGCACCGCCCGATATGTTCAACCACACCAGGAATGGTAATTGGATCACTCTTCATCAGGCACCGCATAATATGTTCAAGCACACCAGGAATGGTAACTGGACCGCTCTTCATCAGGCACCGCCTGATATGTTCAAGCACACCAGGAATGGTAAATGGACCGCTGTTCATCAGACACTGCCCGATATGTTCAAGCACACCAGGAACACCAGGAATGGTAACTGGACCTCTCTTCATCAGGCACTGCCCGATATGTTCAAGCACACCAGGAACACCAGGAATGGTAAATGGACCGCTCTTCATTAGGCACTGCCCGATATGTTCAAGCACACCAGGAACACCAGGAATGGTAAATGGACCGCTCTTCATTAGGCACTGCCCGATATGTTCAAGCACACCAGGAACACCAGGAATGGTAAATGGTCGGCTCTTCATCAGGCACTGCCCGATATGTTCAGGAACACCAGGAATGGTAAATGGTCGACTCTTCATCAGGTACTGCCCGATATGTTCAAGCACACCAGGAATGGTAAATGGACCGCTCTTCATCAGGCACTGCCCGATATGTTCAAGCACACCAGGAACACCAGGAATGGTAAATGGACCGCTCTTCATCAGGCACTGCCCGATATGTTCAAGCACACCAGGAATGGTAAATGGACCGCTCTTCATCAGGCACCGCCCGATATGTTCAACCACACCAGGAATGGTAATTGGATCACTCTTCATCAGGCACCGCATAATATGTTCAAGCACACCAGGAATGGTAACTGGACCGCTCTTCATCAGGCACCGCCTGATATGTTCAAGCACACCAGGAATGGTAAATGGACCGCTGTTCATCAGACACTGCCCGATATGTTCAAGCACACCAGGAACACCAGGAATGGTAACTGGACCTCTCTTCATCAGGCACTGCCCGATATGTTCAAGCACACCAGGAATGGTAAATGGACCGCTCTTCATCAGCATATTTGATCATAATCTCACGGATGAATATTGTCTACTTGTGTTATTTCTAGATGAGCATCCTCAATAACGAATCACACGCTGGGTATCATCCTGGCACGCTTGGAACTGACCAACTTGAGAACAGTTCCTCATAATCGCTACTCAAGCTGTGCTGTGGTGATAATGACCTAAAGCGGCAAAAGTGATGGAGGTACTCGCTGAGGTTCAGACTTGTGATGCAAAAAGCTTACAAAAAAGAGGGGTCGATAAAATTGCGCAGTCGGTGCTGGACTGGGGTTTCAAATTAGCATAAAAAATGAGGGTGTTGTGTGAGCTGGGGCTGGAAAAGAGGTGCTCGAGGCGCCCACACACAAGCGCCCTGCTGTACTTGTAGCATCACGGCTAACCCTGGGAGGACATGAAGAGGCGAGTGGCAGCCGGAGCAGAGAAAAGCTCGTTGCGGGAGGAAGCGATAGCAGATACAATCCACCGTCCAATTCATTCATTTTATACCGCTTATCCTCACGAGGGTCGCGGGGGGTGCTGGAGCCTATCCCAGCTGTACACCCTGGACTGGTGGCCAGCCAATCACAGGGCGCATATAGACAAACAACCATTCACACTCACATTCATACCTTTGGAGTGGCCAATTAACCTAGCATGTTTTTGGAATGTGGGAGGAAACCGGAGTACCCGGAGAAAACCCACGGTCCCCAGGTCTGTACGCTAACCACTAGACCGCCGTGCAGCCTGCGCCATCCATTCATTCATTCATTCATTTTCTACCGCAGCTGGAGCCTATCCCAGCGGTCTTCGGGCGAGAGGCGGGGTACACCCTGGACTGGTGGCCAGCCAATCACAGGGCACATATAGACAAACAACCATTCACACTCGCATTCATACCTATGGACAATTTGGAGTGGCCAATTAACCTAGCATGTTTTTGGAATGTGGGAGGAAACCGGAGTACCCGGAGAAAACCCACGCATGCACGGGGAGAACATGCAAACTCCACACAGAGATGGCCGAGGGCGGGGACCGAACCCTGGTCTCCTAGCGCCTCCACCATCCAATGAGTCGCAATATTTCTGACATTGTTGTTGTGGCGGTAACTCAGCCTCCGAATGAGGAACCGATTCGTGCAGCAGAGATAATTGCTTTTTAATTCTTTACTAATTACAGTTGTGAGTTCAGGCTGCGTCACAAGTCGACACTCCAGGGCGAAGACGTGTCGGAGACAACAGCTAAAAATCCACTAACTGTGTGGCCCTCGCCGACGTCCCGGGCAAGCCCGTGCTGGTTGCAGACTCTCCGAGAAAGCAATCTGTGGAGATGACTCAATCAAGGGTAACCGACTTGCATGCGAGCTTCCTGGAATGACTCAAGCGGCGTCCCGGGGCTGCGGCAGCGCAAAGCCAGGGAGGGAAAACAGACGGTGGTTAGCCAGAGGCGGGAAAGACAAACGGGTTTTGGAGAGGCGTCACGGTGACTGGCTCCGGCGCAAATTTTTGTGAGATGTGTTAATTGGCTTGAGCCGTCAGGGAGGGCTGTTTGCACGACAGGTTGGGGTCACGCTGAGTTCAACGAGGCTGCTTGTGTCAACATGGAGCGGAGCGCAAGTCTTGCAAGATTTGCAGAAGGGGTAGATATTTATTTACGGGTTGAATTCTTAAGGGGATACCATCATGTAAAAAACTGTCAAGTTCACTCTAAACATGAAAAGATGCAGTCAACGCGGTTTGTTACGTCAACGTTCTGTGCACCTAGCCTGCTAACACTGAACAATTGGTGAAAACAGGAATGGGCCAAAATAGGCAAATCTCAATGTATCATATTGATTATTCTTACAGTATCCATACACAAGCATCGAATATATACACGAGCATCACATACAGATAAAGTATCATGATGATAAACATTGAACAGAAGAGAGTAGCTTTACTTTGTTTTAGTTTTATTGTATTTGTTACATCCTGTAACTGGCTTCTGGTACTAAATATATCTAATTAGTTTCGGTAGTTCTGTGTTGTTACTTTACCCAAAACTAAGATGCCCCGATTAGTGGTAAAAACAGCTCTCATATTTGTACATATTTGTATATTTGAATATCAGCAGCAACACAACCAATGTTGTAATAGTGGTCAAGAGCTAAGTGAGCAAACTGAACACTGATGAGTTGATTGAGGAAGCAGGGCCTGGGGACTCCATGGTGGTACGGGGTATCAAGCTCCTCGGGGGGGCAGGGCCCCGGGGGTGGATCCTTCAGGACCTCGGTTTCCTCCCACATTCCAAAAACATGCTAGGTTTAATTGGCGACTCCAAATTGTCCATAGGTATGAATGTGAGTGTGAATGGTTGTTTGTCTATATGTGCCCTGTGATTGGCTGGCCACCAGTCCAAGGGTGGACCCCGCCTCTCTCCAGAAGACAGCTGGGATAGGCTCCAGCACCCCCGCGACCATCGTGAGGATAAGCGGCAGAAAATGAATGAATGAATGACTTGACTTTGCAGCATCACATGGACATCAGGGGCGGTGCCCCTGGATTGGCAGACCAGGGTGGTGATCCTGCTTTTTAAGAAAGTCTATTCCGACCAAACGATGGGAGACTGGCTGTATTTTAATATTATTGGATCGGTGATACCAGTCAGGTGCTTTATTTCGCCGATTGGTGATAATTTGATTCTTTTGGAGGTGACATCCCCACAAACAATCGTCATTGTGCTTTGAGAGGAACAGGACGTCCTGTGACCACAGCAGCAGAAAGATTCCACTCGGAGTAGAGCACACGGTGACCTTGACAGTGTACCCGCCACCGATATGATGGAGTGAAGACGGTGGGATATTTACAAATGCTAACACGGGTTAATAGCCCGGCGCTGGAGGGCAGAGCTGTGTGTATTTGCTAATGGAAGTAGACCGGCAGCCTGCTGCTGGACGCTCCTCCGAAGGACAAAAGGAGCTGATATGAAAAATGAGATGTTTTTCCGGAGGCGGTCAAGGGTGGCTGATGAATGCGTGTTTCCTTTAATGTTACTGCTGTTTTTTTTTTTGTTTTGTTTATAAGATACGTTACGGTATTTTCATGACCATAAACCAGGACACGGCAATCAGATACTGAAATGATCCTCAAAATGTACTCAATGACGCCTTAATATTACAATACATTAAAGCATGGCTCCTTCTATGGATAAAACACTCTATTTATTTTATACTGGATTACAAAATACTTTGTATAATACACACTTTCCGAAGAAATACTGTCCAAAGCCTGAGCATAGCACGTAGCCTTTTATACTGGAAGTTCTTGTCCGTGTTTGCCTGCACAGCCGCGGTGTCGTACATTTTTGGGGGTGCAGCTGCCTCGTTGGTGCCCCCAGGGAGCGAAACGCACGACAACCTTACATGAGGCGCACCGAGCAAGAAAGCGCTGCACCGCACTCAGGATCTAACAGCTACCAATTTGGCCAGCGGCGAGGACTTGGGTATCATGAATCACCTGCTCCCCAAGTATCACGCTCGCAACCCCTCTGGGGCTCCGACTTCCGCTAACACATTTAGCCCAAATTGCGGCTTTTTCACGCCATTGTGTGTACACTAAATGTTTTGGTGTTTTGCCTGAAGTTTAGTTTGCTGCTGAGATCCTCTAATTTTTAATCTGGAAACAATGCAGTGAAGAACTTGGGTAAGAACCCATTTAATCCACCACAGAATGCAACATGGAACATGTCTGCAGACCAGATCCAATTTCCAGTCCTATGTCATGTGTGCAGAGATAAAATGAAGAGAAAGTGAAGGCGGTGGAGAGAAAGACCAGGCGGGGGGGAAGTGAAGTGTGAATTCATATACGGACGAGGAGGAGTGTAGATTGAACACAAGAAGGAAAATGGACATGGCACAGTTGGAGACGTATGAAGAGAGATAACAAGAGTCGGGGATGACACGTCTTCTCCGTACCTGCGCCTCCGGCAAGGTCACATCCAGCATGTCGGGTTGTCCACGCGGCTCGCCGTTCTCCAGGCGGGAGAAGATGACCTGGTAACCTCGGATTTGGCCGTGCTGCTTGCCTTGCAGGGGCGGCTTCCAGGTGACCCGGATGGCGGTGGAGTTCACCACCTCCACCTCCAGCTTCCTGGGGGGCGCTCCCGGCACTGGGAAGCAGAAGGAAAGGGAGGGTAAGAAAGTCAAAAACAAAAATAAAATGCTGAGTTTGCGCTTTTCTTCTGCGCTTTGATGAGAGATGGGCTACTGTGTTATTTATGGACCTGGCGGCTCTTGATAAAAAAAAGAAGTACGCTCGATTGCGGCGCTGGCAATGAATCAACACGCCAACTCGCTCTGGAGCGGCCATGTCAGTTAAAGATGGCCTCACGCGGGGTAGCGTGTCTTTAATGGCCTCCATTTTGCCATGAAATTGGCTACCTTGTGGTAAAACTTAAACTAAAAAACATTAATTAGTGGCTAATTTCTCTGAGGAGTAGCTGCTCTCTTTCACACTGCAAACAAACCAACATGGGGGGGGGGGTCTGGATGATGTGTACACTCAAAGCAAGTAGGAAAGCCACCCACCCACACACAAACACACACAGAGGGAAGTCCCGAGGTGATGAGACATAACCTGCAATAGTCAAAGCCAAGTTGAAAGAAAAAAGATGGCGTCCCCGGTGGCTACAAGCGCACCTCATTAGCTTGTTATTGATCAACAAAGACAACAAAGGAGAGAGGACAAAGAGACACGAGTGAGGAGTCTTTCAGCTTTTTGCATTCAACCTACCATCCTCTTTGGTTTTCATCCTCACCGGGGCGCTCTCAGGGCCCGGCCCCACGTCCGTGTGGGCCCTCACCCACACCTGATACTCGGTCCACTTCTCCAGGTCCTCTAAGATATAGTCAGTGGCTCCGGAGCCAATACCCGTGGCCTCGTGGCGCTCCGTGTCGTCGCCGGACAGCGCTTGGTAGCTGACCGTGTAGCGCACAATGGCGCCGTGGCGGCTGGCGGCAGGCGGGGCTGCCCAACTCACCTTGAGGCTGGTGGAGCTCAGGCTGTACAGGCGGACCTCCTGGGGGGGTGCGGAGGGGGCTGCACAACCACAGGGGGTGGGGAGGGGGGGGGGGGGTCACGGCTCAAGCAAACATAAAAATAAAACAACACGAGCAAACTTAAGGCAAGGATGGAAGCTTTTTGTTGTATGTTGACATCATCAAAAGTTGTGTAACGGTACGGGACGGATCTGGTACCCCACCTATACATGTTTACACATCATGTGACGGACAGGAAAAGGGGCAGGACTTATGCCGAAGGTGAATGTTTGTATTTTTTTTGCGGCTTTCTTGGCTTTGCCGTGACGTCACGATTGCATGTGGGTCCTGCAAAGTATTCTGGTCATGACGTCACAATCAAGGTGGCATCGGTTCAGAATACTCGCTTTCAGCTATGACAAAGCTGAGATGTAGTTTTTTTTTTTCCATACAGTATCTATGTACATGTGTTGTTTTACAAAAATATCATTATTATTATTATATTCATTTCCAAAATTTGGATTACTGAAGCATTTAAATGACTATCCTGTTTAACTTCCTAGTCCCAAAAGTGTTAAGGCAGTCCCATACTGTCCCCACTTCATGCCATGTGTTTATTTGCCTTTAGGTATGAGTAAATTAAAATGCTAACATGCTAATGGTCATCATGCTAGGATCGAGCTCAAGTACCGAAAGAAAAATTAGCTAAAACGATAACATTTTAGCAATTAGCATGCTAACACCTAGCAACATAGCATCAAATCTTATAGAATTTCCCTTCTCCAAGAAGATTAAGAGTTGTTGAGTGTAATCCTTGATTGGTTAAGTCACAAATTAAGACCTGTATCTATCTAAGTATGTCAACGTCATCCATTTACCACAAAAAGCTTCCACAAAACAACAAAGATGCTACCTTTGGACTGAGAGTTTTGCCGTCTTGGCCTTGTGATTGACACTTTCTACCGTGAAACAACACGATATTCTGTGAGCATATAATATAAAATGTTCCGATAATTTTACAGGTCAATGTTTCCATAAAGATGTAAGATGAACTTCGATCCGTGCTGCTCCTCGCAAGACGGAAATAAACGGCACGCGGGTGTGAACAAGCGCTTAGCGGCCCTGAATGATGTTCACGCCATGTTGCAAAAACTCTTTAGGAAGAGACGAGCGTCAGGTGCCTGTTGAGACAGCTTTAGACCTGATTTTGAAAACTCTAAAACTCTCCAGTCCAGAGGTAAACATCCAAAAAAGTCCAAACTATGACACCAAAAACACAAAACAGAAAAGCATTCTTACAGTGCATGCATCTATCTCTGTACAAATGTATGAAACACCAAAAGGAAACACAAAATGGAATCGAACGTTTTTGCTTATTAAGTGTCTTTCTTAGGAAGCACAGCAATGACCTCAAATGGGAATAAAAAAAACACTAAAGTCAGAACACACAGAAGCTATTTTCACGTTGGCGTGACGAAACGGTCGGTCTCATCAGTCGACGCGACGGAGAGGGTGGCCTCACAGTCCCGATGACAGCCAACTAAATCAAAGCAGATAGATTTTCTAATTTTGATGAAATATGTGCTGGATATAGCCGGAATCCTGCTTCTGAGACACAACACAGGCGCTGTCACAGCTGAAGCGTCAAGCCGAAATCCGTCCTCGGCATTCTTCTCTTTACAAAGTCGAAGCGGAACACAGGAAATACGTGCGCCTCGGGCCAGAAAGACAGCCAGATACAGATTAGGCATAAAAGTGAGATCAAATTAAAGATAAAGTAGCTCTTTTCTCTTTCAAATGTAAAAAGCCTAATACATTTTTCACACCTTTAAGCGCGCATATCATTCACGAGTTTCTTCAGAGATGGAAAACTTAAATGGTAAGTGAGAGCCATCATGCATGGCAAGTCAGATGGACTAAATGATACAGTATGAGGCATGCGTTGGGGGGGTGGGGGCTACGGTGGGGGCGGGGGGGACATAAAACCTACCTTTAACATTGAACCTGTCGCCCGTCCTCAGGTGGTGTTAGTGCTGACTGACAAGGGTTTTATGTTGTGCTGAAATTGACTCGACACCAGGTCAAGTCAATATACCGTCCCTGCATTGTGCCATGTGTGTATTTGCCTGAGTAAATTAGCTAAAATGCTAACATGCTAACGGTCAACATGCTAGCAACGAGCAAGAGAGCCTCAAGTACCAAGGCTGTCCTAAAACGTCCCTGCATAGAGTGATGTGTGTATTTGCCTTTAGACATGAGTAAATTAGTTAAAATGCTAACATGCTAACGGTCAACATGCTAGCATCGAGCAAGAGAGCCTCAAGTACCAAGGCTGTCCTATAACGTCCCGGCATACAGCCATGTGTGTATTTGCCTTATGACATAAGTAAATTATCTAAAATGCTAACATGCTAACGGTCAACATGCTAGCATCGAGCAAGAGAGCCTCAAGTACCAAGGCTGTCCTATAACGTCCCTGCATAGTGCCATGTGTGTATTTGCCTTTAGACATGAGTAAATTAGCTAAAATGCTAACATGCTAACGGTCAACATGCTAGCATCGAGCAAGAGAGCCTCAAGTACCGAACGTGCCAAGGCTGTCCTATAACGTCCCTGCATAGTGCCATGTGTGTAAATGAGTAAATTAGCTAAAATGCTAACATGCTAACGGTCAACATGCTAGCATTGAGCAAGAGAGCCTCAAGTACCAAGGCTGTCCTATAATGCCCCTGCGTAGTGCCATGTGTGTAAATGAGTAAATTAGCTAAAATGCTAACATGCTAATGGCCATGCTAATGTGCTGAAATTGATTGACACCATGTGACCTGCACCGTCTCAAACTTAAGTAACTTTGGATGCTAAAACGACGACCTCGGCCCGGCTGGTGGTTGATGTTGACTTGATTAGCGAGGAGCGTTAGAGAGCGAGGAGACAAACATCAAAAAAGCGAGAGATGATTGACTTACTGGACTGGGCCGTACGAGCCTCGATGGGCTGCGTGTAGACGCCTAAACCATTTTCGGAGCGGGCGGCGAGTGAGAAACGATAGAGCGTGTTGGGCTTCAGACCGTCCACGGCGTATGAGCCCGCCGGATCGAAGGTGACGTGTATCTGCAAGGATCACAATTGGGAATTTTACACACAATGACACACACGTTGATTATTCATATGGAGTGGAACCGATAAAGTCAAACATGATCCGGTTCCAATGCAATGGAAATAGTCCGGGTGAGTAATCTGTTCCAGGGTCACACAAGTGTAAAAATAAGCTAACCACTGCTATATGAACAACTAAACACTTGAGATGCTAACCTTGTTGTCCGAGCCGCTCTCCCAGTACTGCAGCTCGTACTTAATGATGGGGTCCTGCACGGGCCATAACCATGACAGTGAGATGCGGGTGTCCAGCTCCGCTTCCGCCTCAAAGCTGGACGGCTGGGAAGGCACTGAAGACATGAAGACAAAAGTTAAGAGACTTCTACCAAGATGCTAGAAAATCTCAACTGGCTGGTTTCGATGTTCACCTCCTTGCTGGGTCTTGACCTGAAGGATTTCCGACGGCGGGCCGTCCCCCACGGAGGTGAAGCCCAACACCCTGAGGCTGTAGGTGATATCGGGTGTCAGGCCAGAGATGGTGGTGAGGCTGCTGTCGTCTGTGTTGTGTTTCTGCCAGGCGCTGAGTGGAGCGCTGTGATCCGAGCTGTAGTACACCCGGAAGCCACGGATATGCCCGTTGGGTTCCTCGGGCGGCTCCCACTGGACCAGCATGGTGGTGGCGCTCAGCATCCGAGCTTGCACGTGCAGGGGCGGTGAGGAGGGGGCCTGTTCGCCGGTACGCGTCTCCACGGGGTCGCTAGGTGGTCCGCGGCCGATGTTGTTGACGGCCATCACGCGGAACTCGTACTCGGAGTAGGGGCTGAGTCCACCGATGCTGTAGCGGGTGGTGGCCACGCCTTCCACTTCCTGGAAGCCATTGTCTGACGCCTTGGCTCGGTACTGGATCATGTAGTAGGACACGGGTTCTGGGTTGCCGGAGTCCCAGGTCAGAGTCACACTGGTGGCTGTGGTCTCGGTCACAATGAGAGAGGTAGGAGGCTTTGGCAGGGCTGATGGAGGACAGGAGGAGATCACCGTTAGCTTTAATTCCAAGAGCTGAAAAATGTTTCTAATCCATCTTGAAATGTTCTTTCATGTGATCACCCTTGAAGTGATGTGAGAAGCCATTATCCCACGATGCCCACCACGAATACAACCCCGTCTGTCATAACAGAGCTGGGTATTACTGCTAAATTGCAACAGTGCTCTCCTTTTTGTACCTAGATAAATACCGGCTAAAGAGACCTTCAGCAGGGCTTTCTTGGACAACTATGAGCATTGATCATACAGCACTAAGCTAATATTTGGGCTCTGCTTGAATAAGGGGCCTTTAAGGGGCTGTCGCTTTCTTTGCATTGATTTGGTCCTTTTTGGACGGCACGGTACCAAGCGGCAATCATCTGGTCAGTTTGACCTTAAAATAGTACGACTGGACTGTAATAAGTCGGAACGAGGTGTGCTAACGAACAAGAACAGCGGTTTCTTCTACTGGAGGGAAGACTGAGTGCAACGAGAAAACGGGCTGACGCAGCAAAGTGGAGACTATGGAGTATAAGACTGCAAATACCAGTCGCACAAGTCGCAATGTGGCAGGCTAACATGTTACAACAATGGACTCTTGTATTCGAGAAGAGACTGAGAACAACGAGAAAACGGAGCACTGCAGCAAAGTGGAGACTATGGAGTATAAGACCGCAAATACCAGTCGCACAAGTCGAAATGTGACAGGCTAACATCTAACAACAATGGACGAGGGTCTCTTGTATTCGAGAAGAGATTGACGGCAACGAGAAAACGGAGCACTGCAGCAAAGTGGAGACTATGGAGTACAAGACTGCAAATACCAGTCGCCCAAGTCGAAATGTCACAGGCTAACATGTAACAACAATGGATGAGGGTCTCTTGTATTCGAGAACAGACTGAGGGCAACAAGAAAACGGGCTGACGCAGCAAAGTGGAGACTATGGAGTATAAGACTGTATAAGTATAAGACTAACAACAATGGACGAGAGTCTCTTGTATTGGAGAGGCGACTGAGGGCAGCAAGAAAATGGAGCGCTGCAGCAAAGTGGAGACTATGGAACAAAAATACTGCAGCAGGGATAAGCTAATGTTAGCGTTTGTGCGTATTTTGTTGTTTTTAGCTTTGTGTCCTCAAATTCCCCCAACTTATAGAGGTTCATGACTCAACCGGATTGGAATTCTGGTTAACCAGGTAAGGAAATGTAACTCTAGAACTCGTTTTTACCCGTGGAAACGCCTTAATTAGGAGCAGGACCATGTCAATTTGAATGCGTAAGAAGAGGAACAATCAGATAAAAAGGGTAAGACCCCTTACCTTTGACTGTGACCTGAGCCGTGGCTTCAATCAAGCCCAGCGAGGACATGGCCACGCAGGTGTAGTTGGCCGACTCGCGGATGCTGGTCACCTCCAGGACATTGCGCCCCATCGGCATTTCCTCCTCCTTGGTCAGCTCCGTGAGCCCCATCATCCACTTGACGTAGGGCATCGGCGAGCCCACCGCGACACACGTCAGGTTGACGCTGCCGCCCGGCATCACTTCCTGGTTGGTGGGCGGGATGGAGAATCTGGGCGGGACCCTTCGTACTAACAGAGCAGGGAGGGCACATGACAGAAATAGTCAGGGTTTGATCTGGTGAATCAAGAGCTTAAGGAGGGGCTTTGTCCGCATGTGCACACAATAGGAATCTGTCACTAGACGGCCTGGGAAGGGGGGTATTTGATTCTCTCATCCACCAAAAAAAAATGGTTTGTGAAAGACTCCAACTGGACCTCTTTTGTCAGCATGTCAAACGGTGGCAAGAGTTGCATCACCGAGGGACCCTGCGGAGAAGGCATTGTTGAGTTTCTCCTCCCTCTCTCTCTCTCTCTCTCTCTCTCGCTTGCTGGCTTTCTCGCTCTGGCTTTGTGCAGTTGTGATATGCAGATGGAGTGACATTAAAAAAGGGGTTCCCATGGAGACGAGAAGGCCCGCTGATGTCGCTGAGGGACAAGGCAAACACTGATGCATGAGGCTCAATGTGCCATCCTGAGAAAATCTACCCCAGAATAAACACACAGGCAACATTTACATATGACTTATTTTCCTTTTTCGGATAACAAGATATTCCCCGCCGTTTCTGACACATCCTGGTTAAGTTTTTGGCACGTGGAACATTGGAAAATCAAACATTGGAGGTCTATAACATAATGAACATCTCCATAGAAGACGGGAGGCTTCTTTGATTATGAAGAAACAGAAGCCAAGCCGAACGTTCCTCCCCAGCGGGAGGCCATTACTGCTAACCCAACACTGCTAGCTTGAATGTATTGAAAAGACGGTGGCGTTCGGCCATCCCTGCAGATTCCACACTGCTACACCACCGCAGCATCTGCTGTTCTCTTGGAAAAAAAAAAAAAAAAAAAAAAGCCCTTGACTATAATTGCTCTTTTTTGCACCGGCCTCCATTAAAATCCAATTTCAAATTTGAAGCCCCCTCCCAACCTTTCACACACCCCTCCCTCCATATCTAATTCAGACTGGAATGTTGTTACACTCATGCTTGTCATTCCATTTGTTGAATAACAGAAAAGTAGTTTTATTTTGATTCTAGCCAGTTTCTTATATAAAAGAAAAAATAATAATGAGGCCTGGTTCTCTTTAGAGGCGACACGAATAAAAAAACTGCAGTCAGGAAAAAAAAAAAATGATGACACTGTTTGTGTAACTAGTCATGAACTGCTGCACAAAAGAGAGTGCAAATTGGTACAAACACAAAAAACTACTGCGTTGCCTGACAAATACACCGCATGGCGGCACTGTTTCAACCCCCATGGGTAGGATTTGTCTAATAATTATTACCAATATGAGGATATTACATATTACATTTATGCTATCATGTCTTCCAAAGCATTCGGATGACAACCCAAAAAAGGGCACCACAAATGTCATCCACCCCGTGAAGTGTCCCGATTTTTTCACATGACTGTTTTTTGTCGTAAAGCACCTGTCAAAGATGAGGTCGAGGTAGGAGTTTTGTCCTTGACGGAACAAACAAGGACGGTGAAAAGGGAAAAAGGTTCCTGTCGGGAAGCTGATTCTGACATGCAAGGACGGGAAGATTGCTAAGTCTGGGAAGGAGGCAGGAATGACATTCTCAGGCACGGCATGCATGGAAGCTGGGGAAAAGACACAGGAAGGATTCACAATTACGCTCGGGAGGCGATAAAGTAGAAACTTTCTCATCGGAATGCCCACGTCCAAAACTGATATGCGGTACGACCGATGCACGCATGACGAGCCGGTCCTGTGACAGTTCACTGCGAGTTTTCACAACACGCACTCGGGAATGAGCCCGCTCAGGAGTGGGCCCTAACGTTAGACCATTATGCTAAAAAGTGTCTGTTATTCCACCATGATAGCACAGTGCTAAGAGTAGACAGTCAATGGGGCCATGCGTATTTTCAACACTTAATGTCCTGAATAATTCATAGCATGCGGTCAGGTTTGGAGAGCTGCTGAAGAATAACATGACGAGAGGGCAGGTAATTGTTATCGATCCCGCCCCCCGCCCCCCCCCATCACCGAGACCTCTATCCTGTTGAGATGCAAGCTGGTAGAGACAGGGCCGGGGGGACTCCATCAAAAATAAGAGCGCTTGCCTTGTTGTCGGATATCTACTAAACGTAACAGCCTTGACAAAGTGTCCGAGGATGGCGGCGGAATGCGTTCAGTCAATCGGTAATCTGAGGGAACTGGCACAGTCAGCGGGCTCCCAAGAAATCCTGGCAGGGAGAGCGGCCATGATGGCCAATCAAGCAACTGCCAGCTCCATCTTAAATATTCTCACGGTTGGCAGTTTTGCAACGGTAAAAATGACTTCCCGAGCTTTAGTTGTCAGGAAAAGTATATTTGCGTTAGTTTGCTTCATTTGCATGAATGTCTGCCTTTTAGGACTCTCATGGCTGGAAGACTGACCTAAACCCACGAGCTTGAATACCTGACCAACGGGTTTCCGACGGAATAGCCAGGTAATACGGTAAAGGTAAACTTGTGAGCGCTAACACAGGGTTGGGTTGGCGATGGACAGGATGTTGTTGAGTGACAATAACAGTGTTGCTAAGGAGGAACAATGCAGCACAGATCTAACAAAGCCTGGAGCTAAACTGCACAAGAGGTCCTTGTGTGTTCTGGCGAGGCGGACTAAAACCTGTTTTTAAGGCATGCGATAACGCCACGGGGGCTTCATGCAAATGAGGCGACAATCATCCAAAAAACAGCAATTACAGAGAGAGATTTTCATCTATTTCAGGGAAGGGATTTCGGGGCCGTTTTTATCGGGATCTCACCTAGGAACTGCGTGAAATTAAAAGAGGCGGAGCTGAAGGGGGTGGGGTTAAAAGTGAAAAGGACCAACCTTCGCGCTGATCTGTGCGCAGATGAAGTGATTTGGATGGAGGTGAGCAATGGGATGGCAGAGTGGAGAGGAACACACCACAGTGAAAGACAACAGTGTTATGGAAACAGGCCATGTGGAACCCCCCCCCCCACACACATGCACATACACACACATACACAATAGATACATTGTGGACATACAATGTCAGGAAAGACTTGGTTATTATCTCACATGGGGGTTCATTTTTTTTAGCCATTTTCCCAATGAATGAGAACATGGTGTCTTTGAATGCAACGCCACATCGGTTAGAGTGTGATTCGAATGTTCGGCTACTTTTTAAAAAGATCGATTTTCAGACGTTATACTGTCTTTGAATTGATCTTTCTGTTAAATAAAAATATTAATTTATTCATTTAAATACAAATATCAATAAATACATATTTTAAAATTTATTTTATTAATTTTTCTTAATTAATTTTGCTTTATATTTTATGTATTTATATTATTTTTGATATTTATATTTATTAAAAAATATAATTTAAAAAATAAATATTCATAAAAGAAATAAAAAAAATAACTTAAACTATATTAGGAAAGCAGGAAGTGAACAAATGTAACAGTTAGTGATTGTAAAAGTACCAGATGGAGGGGTAGGATTTAATAAGCTTTGCTTCTTCCTACTCCTTTTGGACATGTAATCTGATGCATGTTCAAATGAAATAAAACCATTACCATTACCAATAAAGATACTTGCAGATGGTGATTAATCATGACAAATTAATTAAAAAAAACTGTGATTAATCTTAAAATTTGTAATACACTTTTCACCTACTACTCTGAAATATGTGTATCATATTTCCCATAAACACAGCACTCAGCATCGAAGCAACGTTGAATAGAAATAATTGAAGTCTCTTTGTAAGCCGTTTATGGACCTCGGGGGCCAAACACCAGCCCCCCGCCCCCCCACATAAAAAATAACCCAGATTCCTGTTTCCGTCTTGACACACAGGCACACAAAGGACAGCATGAAAAAGATATTTTGAGAGGCAGGAAAAGCGTGACGGCAGCACTCCATCCCTGTGACATATGGACACGTCACAGGGATGTATGAAGCAACGCCAGCAGACAGAAGCTATATTCCACAGCGGACAAATGGAGCCCACGGTGAGCGATCACGGGGGCACTTTCATTCCGCCCACGCTCCGTCGGAAGAGGGTCACTGGGAGCGACACACCCTCACACCTACAAAATGCACCACGCTCTTCACGGACAGGAGTGAGGCGGGGAGCAAAAAAACGAACTATTTCCTTCCCTGCACTGAAATATGAAGACATCATCCTGCGACGAGGGCGGTGGCTGCCGTGGGGGCAGCAGAGCCCAAATCAGGATCCGGTAGTGCCGATGACTGATGGAAAATGAACACGTTGGCAGACGATAACGAGCACATTTAAGATGTCGGATGAAATGGGGGGTGGGGGGGGGGGGGGGGCTTGGTACCAACCTCTGCAAAGTTAGGAAATAATTAATTCTCACATTCTTGGATGTCGCTTTGGAATATAGCGGCATGATTAAGGATGATTTAAATTCCTGTTGCGCAAAGTTGCCGGATGTTCATCAGGAAAATATATCACAGCGTTACGTTTACCTGTCAATAGCGGTACATGTAAATCCTAACACTCCTGAGGTGAAATAAATTAGAATTTTAGGGAAAGATACACCACTGAAAACGCACAAATATATATTATATAAGTTCGTAAAAATCGTACAAAGCAACCGCAGTAAGTGACAAATGAACGGACGAATGAGTTAGCTGACCAACCCAATGAACAAGCGAGCAACGTGACGAAGCAACTGTCCTCATGGCGTCTGACACAGGTTGTCACGTTTGCCCCTTTTTCCACTGTGGCGAACACCCTGGACTGGTGGCCAGCCAATCACAGGGCACATATAGACAAACAACCATTCACACTCACATTCATACCTATGGACACAGAGATGGCCGAGGGTGGGATTGAACCCGGGTCTGGAAACATGACCATGGAGCGCCAGATTATTAATAATCTTATTAATAAGATGTTCTGTCATGCTTATTTCATCGGTGGCTAACTTTTTTTATGCTAACGATGCCTGTTTACGGATTTTGTGCAGATATGTTAAACCCCTAAATCCTCCCAAAACAAAGAGGGACTAGACCTAACGTCATCCCTCATGTTTTGGAGCCAATCAAACCGCAGACAGCTGAGCCGCGGTCCCCCCCCCCCCCCTCCTCGCCATGGTAACAAAGATGAAGTGAAAACAAGGCTTTTGTTCGCCGACCAGACAACTACACTTTTAAAAGGTTACGCTCCATTTGATTTCTATCTCTAGCGCCGGTGTGCGGCGGATGGGGGGGTTGGAGGGGGGGGGCACGGGGTTGACAGCTACCTGGGTGGTGTTGGAGACCTGCGAGCCCGGGGGCCCTGCTGGCGCCACGCCACACAACTACTGTAATTACCCGGGAAGAGGAAGAAAAGGCGGCGTCTGCACCTGTGACAGACGCGCTCTGATTAATAGGCCAGACCGCCTGGCGACGCCCCTCGTTTGATTGAAGATTGACGAGCTAAACCTTCTCCAGCCTTTTGCCGCGTTCAATCGACGTAACGGATGGCGCTGCTGTCCTTGATCGGGAAGATCTGGGAGGGCTTTTTTTTTTTTTTTGCTATTCCACTTTTCTTCGACGGTACGACAGAACGTCAACTTGGCTATACTTTAGACCAGCCATCACCAAATGGCGGAGCTGGGTCCAGTCGTGGACCCATGACGGACCCATGATGGGCTGATCGCAGTGGCAGCTTGCGGGTGCAATTGCTTCAGTTATTACGGATATCAGTTGCTACGGTTACGTGACATCAATCGCGGGGACCTCACCCAAAATGTTTGATGACTTGTCGAGAAGCGAATGAGAGAACCACGGCTCGCTCCAAAATAAACCAAAAATTTATCGACAAAACCGAAGACTTAAAAGTGAACGGACGGACCAATATGCGTCGACTCAAATGTTCTGAAACGCGCTAATTTTTAAGCTAGCGCTAGCCACAAACTAGCAAATTGAATAGAATTGAACTCGAGTCTCCTAGCGGTGAGGTCTGCGTGCTAACCACTCGACCACCGTGCAGCCCTACAATTTAACAAGCAAATGAAAATTTTATATATAGAATAAAGACAAAAAGTCATGATTTTCGAGAATAAAACTATAATATGATGAAAAATCATGTAATTTAGAAGCATGTCGTTAAAATATAAAAATGTTATTATTATTGTCTGCTGGCAATTAACCCAGTTCTCCTAGCGGTGAGGTCTGCGTGCTAACCACTCGACCACCGTGCAGCCCTACAATTTAACAAGCAAATAAAAATTTTAAAGAATAAAGACAAAAAGTCATGATTTTCGAGAATAAAACTATAATATGATGAAAAATCATGTAATTTAGAAGCATGTCGTTAAAATATAAAAATGTTATTATTATTGTCTGCTGGCAATTAACCCAGTTCTCCCAGCTGTGAGGTCTGCGTGCTAACCACTCGACCAACGTGCAGCCCTACAATTTAACAAGCAAATAAAAATTTTATATATAGAATAAAGACAAAAAGTCATGATTTTCGAGAATAAAACTATATGATGAAAAATCATGTAATTTAGAAGCATGTCGTTAAAATATAAAAATGTTATTATTATTGTCTGCTGGCAATTAACCCAGTTCTCCCAGCTGTGAGGTCTGCGTGCTAACCACTCGACCACCGTGCAGCCCTACAATTTAACAAGCAAATAAAAATTTTATATATAGAATAAAGACAAAAAGTCATGATTTTTGAGAATAAAACTATAATATGATGAAAAATCATGTAATTTAGAAGCATGTTGTTAAAATATAAAAATGTTATTATCATTGTCTGCTGGCAATTAACCCATTTCTCCTAGCCGTGAGGTCTGCACGCTAACCACACAACCACCGTGCAGTGTATTGCAGTACTATTTTGTGTTTATCTGTGCATGCGTTGGTTTGCATCACAGTAACGGAAGCGTCATGTTCTGGTTACATGACAGCCCGAGGGAAACGCCACTGCCTACATCGGTACTGAAAATGAAATGCAGGACAATATCGATATCTCGAACATCGCTAATAAAAACGCTTCCTGAAATGTGAGGGATTCGCTGCCTTTTCCTCTGATGCTGCTAATTTGGAACCACGCGGACTGGGAGTACATTCTCTCCAAGGTAGAACATGCTTTTATATTTGCTTTTAACAAAGTTTTGAAATGTTAAAAGCATGCGTCCCCCCCTCCCCCCCCCCTCTCTCAACACTAACAACTGGAGCTGCTATTCTGTTTCATGTACATCAGACATGCTGGCGTATCCACTGGGGCTGACCTACACGACTCTCTCTGCTGTAGCGGCTTTTTTTTTTCTTCTTCTTTCCTCCGCAGCGCTGCCCTTGCCTGCCCTGCATTAGTCTGCTCACGGAGGCACCAGGACCCGAAAAAAGCAACCAAACCTTGAAACTCTACAAGCCGCCGTTGCCTATCACAGCTAAAGGGAATAATGGAGCTTTGCCACACTGTCCAAACAAGGACAGCAAGAAGCCATGGAAATGTTTTCCATGCAGCTTTGCATGGCGTCCAGTTCTCATCCCCGCAGGAAGTGAAAAAAAAAGCACAATTTAGATTTAGACATCATGAATAGGAGAAAGATGGATGGTGACTTGAATGGGAAACATGAGCGGTGGCCATCTTTTGACCTTACCTCGGACGTAGAGGTTGGCGGGAGCCGAGTAGCGGGTTCCGGCGCTGTTGGTGGCAACGCATTCGTATTTCCCCTGGTCCGACTCCTCGCTGTTCTCAATTTGTAGAGCTCCTGCACCGTGGAAGGGATGAATAGCTTTAGCTGCAAATCAAACTTGGTAGCAGATATCTAGTCAGTATTCAGGAACCGGCCAGGAAAGGCCTGTGACTAAAATATGTGACTTTACCTGAGCTTTGACCACAACAATGCTAACCAAGAAAGCCTTTCTAAGTATTAGCGTTATTTTACACTGAACACAAAGCTGACATTTGGCCCTCATTTCAGTTGTTAGCAGTGGGTTAGAGCTAGCATGTTGTTCCTAACCGTGCCGAGACATGTGACTCATGCTGCGGCCATTTTGACACGTGTGAAAACATGTATATGGCGATCATGGAGAGTAAGTACGTACATCCCAAATGACAAGAGACAACGTCATCCAAAAAAAAACCAAAAAAAAAACAACAAAAACAAACTCACCTGCCAAAACGTGAAAGACAAAGTTTGGACATTTGTGTTTTGGTGGATTATTTTTCTGAACCAAATCCGAATCTTAACTGCCAACGACAAACCGCTTATTCTGCTGTACGTTCAGGAGTATGTACACACGATACAGCGTGGTCACGCACTCCGCTACTAAAACCTGGTTGTCTTGATGAAGAACGCGCCAGATGATCATCAGGTGAACACCACCCTGCTGGCTAGCGCTGTTATTACAGCAGATGGAGCACGCGATCAAACACTTCAGTTTGCACGTCCACTCCATTATCCAGCAGGTGCATCGTCGATGAAAAGGAGTCTAATTAGCATCGGCTCAAAAACGTTAGCATTCACAAGCTGTGTCCAAAATGTGGCCCGTGGGCCAATACAATTTAACATTCATTCATTCATTCATTTTCTACCGCTTATCCTCATGAGTGTCACAAGGGTGCTGGAGCCTATCCCAGCCTATATAATTTGGAGTCGCTAATTAACGTAGCATTCGGAATGTGGGAGGAAACCGGAGTACCCGGAGAAAACCCACGCATGCACGGGGAGAACATGCAAACTCCACACAGAGATGGCCGAGGGTGGAATTGAACTTGGGTCTCTTAGCGGTGAGGTCTGCGCGCTAACCACTCGA
Organism: Doryrhamphus excisus; assembly: GCF_030265055.1. Classification (NCBI taxonomy): domain Eukaryota; kingdom Metazoa; phylum Chordata; class Actinopteri; order Syngnathiformes; family Syngnathidae; genus Doryrhamphus; species Doryrhamphus excisus. The sequence goes on along the minus strand of NC_080487.1, from coordinate 952,529 downwards.
CCTCCGTGCAGCTCTACCATCAAACAAGCAAATAACATTTTTAAAGAATAAAGAGAAAAAGTCATGATTTTCGAGAATAAAATTGTAATATTATGAGGAAAAATCCTGTAATTTAGAAGCGTTTAAATATTATTTTTTTATTATTTTTATTATATTATTTAAATATATTATTAATATTATATTATTATAATATTATTATGATTGTCTGCTGGCAATTAAAGCTTTGTCCTCTTTGTGGTTTAGACAAACAATGCACAATAATACTATACTATGCTATACTATATTATGCTATACTATGCTATGCTATGCTACGCTATACTACACTATGCTATGCTATACTACACTATGCTATACTATACTATAAATCCCAGCCTCAAACGACCAGTTGAAGAAGTCCATGCTCACAGGAGCTGCTACCTGAGCGCACCAGAAGTTCACAACAGCAGAATAAGCGGTTTTCCCGTCTGGCACATCCTCAGCCGTGCTCCGTGCTTCCTTCCAAGGAAGCGACCTGGCACATTTCCAAACTTTAAGTTTCATGTTTACGTTTCAAAAAGTGGTGCGTCTGAGCGGTACATGTGTTGGTGACAAGCGAGGGAGAAGAAACATGACGCCTCAGTACACAGCATGACGCCAGCCGGCCGCCATGCTGTTGCGACATGACAGAATGCTCCGGGTGTAAGATGACGTCGGGGTACACTTGGCCACACACTCGGGGTACACTTGGCCACACCATGCAGCATGAGATGAATGCGACAAACAAGGCTCATCACCGACCCGACCCGACCGACTCCACACCGAGGCGAAGGTAAAGAAAACCCAAATAAAACGCAAAGGGGCGGGACCGCCGCCATCTCCTCACATCTCATGACAGCACATCCTTTTCCGAAGTGTTTGCTCTGCGCGCTGAACTGATTGCCGTGTGATTCAGCGCTAGCGTGCACCTGCATGCTAATGCTGCTGTCACCAAGCTGTCAATCTGCCCGCGCTCACCCCGGAGAAAACAGTGTGAGCCGTGCAGGAATGCGGGCGGTTAAGTTGACAGACCTGCGACACTTTGGGGAAAAAAAACAACAAAAAAAAAAGCTGTCACTTCCTTCCAACTGTTTGAACACAAGTGGATCCGCCGCAAAGTCACTGCTTTATTTTTTGCTGCGCAGGAAGGGAAAAAAATCAAATTAGCAGAGTTCCTGGCTCCTGGGATCCTGGATCCATTGCCAAAGATCTCGTTTTGGGACAGAAGTCCACTATTTACCTCCGTGTTCTACAAAGGAAGTCAAATCAACCATCTTCACAAGACATTTGCATTGGGGGGGGTTAGGGGCGTCAATGCTAATGCTAATGCCGCGCCCATTTACATTTTGTCTGTGCGGAGGAAAGCAGGTAGGAGCCTCCTGAGGCTGAGCTGACCTTCAGTTTCAAATGCAACTCCCGGCCGATTGGCCCCCAGAGTGGGAGGTCGAGACGCTGATGCTCAAGGTGGGAGGTGGGCATGGGGGTGGGGTGATTACAGTGGAACGTCTCCAGTCCAGTGCCGATTGAGGCGGCGCCATTCCGAAAAATGTTTATTTGACAAATCTGGTGAGATTACGGTCCTGGCAGGTGCGAGGGAAAGTGTAACGATAAACCTAGAGTCGGGAACTCGGTGCAATATGGCCAAGATAAAAGGTGGCCAGTAGGCGTGTCACGAAACACCCAGCTCATGAGACGAGACCGTGCGCCAGATTTTAGGTCGGATTTATTGGACGTGAAGTTGTATGACATCCCAACCAGAAATCCAACCACAATATGGCTGAAGGGACAAATTGGGGGGGTAAGTCACCTTTGATGGCCTACCCTGCCGATGGGGATGTCATACAACTTTATGTAAAACAATCTGAACTCTCCCTTTAACACTGAAAAAAAACTTTTCTATTTAATCTTATCTTAATCTGTATTTTTAAATGTTTATTGTCACCATTTTTGAGACCAAATAAACCACGGTTGTGATGATACGTATATAATGAATTAATAATGTACAATATTTAGGTATGTCAAATGATTCATTAAATTAAATTCACACATTTTTGTAATGAATTAATCATGATTAATCACTATTAGCAAAAATATATTTAAATACATTTATCCAACACGAGCCTCTTTAATAGTAGCAGAACATTTCAATCTCCACATTGTTAAACTGCTATTATGAGCAATGACGGTGTTGTGTTCAAAGACACCACGTCATTAAGGTAAACTGTTTCCAGTGTATTTTCCTGCATGCTAGCAAAGTCTACATTCAAGTTAAGAGCTAAGAAGCAAGCGATTAAAATATCCACTTCTTGTCTTTCTTTATTTGTTTGTTTACACACAAACTTTATAAGGTTGTTTGTGATGTTCAGAGTGTCCCTGAATGCATCTCACCATCTGGTAATGAGAATAAGGATGTTCCCAGGATGGAGGGCTAGAGACGTGTATATTTGTGTGTACCATACAGTATTTGGTGCTGGAATTGAACTGTGTTGGTGTGTGACGGTCATCATGAAGTTATGGAAGAGTTATCAAATATAGACTTATATAAATATAGACAAATATATATAACTTGATGTGACGGACGGTGATGCTAATTAGCCCGGCTTTCTTTTGTTCTGGCTATTCAGTACAATATCATAACACAATGTGGTTTCCACTGTAAGGGAAGTACGGACGTATTGAACAATATGTCTGTCGGGTCATACAACACTTAAATCCATACAGCAATTCCAATAATGCGTTAATAATGGGACATATTAATAAAATGTACATATATGGTGGAGACTGGAGGTTCTGCTGGGTTTCTGACAGCAACACCTCATGACAAGCAGACCATGGCTTTGCAGTCACAACAGAACAACGAGGAAAAAGTGGAAGAGGCGTCGATGAACCTGGAGATGCGGGAGGGGGGGGGGGGGTGGGGGGTCTGGATTGATCGTGTGAGAAGATGGTATAGATGTGGATGTTTGCCATCACGGTGCTTACCTCTAATTGGTGTACCGCCTAGGTGGGAGTGGTTTTAATGCAAGAGAGATTTAGTTAGTGATCCACTTCATCAGAGAAAAGAAGCAAAAAAAAAAAAAAAAAACATCTTCTGATATGAATGTGACAGAGATGAGAAGGGACAAAGTGCAATCGAGCGCCTTCCTGAAAGTGTGAAAGTTGATAAGGAAACCCGGCGCTTCACGGATCAGTCGCCATGCATCCAGGTTGTTTTCCCTGCAGACCAACAATGCGGACGCATCCGCCTTTGCTGGACAGCAGCGTTGGAAATAATGGCTGCTATTTGGCCTTCGGTCCTGGACTGCAGCTTTTGTGTATGGATAGCAAAGTAAATAGAGTGGAATCGACAGGGAGTCGGAGGCTTTGGATGCTGGGAATAGTTTTAAAGCACCTCCGTCCTAATTGTCACATGGCCAGAAAATGAAGAATTAGGGATATTTATTGTGTGAATTTCCTCGCTGTTTTCCATTTATTTATCCCTCTACTTCTCTATCGGACTCATTTTTGGTCCGCTAACTCCTCCCACATTACCCAACCGATTCAAGGTCAAAATGTCGACTTCATTCCAAACATGTTAGCTGTCTAGTATAGCTATCTTTTGAAAAGAAAACCCACATTTACTGTGATTTCATAATTTCCGGAATAATTTTCCCAAGAGAAAAAATCATTATTTGGTGCCCCCAGGGAACATTCGTTTTATTCTATGCTGGATTACTTTTAGCGTATTTGATTTTTGCTGCAAATAAATATATGCTGCCCTCTGGAAAGAAGACATTTTTCATAAAAAACAAAACAATTAGGCCATTAGGCCCCAAAACGGGAATATATGTATTATTTCACACTGAACCATACGTATGTACATTTTTTTTGTTTTTCATTTAAATTGTTGCTATTATTGTACTGCTTCTATTGATCCTTATTTCTTATTTGTAGCATGTCCTTGAGTGCCCAGAAAGGTGACTAGAAATATCATTAATGATTATTATCCTAGACATTTTTTTCCCCCAATGGGAAAATAGCATCTATGATCTTTACACTATTCATTTTGAATATATATTTTTTACATTTTTGTATATAAAATATTTATTGGGTATTCCAGCGTATACTAATAATGCAAAAAAATACTAATAAAAGCTAATATTTAGTTTACACGTGTAGCCTTAAATGCATTTTTTTTTATTTTTCACCCATAAGAATTGAAAAAGTGTTATTTTCCCATTTTTTTCTGGCCTGAGAAGTTTCAAGTCAATTGCAATAATGTAAAGCCTGATGCAACAGCAGATGTTGGGAAGACGTGGGGGCGGGGGCGGGGGCGGGGGCGGATAAAAGGAGCTGTTAGTCTGAGGGCAACACATACATATCAGCGCTTTTCCAGGCACCCCCTCTCGACTACAGCACAGAAGGAAAACTAATTAAAAGTTTTCTTGGTAGACCTAATAGTTAAAAAAAAAAAAAGTCACGCACACACAATCACAGCGTTTTTTTTTTTCATTTGCAAATAAATAAAAAAAATAGCGTTGTCTTAATTTGCTACTTTGGTTTTGTTTGTGCTGCTGACCTGCTTCTGACAGCGGCAGACAGCGCTCTGCCTGACATCCTCTCAATGAAAGCTAATCTTTAATCTCTGCGTGGGATTCATTCAGTCACGATAAAACACGGAGAAGAAAAAAGTACATGAAACAAAGCGGAATAGAAGGAGAAAAGAGGAAGACTAAACCTGGCCGCCTGACACTCTTATTGTGGCCGTGTGTGACCTCGCCAAGGAGGATGTTTCTGGGGCTGTGTGGCATCGTCATCATAACGTCTGACCAAGAACAGTTCTTGAGTGAAATGATGACTGAGATGTTTCAATCCTTCATAGAAATGAGTGTGTGTGCAAAAAAGGTTGGGGACCCCTGGTCTACACGACCTGGGTAAGGTTTCTAGCATGTGTGCTCCTCGTTTTTGTCCGTTTTCACATGGAGGTGATGCTGCCGTGAATGCATTTTCATATTTGGTGTATTTCCACCTGACGTTTTTTTGACACACTTGCCATCATCATAGAAAGTTTTGTAGATCCATACAATAAAAGCATACACTATAATAATAATAATAATACAACAAATATCATGATGATATCGTAAAATAACAATAATAAAAAAAGGTCAAAGTGTACCTGAGTGAAGCTGTCTGATGCGTCCATTGCTGCTGCTGATGTCCACAGGAAGCATGTCCTTGAACCAGGAGATCTCCGGGTCAGGATTTCCGCTAGCCGCGCACAACATGATGGCGGTTCTGGTCCGTTCCACCACCTTCAGCTGGGGGCCCATGTCAATGGTGGGAAAGCCATGGGGGATCTGGTTCTCTGCAAATGAAAATATATATACATATGGGTCAGCACAATTACCGGATTTTCGGGACTATAAGTTGCTCCGGAGTATAAGTCGTACAAGGCCAAAAATGCATAATTAGGTAGAAAAAAACATACATAAGTCGCACTGGAGTATAAGTCCCACAGGGCCAAAAATGCATAATCAGGTAGGAAAAAACATACATAAGTCGCTGCGGAGTATAAGTCCCACAGGGCCAAAAATGCATAATTAGGTAGAAAAAAACATACATAAGTCGCACTGGAGTATAAGTTGCACAAGGCCAAAAATGCATAATCAGGTAGGAAAAAACATACATAAGTCGCTGCGGAGTATAAGTCCCACAGGGCCAAAAATGCATAATTAGGTAGAAAAAAAACATACATAAGTCATACTGGAGTATAAGTCCCACAGGGCCAAAAATGCATAATTAGGTAGAAAAAAACATACATAAGTCGCACTGGAGTATAAGTTGCACAAGGCCAAAAATGCATAATCAGGTAGGAAAAAACATACATAAGTCGCTGCGGAGTATAAGTCCCACAAGGCCAAAAATGCATAATCAGGTAGAAAAAAACATACATAAGTCGTACTGGAGTATAAGTCCCACAGGGCCAAAAATGCATAATTAGGTAGAAAAAAAACATACATAAGTCGCACTGGAGTATAAGTCCCACAGGGCCAAAAATGCATAATTAGGTAGGAAAAAACATACATAAGTCGCTGCGGAGTATGAGTCGCACAAGGCCAAAAATGCATAATTAGGTAGAAAAAAACATACATAAGTCGCACTGGAGTATAAGTTGCACAAGGCCAAAAATGCATAATCAGGTAGGAAAAAACATACATAAGTCGCTGCGGAGTATAAGTCCCACAGGGCCAAAAATGCATAATTAGGTAGAAAAAAAACATACATAAGTCGCACTGGAGTATAAGTCGCACAAGGCCAAAAATGCATAATTAGGTAAGATATGCTAACACAATGCTTATTCAGCTACACCAAAAATAAACATGAACACAAAAGGTGTCCATTGCTTACGGAACAAACACTTTTTTCATTTATATAAGTCGCTCTGGAGTATAAGTCGCAGGAACAGCCAACCTATGAAAAAAAGTGCGACTTATAGTCCGGAAAATACGGTACTAAATTACGCCTTTGGGAGCATCAAGGTTGGAGGACGAGGAGCCATTCTTTGGGTGACAGGCGGGGGTCCACCCTGGACCGGTCACCAGCAGATCGAAGCAAGTTGGCTGGTCGAGAGTCCAGAGCGCTAGCCATTAAGCTATTTGATCCAGCAGGATTGTTCCGGTTTCAGGAAGTGATGTTTACTACAAGTTGTACTTTGTGGATCATTTAGAGTATCTGCTATCGTTTCTGTGAGGCAACGTGCCAACACTATCAAAGATAAATGATGGAAAGAGTGATTGCGTTGACGATCCAACACCTCCATGTTGGGCTCACGAGCTTGTGCTCCAGCCTGAGCCCTTAACGGCGTCATTAACGACTTCCTATCTAACTTTAATTTCTCCTTAACCTTCTTGGAATCCTCCCTCTTCCTTCCGTGTGCCATCTTTTATTCACTCGGCAGACAATATTGACATTGAGATTAAAGGAAATCAATACAAAGTGAGGCAAGTGCATATTCTGCATAAGACATTATTCCCGTGGCCTTTTTCCCTTGTCCAAATCTATATTTAAACTTCTTGCAATGACGATGTGAAGTTCAATCATTTCTTTTTCTCTCTCCGGAGCCCGCATTTTCAAACTGGCAGAGCCTGAGTCAACAGCGCCTCTGCTGGCCGCAGCAAGTACTGCACTCTCTTTTGCTGCCGTTGATGTAATTTATTTCATAAAACTGACCAAAGGGCGGCACGGCGGTCTGGTGGTTAGTGCGCAGACCTCACAGCTAGGAGACCAGGGTTCAATTCCCAACCTCGGCCATCTCTGTGTGGAGTTTGCATGTTCTCCCCGTGCATGCGTGGGTTTTCTCCGGGTACTCCGGTTTCCTCCCACATTCCAAAAACATGCTAGGTTAATTAGCCACTCCAAATTGTCCATAGGTATGAATGTGAGTGTGAATGGTTGTTTGTCTATATGTGCCAGTGATTGGTACACCAGTCCAGGGTGTACCCCGCCTCTCGCCCAAAGACAGCTGGGATAGGCTCCAGCATACCCCCATGGCAGAAAATGAATGAATGAATGAACGAAGGGCGGCACGGTGGTCTAGGGGTTAGCGCACAGACCTCACAGCTAGGACACCAGGGTTCAATTCCACCCTCGGGCATCTCTGTGTGGAGTTTGCATGTTCTCCCCGTGCATGCGTGGGTTTTCTCCGGGTACTCCGGTTTCCTCCCACATTCCAAAAACATGCTAGGTTAATTAGCCACTCCAAATTGTCCATAGGTATGAATGTGAGTGTGAATGGTTGTTTGTCTATATGTGCCCTGTGATTGGCTGGCGACCAGTCCAGGGTGTACCCCGCCTCTCGCCCAAGACAGCTGGGATAGGCTCCGGGTTTTCTCCGGGTACTCCGGTTTCCTCCCACATTCCAAAAACATGCTAGGTTAATTGGCCACTCCAAATTGTCCATAGGTATGAATGTGAGTGTGAATGGTTGTTTGTCTATATGTGCCCTGTGATTGGCTGGCGACCAGTCTAGGGTGTACCCCGCCTTACGCCCGAAGACAGCTGGGATAGGCTCCAGCACCCCCGCGACCCTCGTGAGGAAAAAGCGGTAGAAAATGAATGAATGAATGAACGAAGACATTCCAATAATGGCTGAAGCCCTACTTGAAAACGCTTAACAACAACCTGACTAATATGTTGATGATTACAAGATCATACACGTTTTGTCTCCTCATTTGCATACCTGCCTTATTTTCTTGTCAAATAAAAAGTTCTCAACGTTCTCTCACACTTTACAAAGCCTTTGTGGAGATGCTGAGCTCTGCCTGGTGACTCCTGTTGCTGGTTCCGTCTGCCAAGTCATTTGGCGAAGACAAAGACGAGCCTTTGCTCACGTTGGCAGACGGAGACAAGGAGTAGAACGTTCGGAAGGGAACCAGATGAATGAATGAATAAATTGGCAATTTTTTGAAGAAAAAACGTAAAAAAAAAAAAAACACAATCGGGAAAGATGTGGACATCTGTCAAACGGAGACACAATCTCTCTATCAAAGCGTATTTGATGTCTTGGTGCGCTACTGAAGCCATAAGGCACAGCAGATGTTTATTAATGCAACAATGCCTGATATCAGCGACATCGAACAGACGTGGTTTGGACACACGACTAGCGCGGAAGAAGACCAGGACATCGGACGCAAACATAACATTGGGAGATGCGAGCAGGCCATGACGTAAGAGTGGTGCGGGGGGGTCACAGAGTCGAATGCATTAGAAAAATAACATCGGGAGGGGCGTGTGGGGCAAGAAAAAAGAAGCCCTTTATTGTAATGAGTCCAATTAAGAGGACATGATGCGGTGCTAAGCTACTGCGGCAAGGAGGTGAAGGCTCCATCGGGCAGGTGCAAGGAGAAGAAGAGCGATGAAAGGAGTAAGGAAGAAGAAGAGGAGCGCAGTGGAGGGACGGGGTGAGCACCGGGGAGGGGTTGCATGCCAACCTCCTGCCAGCTCCAATTACCAGTGTGAGTGGAGCGTGGCAGCGAGGGCGATGGCTCTAATCAGAGCCCCGCTGAAATAGACCCGTCCTCGTCCTACTGTCCCACTGGGAGGCGGCTGGATCTCAATACTGCGTTAATGTCAGCCCCATTCCCACACCCCCCCACGCACTCCTCCACACAAAAACCCAAACATCTCCATGGGGGGAAACACTCGAGGCAACCCGGTTCCTCCTCGTAATAAGGCAGGCCTGACACGCGCCGCCCTCAAGATGCAAGACACTTCTTGCCTCGTTCTCATTTCGCTGCTTTCTCATTACTGCCTTCAATCCGCAGAGTGGAGGGGGGGGGGGGCACAAATGATATGTGCAGCTATGAATGTCGAAAGAACCGCTATGACGAGGACGTACACTTTCAAAATGTATAGCATATGTTGGGGAATATTCATGAGGATACGTTGCTGCAGCATGGCGTGTGTGTTGTGTGTGGTGTGTGTGTGTGTGTGTGTGCGTGCATGTGTGTGTGTTTACTTAGCTTCCTTCTGCATCAATATCACCTCGCATCAATATGCACAATTCCCTCAAACAATACCCTTGAACATTTAAAACCCCTCCTTCTCCCCCCTTCTGGTTGGCTGCGGTTACTTTTACCATTGACATTAAACACAACAGGCCTCTTTGACGCCACACCGACTGCCTGCAAATCAGCCGTGGCATCTGTAAAGCTGGCATCTACGGCACAGATTAAAAGGAAAACTGTACTTTTATTTGGAATTTTGCCCATCGTCCACAATCCTGATGTGAAACATGATGACGTTTCTTCCCTTTTTCTGTGAGTTCTAAAGAGAGGGGAAAAAAAAAGGCTAGCATGGGGCAGCTAACAATGCACATGATGCATTGTTAGCACCTACCCATGCCGTCTATAAAGCCTGCGGAAAAAGCTACAGCAACATTGTCACTCCACTACCCAGTTGTGAGGTGCGATACCGCTGATTTCTGGCGTCACCGATATTCTTCCGATTGTGCAAATGCAGTAAATTTACAGTAAACTAGTACATTTTACAAAGTAGTGTAATTCAAATCATGGCGCAGCTCATTAAATAATTAATATAAGATATCAGTGGATACATACATTTCCTCAAATGACTGATGTTGATTGATTTTAGAGCCTAAACATCTTGGTATCGCAAGTATCGATATCTCAGTATCGAACTGCACATCCTACTACCGAGAGGTAATGTACTAGGCTAAAAATGCTTGAATTGAATTGAACAGTTCAACAGGAAGCACAAGTAAATGAGTAACTGTAAGCGAGTATTACATGATGAAACGGTTAGCGCCAGTGTTCCACGCTAACGCTGACAATGTTGTTCCCCCGTAGTTGGCTCTGTCTGGCAGCCAGCGACATTACGCTGTTCTAAAACAAATAGGAGTGTCATAAAAAAATATCTACATGTGCAGTTGGATCTGCATGGGTGACTACATCTTCATCACAAGCATAGACATTACAGCTTATTGGAGATTTAGTAGCAATGTGTAAACAAGTGAACTTCATTGTATGGCTTAAGGTGTTTTTTACTTTAAGATTCCGCTGACTTTTTGACGTTTTTTAAATTGTCCTATCATGATACATGCCATAAATATTGTTATATATGCTAAGGTTCATATCATTTCCATAGCATTCGTGAAAGGATCACGGCACATTTACAGCAAGGTATATGCACGTGTTCCGCCATGGCGGCCATGTGCAATTTGGACAACAAAGGCCTTCCCTTTGTGAGGGCAGAAGCATTGATGGCGTAAATCTCCAAGGTGATGAAAAAGATAAAGATCCAAATACCTCCCCCCCTCCCTTGGCATGAAAGCCCCCATTCACCACTTTCTACGAGGCAGATACATTGTGGTTAGGACGGGTCGGGATGGGAATGGTCATGGTTACTCCCAAACGATATCAGCGAGTGTTGTGAAAGTCGCTATGGCAATGGAAGCACATCATCTAAACATTCCGTGCACGCAGCCGACACACCTTGACGCAATGGAGCGTCACCAAAACAAAGTCACAGCCAAAGCAAAAACAAGACATCGCGGTTGTTGACGTTTATCCGACCGCTCTCGGAGTAAAACGAGTGGAATGCATGCTATGACCTTTGGAACAATATACTTTTTGGTCGGGCTTAGCGCTTTTATTTCCTCGCCAACGGGCACATAATCAATAGCAGTCATCTAATTCTCCAACCCCCCCATCCACCCGCAAGTCCTTTCTCCTTTTTCTTTCACTTTTATCACCTCCATCTCTCCACTTTCCCTTTTCTCTCTTTGGGCCAATCTGATATCGTACTTCCACTGTCACGGCGATGATGCACGGCCCCGCCACCATCCTCTTATTTATGCCTCTTTAGTACGCAACCCTGGCCTGAGACCCGCCGCAGCAACCCAAGGGTGCTTCTCTCAATGCGGCCTTCTGCTGACCGAGTCACCTTGCCTGGCGACGAGTCGGCCTGCACGGCATCCCGTCCTCCGTTACGAGGGACATTCTGTAGCGGGATGCAGCTGTACATTGCCGTCTAACCGCATTTGGTTACATATTTATTTATAGGTCAGTTTTTAGGACGTTTGTTTATTTTAATTAGGGTTTTTTTGGGGCCAATACCGATTTTTTTCCATCACCCTTCGCCGATGACCGATTTTGCTTGGGCCGATATTTGCAGCCGATACTGCTTTGATTGATCCCTCAATTTACATGAAAAAATGACCATGATGACAAATATTACAGGTCTCATGTTTAAACAAATATTTATTGAAATGTAAACACTGAACACAGTAGGATTCAGCTGTCTTAAACACATTTAAACGGCATTATCAACTTTAAAGGAATAATAATAATAATAATAATAATAATAATAATAATAATAATAATAATAATAATAATAATAATAATAATAATAATAATAATAATAATAATAATAATAATAATAATAATAATATCAACCATGTGCAAAACATTTCTGTCGTAGTTGAAATTTATCTAGCATCAATGTGATGACTGCGCCTCCGCAGCGTGACGCAACACAAAGCTGCCCCGGCGGATGCCTGACTGTAAATCATGCGGCGGAAAAATATATCGGCGAACCCACGTGCGTATCGGCCGATACCGATTCAAGGAAAAAACACCAATATCGGCCCGATCCTTAATTTTAATAATATTTTATTAATTTTGATTTCATTGTTACTTTTACATTTATTTATAACAGGTTTATTATTAGTTTATTTAATTTTTTCAGTTATTGTTTCCTTTTTTATTTTTAACTTCTGTTTATTTAGTTTTATGATTTTTTTGGTAACAGTTTAATAACTGCTGAAGACAGAGAAGAAGTAGGATGAAATCAGCTCTGCTTCTTCCTGTTCCCTTTCGTAAGTGTTGAATCATGTGATCATGTGATGTTCCTTGACATAACGTACACAGATACAAGACTTTGATAGTAGACCGTTAGGATTATGGTATTATGATATTATGGTATTACGGTGTACACAGTTTGTGGTTTATTGTTAATTTAATCGCCTTAGAGATATAAGTTTAAAAAAAAAAAAACACAAGTCTCAGGCCAGATTCCTGCAGTAACGTGACGTGGCTAATAAGACAAATTGTTCCTCCTGGAGATGGCGGATGAAAAGAACACGGACGGGGTCCAACATCAGGAGAGCATCCAGATGTTTGAGCCGTAATCTTTCCCTCAGGTCCTATTCCTCCTCTCTTGCTGAAAAAACCTTGTTGTACGTTAGCAGGTAAGTACAGGATATATGGTAGGATTTATCGGACATACTGTATAATAAAGCATACTAATTTATATCTCGTATGCAATATACTTATCAGGCTTGCCAACCTTGAAGAAATGTCATTTAAATGTACTTTATGTTACATGCTTGGTGGAAGTATTCCTCTATAGGAACAGCTTTTCCCAGTTTTTTTCCGAGGCTGGACTCCTTCCCTTGGTCAGTGTACCGTGTACGAACTCAAAGATAAGATGGTAACATAGGTCCACGTTTATTGGATGCAGACTATCGTGACACAACGCTGGTCGTGGAAATTTGGTCATTACATGTTTTTTTTGTGGGACTACTACTACTACTACTTTAAAAAAACTCAGATCCACCGATCATGGTGGAAAAGGCTATTAGCAACTCCAGACATCGGCAAGCTTGTAATTTGTACACATGCAGGTAAGACGCTCCCTGTATGCGCACTCTATACTGCTACACACGGACGTTAGGGCTAGTCCAACGTCGCCCATGGTCACCACTTCCAACCACTTCTGCCTGATGTTTGCATCTGACGGAAAGTAAGCCGTCCCTCAAACCTGAGCAAATATTCCTCGGAAGCCATTGCTCCGTGCTAACATGGTGAAATCTTGGACAAGATGGGGGGAGGGGGGCAAGCCTACAGCTCTTTGAAACCGAGTATTTAGAGCCATCCCAAACTTCACTTCCAAATGTGCAAACCTCCTTATCTGAAAGGTTGGCATGGTTTAACACCAGAATAAACTACATTTCATTCCAACTACATTTAAAGGTCAGAAAATTGGAAAAAGCACAAAAACTAACAAAAAAAACACACATAAGAAAACGTCAGCATGTTCCGGCTAAGGACGCCCAAGCTCACATACGTGCACGCTTGGCCTGTAAACATGCGGAAAGAAAAAGGGTCAGGGCGAAGGCCTCCTGCCCCCCCATTAGCCAGTTCATCGAGTACAGGCATGAGTACCCCCCCCCGACGTGGCCGGACCCATCCATCCATAGCAAGTCAGGGCCTGGGGAGCCGTTGACTCATTGGCCTGCAAAGCCGTAAGGTGGACCTTGCCCTCTACCACCGGCTTACGGGCTCAGGGCACCGTTATTAGCAGATTGGAAACGTGAACCGTGGTCCGGCTACGTTCTACCGTGATGTAACTTGGTCACGTGGAAGTCTAATGTTTCTACACTTTTCATTACAGCCACCATTTTGGCAATAGTCTATCTCGTCAACACTATACAAGGTCATCTTGGTAATGGTAATGGTAATGGTTTAATTTCATTTGAACATGCATCAGATTACAATTGAGTGCATCCCATAATCAGTTCCCAGTTCCACATGTCCAAAAGGAGTAGGAAGAAGCAAAGCTTAGTAAATCCTACCCCTCCATCTGGTACTTTTACAATCACTAACTGTTACATTTGTTCACTTCCTGCTTTCCTAATATACATATTTTTTATTTTATAATTATTTTATGAATTTTTATTAATTTAATTTTTATTAGGTACCGAAGTACGAGGTGATATGACCATAAAATGAAAGGTTTTTTGCTCATTGTTGTGCATTGTTTGATTTCCTTACTCAATCCATTCCATAGTTCGATTCCACATACTGAAATGCTATGGCTAGCATAACGTAGTCCTAGCATAGAAGTGTTTCAAATGTACTTCTTCCCTGAGATCATATTTCTCCTCTCTTGTAGAGAAGTATTGGATGACATTTTTAGCTAATTGGTTATTTTTTAGCCTTATGCATTATTTTAGCTGTTTGAAGATGAACTATATCAGCAAGTTGAAGTATTTGTCATTTTACAAATAAGGAGTTAGTATGTTCTCTGTAGGCGGCATGATGAATTATCCTTACTGACCTTTTTTGCATTACATTTTTGCAGTACATCTTACCGTTTTAATTAGTTTACAGCTTATATAGCAGTATAAATGTAGTATCCACTCAAAATGAGTCAATGCAGCAAATATTGTCTAAATATCTGGCAACAAAAGTGGAATTGAGCAGAGCTGCACGGGTTTTTAGTGAGAGCCGCTTCCATGATGACGTCACCGATGGAGCAGGTGTTTGCTCGAGGATGCACAACAAGAGCTCGATGGGGGTTCAGGACATACTTGACCCCCCCCATGCTTCCTACTGTAGTACGTTGGAAAAGTGCCCTGCAGCACAGCTTCTGCTGAGAGTGACGGCACCACCACCGTTGTTGACTGGAGCCACAGTCATCTTGCCCATCATTGCGTCTGTAGTCCAGAGTGGACTGTCCTACATTTCAGTGCCCTTCTTTGGTGTCACCAGGAAGACAGCCTGGTCAGCGTACACCTGATTTGAACAACAAATCACAACAACACCTAACAAGTCATGTGGACGGTCATCTTCTCCTAATACCGAGGAGGAAAACACCTCCACGAATGCAAACTTGCAACATTTCCAATGACTCGGCAGTAGCGCCTGATCTCCCCCGTCTTAATTATCACAAAAGAAGCTCCCTTAAATCAAGTCAGCGCAAGCAAGAATAGCGGTGCATTAGTGAAGAACGCCAACAAGCCGCGGTTCACCTGCATCTACCCGTCAATAAACAAAGTAACATCTGCACGACAGCCAGCCGTCGCAATAATAAAATCAACCGAGCTCTCACAAGCCTTCAAAACAATCTGGTAGAAATAATAACAACCAAAAGCTGGTTGTTATGGTGTCTGTGGGGGATATTTAGCAGCACACGTCAATTTGCGCATGCCCCCCCCCCCCCACCCCCCGTTCTTGTTTGCTGACAATTGGCAGATATGAAGTGATGTGCATGTCTTGTCACATCTTCAATATACGCTGCAGGCCCCCGGCCGACAACATCCAGACAAGAGGTTCGATACGTCCTGAGAATGAGCTATGGCAACAACCGATAAGTGCAATTGCCCTGCACTCTCCATTAAAAGCACGGGGGCGACGCTTGGACATGCACACCGTGCACGGACACTGGACCGTGCTTGAACGCTTAGCTTGGTGCTAGGTGCTACTAAATGAAATAGAAATAGGAGCAGGGAAAACAATATAGGAGCAATACAACTACACATACTGAGCTAAACATACGCTCATACACATCACTGACATCCCAACATGGGAATTTTTGCCCCATTCGCTCCGTGCTTGCCCCGACATTCCCAATTTCAAAAACAACTAAAAACCCACCTCTTTAAATTGGTTTTTAGTGTCTAACTTTTTATACCCGACTGCTGTGCCCCGCTTTTACCCATGTTGGAAAAGCAATATTTGCAATATTTCCATCACTACCTCGAAAACATATATTTATTTAACAACTCAATACACTCATTACAATACACTCATATGTGACTTTTACTCATCTGTATACAACAGTCATTATTTGCACTAAATTTGCACATCATTGCACTAAAATTAATATATCTGCAATATGTCTGCTCCTGTATATTATGTGTATATTTTGGATTTCTTGTATATATCTTGTATAATGACAATAAAGGCCATTCCATTCCATTCCATTCCATTCCATTCCATGTTTTAGCTGTGTATAAACGAATGAATGTTGGTCTCACAGCTAGGAGACCAGGGTTCAATTCCACCCTCGGCCATCTCTGTGTGGAGTTTGCATGTTCTCCCCGTGCATGCGTGGGTTTTCTCCGGGTACTCCGGTTTCCTCCCACATTCCAAAAACATGCTAGGTTAATTAGCCACTCCAAATTGTCCATAGGTATGAATGTGAGTGTGAATGGTTGTTTGTCTATACATATGTGCCCTGTGATTGGCTGGCCACCAGTCCAGGGTGGACCCCGCCTCTCTCCCGAAGACAGCTGGGATAGGCTCCAGCACCACCCGCAACCCTTGTGAGGAAAAACGTATCTTTTACTCGCTGTTTACTTGCTTTTATTCAACTTCATTTTTTCTCTAAAGTGTCTTTGAGTATTTTGAAAAGCGCTATACAAATAAAATGTATTATTATTATTTATCATTATTAATGGAGCGTTGTCCGTACCGCCAGCAAGCATATTTCGTACATTTTGCTAA
Source organism: Doryrhamphus excisus (assembly GCF_030265055.1). Taxonomy (NCBI): domain Eukaryota; kingdom Metazoa; phylum Chordata; class Actinopteri; order Syngnathiformes; family Syngnathidae; genus Doryrhamphus; species Doryrhamphus excisus. Next base: position 935,724 of record NC_080487.1, on the reverse strand, counting down.
TGTCAGGTTTGATTGAAATGTACATTTTTTTTTTGGACTTTCATATTTTTCCACTTTTCTATTGTTTGTCTGTGGACAAGAACTAAGCAGCCGGTCCAAAGACTGAGTGACCGTCCACAGCTGCTCTGAATTTTAGTGAGAATAAAGAGCTTCACTGCCCCCCCCCCCCCACCCCGGAATAAAATGATTGGCTAAAATGTCTGAAGCTTGTACACACAAAAAAAAAGACTTTTCATGTGTCTTTGCCAAGACCACTTGGCGTCCGAGCCGGACCCGTTTCCGAAATGCCTCTCAGGCTGTTTCAGGGATTTGTCCAAAAAGAAAAAGGAAATCCGTTCTTGAAGCTGCAGATGTTTTTTTTTCGGGGTGGATTCTAATACCCCGAAATTACACAGAATTTTATGAGAGGAGGGCACTATAATCTCATTCACCACACATACTGAAAACAAAACAGGATTTCTCAACTCCAAACTCCAAATTGCATGTCTGCCGTGTGGTTTCGCTCCTGCTGGCTCGCTCCAACTTTCTTTTATTTTTGGTCATTGATTGAGGTTTTTTCTCCTTTGCTGCCCACGTTCTCCTTCCCCGCCTTCCTTCCTTCCTCCCTCCCTCCCTCCTCGGCTCCCCGAGGCCACAGACACGATGATCATCGCTGACAGTGCAGCGTTTGCTCTTTACAGATACAGCTCGCCAAAAGCACACAGCAAATTGATGGACAAGCAGAGATGATAAAAATGTTGCCCGAGACCATCCCTACGTCTGAAATATGACACTAGAAAACCCAATTTAAACTTTTGGAAGACATTTATCAGTCACTTCTTTTAAACGGCTTTTGTCACATGAGGTAGAGGTATCGTTGATCGATCGTACGCAGGAAGACGAGAGGGAGAAAAAGGTCACAGGTAAATGAATTTACCAGGGATTCGATCCAAGGACACGTTTGTCAATGCATTTGGTGGATAATGGAGACTAAAATCTCTTTGAAACATTTACTGAGAAGAAATGAAGTGCCACGGATACTCGGGCGTTGCTTCAAAGAACTTGGGTAACATACCCTATTCTGCTCACAACCACTAGGGGGCATGATTCCATTCCTGGTATCAACCAGGAATAACAAGCGGTCTTGTGGTTGAAGTGCTAACGCTTGTGCGACGAAGCTGTGACATCAAACTGACTTTTGGTTTGACCTTGACCGTTATTTCGATGCCGCTGTGCGTCCACGGTGTCGGCCGGGTGAAGCCACCCGCTCTCACCAGGAAAGGTGCATTCATGTGCTTGAGTTCCATCCAGGTAAGTCAGGGGTCTCCGGCCAGTCAGAATCTGCTAATCACTTTTCAATTAGCGCTACAAAGTCAACCCTGACATGGGGTTCGGTAGCAGTCCGGAAGTACTTGGAAGTGTGACCAATCACAGCGAAGTGGGCGTGGTCATGAGAGAAATAAATTAAAACAAACCGTTTCGGAAATCCAGCTGGAATAGGTGCAGATTCTGGAAGATCTACAGAGTTTTCTACGCGGGTTATTGTGTGTAGCTGCTCTATCGGAGTCCACAATACCAATACCAAGGGCCCAAAAATGAGCATAATAAACAAAAGTATTGTGCGGTGAAGTGATTCACTGGGACAACAACGCAGCAAACCAAAGCCGTCCTCGCGTCCTTGGTCGTGTGAGGCCGCAGACTTGTATTTATTATTTTTAATTATTGTAATACTATTATTTATTTTTATTATATTATTTTCAGCATTTTCATTTAACGATAATTAAAGTATTTTGTATTCACAATGCTTGTATTGGCAACTTTTGTTTTATTATATTTTGTATATATTTGTATTTCTTTCAATTGATGTTTTTATTGAAACTTTCAGATAATGAGGTTTGCACATTTGGAAGTGAGCCCTGAAAGAAGTTTAGCATGGTTCAAATCGCTCCGTTTGAAAAGGCGTGGTCAAACTGTTCCTTTCTGATGTCACAGAGGGGCGGACTTCCTTATATGGTTAATAGTTGGGAGGCACGTTGGGCATGTGAAAACAGAGCGTTTTGGCAGGAAGCACAAATCAAAGGAAATAAATAAAACTGATGCAAGGTGCTGATTCTGGAAAATCGTTTTCTGTGCGCGTTATTGTGTGTAGCTGCTCTATAGGAGTCCACAACCCAATACCAAGGGCCCAAAAATGAGCATAATAAACGGAGGTATTGTGCTGTGAAGTGATTCACTGGGACAACAACGCAGCAAACCAAAGCCGTCCTCGCGTCCTTGGTCGTGTGAGGCCGCAGACCGTGGGCCGTCCACTCCGCCATATTGTCTACGTCTTTGTGAGAGGCGAGCAAAGACAAATGCAGTTTGTAACTGTCAGCCCGGATATGATCTACGGCGCCAGGCCTCCAGCAGCAGATGGTGGGAGATATTAAATCTCAGACACAGAGGAGCTCGCAAACACACCTGAAGAGGTAAAAGCCTGCACTTGTGTGCGTCCGCAATACGCACACATGTTGTGACAACAAACACCAACCGCGCAACCTGCTCCGGCCGACCGTTTAACGCCAAGCCCGCCAACATGCCGAGCCATTCAGTTGGCGTTTAAAGACACAATGGCGTGGGGAGCCTATCTGTTACACAACATACCATATTTCTGCTCATTGTCAAGCATTTGAATAGCGGAGAGCAAAGGAAGGGATTAAGTTGTCGGAGAAGCACGGCCGCGTGTTAAATCATTCCACTATAGCTCATGTACGTATTTATCTTCGCCCGTTGAAGAGGCGCAATGAGATTTCCCAGCTATTTATCCAGCCGGTTGTGTTGTCCGCACTTGCCCGGCTGCTGGGATATTTATTACCGGCATTGTGCCGCAGCGCTTCCCTTGCCTCTGCACCCGGGGACTGCGATGGCGGACGAGCAAATAAAAGGAAGCGGCGAGGCTGTAATTTGTTTACCGACACCAATCACGGCGCCGCTAAATACAGTCAAGCTGCAAACCGACGAGGGTTCCAAAAGATACATCTCCTTTCACAGCCCGACGTGCGCATATGTCAGCGCTATTAATATTCCGAGGAGCAGCGTCGTCCCGATGTTTTTTGTGGGTTTTTTCTTCTTTGATACGAAGGGGAGCTGGGGGTACTCGCTTGGCGCTTTGCGTGACCTTTACAAACACCAAACTTTCTGAGATTACGAGTTCAAAGTGGGTTGACAGGCGGGTTCACTTCAAAAACTTTATGCAGCCGCCGTCTGGGGAAAAAAAAAAAAAAAAAATTCTAATTTATACTCTGGCAGGGGAGGACTTTGGTAATGATGGGGCTTTTGATCTGTTAGCATTAGATAACATTTCGCCTTTCGAGAGATACGTCTGCAGTCTTCCTAAGGACGAGACGACGCCCTCCAAACAGAAAGCCTGGATAAATATTGAAGACAAAAGATAGCCGCCATTAAAAGATAAATGCTTTTTCTTTTACTTTGCAACGGCACGGTCGGTACGCCCGGTACTTGTGTCTACTGGGGAGTGAAGCTTTCCAAACGACACCGGCCTGTGGCTGTAGGCAACCTCCTGATGTCCATCTCTGCATGCACTATGCTACTCAGCTGTTACAATGAACTCATCTGCAGTATTGATCTAAATATAATGACCACATTTATTCATTTTCTACCACTTATACTCACGAGGGTCGCTGGGGTGCTGGAGCCTATCCCAGCTGTCTTCAGGCGAGAATATAATATATATATATATAATATAATATTTAAATGTGTACATTCTAACTATCATCCAAGTGTAAAAAGAAGGTCATCACATTGAATACTACATACTATAATATATAATATAGTATAACAAAATAAGTCAATAACATTATACGTGGTACGAGGTGCATTATTACAATTAAAAAAAAAAAAACCAAAATAATCAAAATAAACAAAATAAACAAAAATAAATAAAAAATACAAAAAATTAAAAAAAAAAAACCTTAAACTGTATTATGGAAAGCAGGAAGTGAACAAATGTAACAGTTACTGATTGTAAAAGTACCAGATGGAGGGGTAGGATTTAATAAGCTTTGCTTCTTCCTACTCCTTTTGGACATGTGGAACTGGGAACTTCAAATGAAATTAAACCATTACCATTATATTTAAATATGTATATTCTTAACTATCATTCAAGTGTAAAAAGAAGGACGTTGGAGGATGACAAAGTGGGGGGGGGGGGGGGGGGGTGCTGTTAAAGCACGGTAGCAAACTCTAGCCAAGTTGGACTTTGGCATTTTGGTTAAAAGCCCCCCCCCCACACACACACACAGACTGGGGAGAGCGCTCAAACCAAGGACATTGTGTAACTGGACCAAAGTCACTATGAGACACGCAGGCATGGACCTCCAATGCAAACAATCTTAGTCTAATTCACTTTTATTGTCATTTTTTGTCCTATGGAAATATTAGCATCATCTTCACAGGCCTCATGCTTTGTTATGTCTCATCGTCTGTGTTGGCTATAGTGGACACTCTGGGCGATGACCGGAGGGAACAATGAGTCGTTACACGGGTAACGATGCCTGAGCTCTGACCTGCAGCACCCCCACTTGAATTGAAGCGCCTCAGTAAATGTCCTGCTAAATGATGCTTGTCTGGCCGATGTACGAAAAAGGACCGCAGGCCCAATCACGGCTCGCATATCACCGGCTTTACATGTGGTGTACTTGGAATTTCCATCCGCTAATTTACATGGAAATACAAAAACTTGTATCAAGGTGGCTTTGCTTTGTTATGATATGATTGCTGCAGAACAAGATTTTATCCAAGAGGAGACTGAGGGCAGCTAGCAAACAGCAAAATGAAACTAATTGGTACTTATAACAACGTCAGTCTTTTAACTTGAATGCTTCACCTCGTCAGCAACAAAACCAATGTTGTAGTTTCATCCAGGAGCAAACTGGGAATAATAAAAAAAAAAAATGCACACAAAAAAAATGCTCATTCAATTCCCATCATTTTCTACAGAGGGAAAATGATTTGAAGTCCAAACAAATCTTCACTCTACCGGCCTGCAAACCCCCCCCAAGTGCAGACCACAAATGTGACATTCCAGTATTAGTCCCGACCTCAAAGGACCCCTGAGAGGGCCGTCTCAAAGTCTCTTTGAGTGTACAAAACGCCACGTCAAGACTGATGCAAAGGCACAGCGCTCTAATTAGGCTGGAGACCACAAATCAGGCGACCCGGGGAGTGCAGTGCACTCGGACATGCTTCCCCTTTCTGCACAGTTGCCTTTGAGCCCAGTAGAAAAGCACGTGTCGGGCGGCTGAACTGGAATGACGTCCATAATGCATAATCCATAATTCTGCCGAGTGTCCTGAGAAAAATAAAAGAGCTGGTGAAGGAAATAATTAATGCTCGACCTTCCTTTGCTGTAATCCACGGGGACTTAGCGGTGGAATGACTCACTGACTCGCTTCATGACAACTTAAGAGTTAGAACACAAACTCGCACCGATTTACCGGTTTGGAATTGCAGGTTTGTTTACTCCATCGCTGTCTACGTCAGATGTGGATTGGCGTAAAAGCAAACACCTCCACCTTGGCTTGTCTGGATTCTCCATTCATCAATCCAGTCTCAGTGGGCTTCCAAACCTGGTCAGCATCAGGTCCTCATACCGGTCACCGGTCCTCATACCAGTCACCGGTCCTCATACCGGTCACCATACCGGTCCTCATACCGGTCACCATACCGGTCCTCATACCGGTCCTCATACCGGTCACCATACCGGTCACCATACCGGTCACCATACCGGTCATCGGTCCTCATACCGGTCACCATACCGGTCCTCATACCGGTCACCATACCGGTCACCGGTCCTCATACCGGTCACCATACCGGTCACCGGTCCTCATACTGGTCACCGGTCCTCATACCGGCCACCAAACGGTCACCATACTGGTCACCGGTCCTCATACCGGCCACCAAACGGTCACCGGTCCTCATACCGGCCACCATACCGGTCCTCATACCGGCCACCGGTCCTCATACCGGCCACCGGTCCTCATACCGGTCACCATACCGGTCACCGGCCCTCATACCGGTCCTCATCTCAGTCAGCTTCATCAAGCCAGTCCTCTTACCAGTCCTCATCTCAGTCTGCTTCATCAAGCCAAATTTCCCAGAATGCATGTAGTACAATGTGCCCCCCCTCCCGCCCAGCACTGATTCTGAGAGAAAGTCCACAAAAGTCCAATCAGCTCCCAGGCTGAAGCCATCCCGACTTATTTCACCGACATCACGGACACTTTTGCCAACGGAAACCCACGCTACGCCGGCAGGCTACTCGACCTGGAAGTAGATCCAAGATGTTGTACAAGGCACAAGGGCACTACGGCTGCCGTTTCCCACCTTTTCCAGCCATTAGTTTTCATCAAAGCTGCTATAATACGCCGTTGTCGCAACGGCGAGTCTTCAAAGCTTCAGGCTGGCGGCGGTCGGTCCATTAAGGCACCTGATCATTAATCTCCGTCTGCTTCAAGCTGCCCCCTTGTTTTTCACACCCAGTTTCGCCGCTGTGAACTTGATGCATTGCTCGCCCGCAAAACAATAGCCTAAATATAGTCCAGTCCAGATGAGGGCATCGCTCTTTTGGAGGGTGTTACACAATTGGTTATGGTTATGCTTTTATGTAACATACGATACTTCATCTATGCGCTGCAGCTGACGCAAGTTATTTTCATCCGTTTGTTACTTAAGGTTGCGAGGTTAGTCTTTATGTGCTCTGCCACTGGAGTCATCTGGGGTAGGCTCCAGCATACCCTAGTGAGGATAAGCGGTAGAGAAAATGGATGGATGGGAGCAGATTTACCCTGTAGGCAACTTTCATTCATTCATTTATCCTCCCGAGGGTGGCGGGAAGTCATGCTGGAGCCTAACCCAGGCTGGGGTAGACTCCAGCATACCCTAGTGAGGATAAACAGTAGAGACAATGGATGGATGGGAGCAGATTTACCCTGTAGGCAACATTCATTCATTTATCCTCCTGAGGGTGGCGGGTATGCTGGAGCCTACCCCAGCTGCCTCCAGCATACCCTAGAGAGGATAAGCGGTAGAGAAAATGGATGGATGGGAGCAGATTTACCCTGTAGGCAACTTTCATTCATTCATCTATACTCCCGAGGGTGGCGGGAAGTCAGCTGGGATAGGCTCTAGCATACTCTAGTGAGGATAAGCGGTAGAGAAAATGGATGGGAGCAGATTTACCCTGAATGGAATGGTTGTTTGTCTATATGTGCCCTGTGATTGGCCGTCCCTGCCTTTCGCCCAAAGTCAGCTGGGGTAGGCTCCAGCATACCCTAGTGAGGATAAGCGGTAGAGAAAATGGATGGATGGGAGCAGATTTACCCTGTAGGCAACTTTCATTCATTCATTTATCCTCCCGAGGGTGGCGGGAAGTCATGCTGGAGCCTACCCCAGCTGACTTTGGGCAAGAGGCGGGGACGGCCAATCACAGGGCACATATAGACAAACAACCATTCCCACCCACATTCATACCTATGGACAATTTGGAGTGGCCAATTAAGCCAACATGGACAACTTGAGTATTTAGATGTTATTTTTAATACTTAATTTTACAGTAAGAACATTACTATAGTGCATTTTTAAAAACTACTGAATATAAAAACTATAGTATACAACTTATTTTTAGCCTTTGACAAAATCATAAAACCAAAAGATCAAGCCGAGCGTGTTGCCATGTCGTGCAAACACCAAACAATGAGTCCACTGTGAAATGTTTGTCTGCTTTGAAACAAAACCATCTGTCTATCTCTGCTTCAGACACTCAATGAAATCTTCACCTTCACCAAGCGCCGGTTTGCCTTGGCCGTGTGCCATTGTGCTTGAGGCAGGTAGAGCAGGACGGGCTTGCTTGCCTGCCTCAGCTTGTGGCGGAGAGCAAAGCTTTCCATGAAGATTCATGAGCTCGCCATCAAAAACAACATCTTATCCATCGCCAGGCCGCTTAAATTGATGATGGAAGACGAGAGAGAAATGTCTTCTCAGACTTATTGGGATCGATCCCCACGGCAAAAAATGCTCACAAACGATACGATAAAAGATACGTCTCGCCTTTGCTGGAGACGACAGGGCGGCGTGCTCACAAAGGCATGCAAAAATACAACAACATTACAGCACTGACACGCAACAACGCAGGGGCAACCCGGCAGCCATCACAGTGGCAAGAACAGCAAAACACTCTGTCATTTACAGGATCTTTGATTCATGTTTTTGCAGCAGAGCAGTCCTGTCATATAGATGATCTTTGAGCAGCATAACCACATTGATTTGTTTTAATGTCTATATAATAATAATACTTTTTATTTTTATAGCGCTTTTCAGAGTACTTAAAGACGCTTTACAGTGAAGCAAAAAATATAAAAAAAAATACATACAAAATAAATACAAAATAAAATAAAATAAAAACATAAAAAATAACTAAATACAAAATATAATGTCTATATATGTATATTAGCTGTACAAATGTTATGTCATGTAAAGGATCTTTGATTCATGCTTTTGCAGCAGAGCAGTCCTGTCATATAGATGATCTTTGAGCAGCATAACCACATTGATTTGTTTTAATGTCTATATAATAATAATACATTTTATTTTTATAGCACTTTTCAGAGTACTTAAAGATGCTTTACAGTGAAGAAAAAAAATAAACAAATACCTACAATACAAAATAAAATAAAAAACCTAAAATAAAAACATAAAAAATTAACTAAATACAAAATATAATGTCTATATATGTATATTAGCTATACACATGTTATGTCATTTAGAGGATCTTTGATTAATGTTTTTGCAGCAGAGCAGTCCTGTCATATAGATGATCTTTGAGCAGCATAATCGCATTGATTTGTTTTAATGTCTATATAATAATAGATAATACATTTTATTTTTATAGCTCTTTTCAGAGTACTTAAAGACGCTTTACAGTGAAGAAAAAATAAATACAAAATAAAATAAAAAACACAATAAAAATTAACTAAATATAATGTCTATATATGTACATTAGCTGTACAAATGTTAAGGTGCAACACAAACATATATACTAAGAATATTAACAGAGTAGCGGCCCTCAACCCGCCTCCAGAAAAGGAGAACATCACATGGACCTGTGACCTCACAGATGCACCAAACTCAGAGAGACACTCCAAAGTCCGGCGGAGCGCCTTTCCAGAAGAACGGAAGCGGCAGTCCACAACGACTTCCATAATAACCAATCTCAAAACCTCTAATCTAATCTGACTCATGTGCACCTCGTGCACCACGTTAGCGCCGCCGCTACTCCACCGGCACAACACAATCCCTCACAATGCCAAAAGATGAGGAGAGAGAGGAGAAACATTTCTTTGCGCAGCAGGAAAAAGTCCCTTTGGGAAGATTACGCAAGCCTCGGTCGATGATATCATCAAATCAGCGTGCACGGAAGCGAGAACCCGAGAGTGGGCGTGAAGAGAGATGGGATGGGAAGGCTGCGTTTGAACGAGAGAGAGAAGGGGGGATCTTCTGTAAGTCCGGTGTAATGGCGGGGGATGACCCTAATCTTGCCACTGGCGAGCTCCCAGGCTGTTATTGTCCCCCCCCCCCCGCTCTGGAAAGTTTCTATCATGAGACGAACCCCTGCAGTGACGAGCATCCGCATGACAAAATTACAATCAATTAGGGAGGAAATGCATGCTCACGACCCACTGATATGGAAGGCTGAGCAGGGGAGGTGCGGAACCTCTGTCCACATAAATCATGTACATTAACGCTACCGATGAGGAGTGGGTGGGATGGGGGGGGGGGGGGGGGGGACGGCGCGGGTCAAGCTCGGCCTGCGGGCGTGAGGGGGAGAGTTCAATATGTGGAAAGCACTCCAAATGTTGTTTATTCCATCATGCAAACACAACGCTTGCTAAATTATTTGCAGGGTTATTTTGCAAAAACGCTCCACGGTGGCGTTGCTGAGAAGCAATCTAGCAAGGTGGAGGCGCCCGTGGAAGAACAACGCGGTGCAACGATGGAGGACACGTGAGGTTGCATCTGTGCAGAGTGAGAAGGCGAGTCAGAAGATAAGCTTTCACGTCTGTTTGATCGTCGTTCCGTCATACCAGAGTCCTCGTTATCGTGGAGGCTTTAACCTGCCGAACGTGCTAAACTTGTGCACTCATTGTTTGATCCCCGTCTGATCACAGGAAGTGATGGACTGATGCTTGCAATCTAGCAATCGGTCGCATTTAGCGCCATTCATGACGAGGCTATCGTCACGAAGCGAGCCCCCCCCATCACACAGAGTGGGCTTATGCAGCAAGGGGGTGGGTCAGAGACGGCGGCGTGTTCAAAAGGAAGGATGATGAAAAGCTGCATCTTCAAAAGAAAGAGTTCCAAGAGCCTCTTCTTTCAAAAGTGGAGCAGAAAAAGGAGGAAGATCTTGTATTTTTTTTTTTAATTTGTCATCTCTGTTTGCGTACATTCCTGTCAGAACATCATAAGAGCGGGACACCTCCGACTTGTGGTCGTCCCGTTAATTAAGCGTAGCGCCAATGCTAATCACGAACGTTGTGGAAGAACAAGCAAGATGGCGGAGAAGAGCGAGGAGGTCCTCATCTTACCTTCAAACACGGTCAGCTTGGCGCTGGTGTTGATCTCCCCGGCGCTGTTGGCGGCCGTGCACTCATAAATGGCCTCATCGCGGTGCGTACGCAGCGGCTGGATGCGCAGCACCGATCCCGAGCCGTCGTCAAACTCGATCACCTGAGAAAAAAAATAAAAAGGTTAGACTTTTTTTTTTTCTTCATTTTCACGGCATTTCACTTGATTGCACCATGCCAACAACTCCAACTACTCCAACAACTCCACTCCACACGCTTTGTGGAATTTTCCACGTTCTCATATAACCATTCAATCAATCAATCGTCATGAAAGGACTCGACGGGGGTTTCGCACCAGCAGCTGTCCGTCTGTTTTAACCCGACCAAGATTTGTTTGGTGTACGATCATGCAGCCCCGCGACTCCCACTTGACCATGGAATGATTCTAAAGCTAAAGCGGTGGGATAATGTTGCCTTCAGGAAGCGGGAACGATGCATGCTAGCACATGACAATAGGAGAGCATGAGTCTCCTGGTATAATCATGGACGTCTCACTTCCTGTTCATCACTTCCTGTCCATGTGGGAACTCTGTACACATCGGTAGATGGATGGATCTACCACCGAAAAGTATCTTCTGGAATTCTGACTTTGGAATTTCAATTCAGGCAAATAAAATTTGGAATTTGGAAGAATTTGGAAGTCGGAAAATAAATCAATCAAATTATGGGGGCGGGACTATGACGCTTGGCGGAGGTCTTGGCTATCGAGTGCGCGTCTACTTATTATTATTACTATGTACTATTATGTATCGTTAGTTGTATATTTGTATATTTATTACTATGTTATTATTATTGTTATTATTTATTATTTATTATTATTATTATTATTATTATTATTGAATATTTGATGAAGTAAAGTATTCTGAAAATGCGATAATACATCAAATGAAATGATCTGTTTTATCGAGATGCTTTCATTCCTAATAGTCGATACTGTAATTACGTAAGCATACCAATGAGGATAAGCAGGACTTTGGAATACATGGAATTTTAATTCTACTTCCTGTTTATCACCTCAATTCAAATTCACAGAAACCGAATTAGAATTTGGAAGACATCTGCGATGATATTCATATTACACACCAGCCTGTTAGGAATGTAATAATAATAATATAACGATATAATAATATAATATTCCGTTGGTTCCAGCTCGCGTGTCGCTACCCGGCATCGACCGGCTGTAGAAACCGTTAGGAGCCAACATCAACGATCATCTCAACGGAATAGCGACTTAATTGGCTGATTATTTCCCGCTTGGACAGGATCAGCACCAGGAAAACCCCCATCGCCCATAAAGGACACGACCCTGAGAGGTTCTTTCCAGTACGCCTGATAGACCTGATATGCATTATTTGAAGACCCGCCCGGAGCCTAACCCAATAGACCCGCTAGCAGTGTAGCCGGATTAGGTTAGCGGATGGTGTGTGTTCTCATCTTTTTGTTCATGCGTTCAAAGAAGGAGAGAGTAAGTCATACATCAACGATGGGAGGGGGGGGGGGGGGGTCTATAGGTGGAGATGATAGGCGAGGAACAGCATGGGAGGGATGAGGGTGTGAGAAGACAAGGATGAAGTGGACTATATAAACCAAGATGGAGGAAGATTAAAGCCAAGGCAAGGCTGCCCGGGCTTGCAAAGGGAAAGCGAGAGAGCAGATGTGTTTTGTTTCCCGGCGAATCGCCGCTAATGGAAGACGCCACACATTCCCGTTCCTACTGTTTGTCCTCACAAGTGTCCTCACGTTCATTGTTTGTGCTCACCTCAAAGCGCTGAGAACTGACTTTCTTGCCCTTCTTCATCCAGGTGATTCGGGGTTTGGGTTCTCCCGTGGCCTGGCACACGAACGACGCAACCCCGCCCGAGATGCCCGTCTGGTCCTCGGGGGATTTGATGAAAGTTGGCAGGCCTGAGGAGGACAAAGCAGACCTGGTGTAAGATGAGACGGAAAGATGCTCGGAAAGATAACGGGCGTTGTGCGGCACACAAACACAAACGACACCACAACATTTCACACGTGTTCCGTCTTTCCCGCTCATCACATCTGCAGCTCAGATGTTTTAAAATGAGGAACTGATCAAAAGAGGAAGTCTCACTCGCCCTTAAATATCTCCGTCCATACGAGAATATTTGCCGTAGAAACCCAAAAAGTGTCAGCAGGTGTCAAGGTCATCCAATCCAATCCATCCATTTTCTATGCCGCTTATCCTCATTAGAGTCACAGAGGTTTGCTGGAGCCTATCCCAGCTGACTTCAGGCCACAGGCACGGTACACCCTCGACTGGTGGCCATCCAATCACAGATGGAAGAAAGTCAATTTGGGAAAAGTCACAATGTTTTAAAAAAAAAAAAAAAGACAAAGAAATAATATTTAAAAAATTCATTAAAAAATTAAATAAATAATCATAAATTAAGACAATTTTTTGTGTATTGACTAAAATTTAGAAACCATATATTAAATGAAGATGGCTTACATAAGGAGACAGCAGAGCACATTAGCAAAAAACTAAAAATAGTACAATAAAAATATTAAAGGGGCTGCACGGAGGACAAGTGGTTAGCGCGCAGACCCGAGTTCAATTCCACTCTCGGCCATCCCTGTGTGGAGTTTGCATGTTCTCCCCGTGCATGCGTGGGTTTTCTCCGGGTACTCCGGTTTCCTCCCACATTCCAAAAACATGCTAGGTTAATTAGCCACTCCAAATTGTCCATAGGTATGAATGTGAGTGTGAATGGTTGTTTGTATATATGTGCCCTGTGATTGGCTGGCCACCAGTCCAGGGTGGACCCCACCTCTCGCAGCTGGAACACAGCTGGGATAGGCTCCAGCACCCCCGTGCTAGAAAAAAATAATGAAAAATATTAAATTAAAAAAACAATATATATTACATAGAGTAAATGTAGCTTCCATTAGTACATAAAACATGTTCAAAAAGTTATTGTCCCCACTGACGTTAAGTTTTAGAAAGTCCCTGTCTGGCAGTCTGCATGCAGACTATAGACCAAAACAAAAATAAAAACACGTCTTTAAAAAAAACCTGGTTGGTGTAAACGTCCCACCGTGTGATTGCGGAGGGTGCCAACTCCTGCTTCGGCCTTGTTTACCTTCACCGAGCACCACGCCCGCCACCATCGCGTGCGTTTCGCAGTTGGCACCACGATGCGACACACCCCGCCTTTATTTACAGCCGTAATAATAATAATACCGGTCTGGCTTCAATAGCACTCGCTACCTGCTCGCTTTACATCTCCAGAGTCCTTACAAAGGGAGGGTGGGGAACACCTACAGCACGCTGGCAAGGACGACAACGCCATGTGGACACACACACACACACACACACACACACACACACACACACACACACACACACACACACGGGGGTGGAATTATTACACTGTGTACACAGAGGAGACACCAGCTTTCCTGCAGTGGGTGTACACCAGGGAAATGGCTGCCACAGCTTTGTTCTCCGACGACAGACCTCACGGCAGAGGAGGAAGAGAATGACTAATTAGCTCAGAATCATCCATTTTACCATACTGTAATACTTTTGCAAAACTACTACTACTAGTAGTAATAACGATTATTATTATATTGTGTCATTTTGTGTTGTATTGTTGAAATTATGCATGTTCAAAAGGACAAACTATTAATATAAGCATACCATATTTCATACTATTAAAAGTATGAATCTGACAAAATGAGCTCGGCAGCTGTCAGGAAGTCCTCAGGAGCGCTTCGGAGGCCATAAGCCATAAGTAACAATTTCTGAATATCAGAAATGTGTTTATTGTGTGCAAATAATCTGACAAAATGAGCTCGGCAGCTGTCAGAAAGTCCTCGGGAGCGCTTGGGAGGCCATAAGCCATATAAGTAACAATTTCTAAATGTCAGAAATGTCTTTATTGTGTGCAAATAATCTGACAAAATGAGCTCGGCAGCTGTCAGGAAGTCCTCAGGAGCGCTCGGGAGTGTGACCAATTATAGCGGAGTGGGCGTACCCTGAGGAGGGCTGTGGGGGTGGAGTAACTTAAACAGGAAATCCGTGGAAACACCGCAGAAACGGGTGCGGAATCTGGAAGATCTAAAAAGCTGGTTATTGTGTGTAACTGCTCTGTACGAGTCCACAACGCGATACAAAGGGCCAACAATTAGCAAAACAGGTCCCCTTTAAGCACGACTACACTGTGTAATAAGAAATTATATATTATAATTTATTTTATAATACATTTTTTGTACTTAGAAAGAGTTAAAATGAGAAATTGGAATATAAAAATGCAATATATAAATCACAGTCACAATAATAAACACATTGTTACATGAATATTAGCATATTAGCTCTTTAAAGGTAGACTTTTCATCCTGGATCTGCTTAAAATGTATACTCAACATATGCACATACTGTAAGTGTATGTATATACGTATATATATAGTATATATATATAAGTCTTGTAAGCTTGCAAGATGCAAATCCAACGTATTGGAGGCACCAGAATAAATGTGACAACTTTCCTGCTTAAAAGTCCAAGCGGGATAATCCGCCATAAACGGGATGTTACTTAGCGCCCATCGCTACGAGGTGTTTTACTTTGGTGTGTGCAATAATAAAAACGCCAACTGGAATTAAACACGGGCTGTTTTCCACAACACTTGCACGGCAATTTAAATTCACAGTAAGAAAAGTGTGCCATCGCTCGGGTTGTTATGCGTGCTTGACGATACACAATAACCCCCCCCCCCCCCACGCCGCCGCACTTCTGTGACCTGTGCCTCCCTTTCATTGTTCCCAAACCTGGCTGACATTTGGGTGATATTTTGGTCCCGGTAGTCAGAGTGAAAATATTTACAGTGTAAGCCACCAATCGCTGGATCCTTTTCTGCGGCATCCGACTGTGACTGCAGGCAGCGCTAATGATTCTAACCTGATAAGCTCTTAAGAGCGTATGCAACAGCATGCATCCGTGCGTGCAAAGGGCGCTGGCTCGCCATTCTAAAGACCTATTAGCGCTGTTCTGGCCTCACTTAGCGACTCCTTCTGCTAACATCTATGTGTCGTTGCTCTCCGGTGGACGCTTTTTGATGCACTGCGATGGTGGATCGGACGGCACCGAACAGGAGTCCCGGGCCGCAAATTAAAGATGCAGTCTTCGTTAGTGCGTTAGGAAAAACGTTTAGAAGCTGAGGCTTAGACATCACAAGAGTTTGGGGGATGAGTAGATGAGCTTTGACCTTTCTAAGTCCGAGGCCGGGTTCATGGAAAATGACCAAAATAAAGTGCTACCTCGCTTTTCAACAACAAACTAAAACATTGTTCTCATAGGATATCATGTAAACCCTATTTATCTGTTCCAGACACCCAAAAATATATATAAAAAACGTTTCCACAGAATAGCTCGTCTTACATGCAGACCACCTTATTGATACCACAAGATCCAACTTTCCTCAAAAACTGAATCCTACAAAAACTGGGGCATCTACAAGGTCTACATGGACGGGTTTGGTGTCAAAATAGATGGTAGAAGGCTAACCCTATACCTAAGCACCTAAGGTACCAACCTACCTAAGGTACCAACTTAACAGTTCTTAGGGTGTACGGTTACATTCCCTATGACCATAATAGTGATTATTATTATTATTATTATTACCAGCGCTAGGGTCCTTTGGCCATTCCGGGTTTGGAATTCGCTTGTGTTGATAGAGGCCCCCTGATTTGCAGGAGCACTGTGGCCCCTAAGGTAAATTTTAGCAACACAAGCAGAATACCGGGTAAGGGTTCGAAATAATGGTCACTATTTTTCGGCAGGCCCAACCAAGCGGCCTGTTTTGGGGGTATTTTGCCTTTAATTGTGTAGTGCCGACTGGAGTCGGTGTGAGTGGCACTTTGTGGCAAGCCGGACTGGATCAGGACCGGAGCTGAAACGGATTCAGTGTGAGCCCCGCCTCAATGTTCGCATTTATCGATGGATAAATCCAACATTTTGCACGATCTAATCAAGAGGAAAATGTGTTGATTGCTAATTTCCAAAGTCAAAGTTGACTATACAGTCAAAGCAAAAACTGCACTGTAAACGGATAAAGGCTGATCCAGATCAGTCAGAAAATGTCAAAAGATGTTTGGCTTGACCACACACACACACACACACACATTATGTACACAGGGTAATGGCACTCCAACAAAAGGCCAGAAGGTTCTATTTGGATGAGAACTGGGTGTTCCTCCATTAGTGACAGTTGAGGTTATCACACTGTTAGGTTTTGTCACTTCTTTTCTCAAAGCCTTTTTTTTTCCACTGCTGTGTGTCCCATTTCCCCGAACGTCAGCCACTTGTCACATGAAAACAACGGCAGGGATGAGGTGAAGAACACATAAGCCTACCTATGCAAATCCTTCCGAGATGTGCACTCTCTCACTTTCTTTCTCTCTGGGTTTTTTTTGCCCCCCCACACATCTAAATAATGCTCCAAAGTCACTATCTTGACACACGTGCCTTTAACACATGCTCCTTTCCAGGTGGCGTTCGCCAGAACTGTCATGTTGTGGAGGCTGAGGTTCTAGACTTGGGAATATATTGCTTGTGTTTGTCTAGAGACAAGGCGCCGGATTAAATGATGAGATTAGATGTCGTACCGTTCAACTTGCTGAAAAAATACTCCTATAAATCCAAACTTCTTGTCTGGTCTGACTGTATCATCATTATGTAGACTTTCCAGTCGGCGTTCATACGTTCATAGGCCGCTCTAACATATACTAGGACCAATGACACAGCCGTGATTATGATTAAGTCGTAAAAACAATTTAAAGTGCCCCACGCATATATGGATATTTGTTATAAAGATTTCTCATTGGGGTCAAATGAAAATGCATTAGCATTAGCAAGTAGCATGCCAAAGCAACAGCTGAAAGAAAGTCATTTCCGGAAAAAGGCTCGATACCTCAATAAAACTAAAATTGGCCGACAAAAGGAGCCAGATTTAAGTTATACAAAACGTATTAGCATGCCAAAGCAACAGGTAGCATGCTAACGCTAATTGTATGGCAACAAATTTGTTGGATTTACAAGCCACTCCCGGAAAAGGCTCAAGAACTACAATGTTGGTAAAAATGCAGAGAAAATAGTATAAAAATCATGCTTAAATATTGCTAACCAGTTAATAATAAAAAAAGAAAACAAAAACAACAAATAAGTGTAACTGTACAAATGAATACGCAGAGTTCTTAGCATAAACAAACATAAGCGAGCGTCAAGTAGCATGCCAAAGTAACCGGAAAAAGGCTCGATACCTCAATAAAACTAAAATTGGCCAAGAAAAGGAGCCCAATTTAAGTTATACAAAACGTATTAGCATGCCAAAGCAACAGGTAGCACGCTAACGCTAATTGTATGGCAACAAATTTGTTGGATTTACATTTTTTCCCCAAAGGTTTCAGTTTTCTTCTTACGGAACTTTGGTACCAGAGTACATCTTTGCAGTAGTCATACTCGTACCCCAGTCTCCCGAGTATTTAACAGTTGGTATTTAATATTTCCTCAGTGTTCCTTCACTGTCAACGCAAGCGTTAATTGCCACACATTCTGCCGCACTCGTCAAACAGAGCAAAGCGGTTGCGATTTAGCCGCTAAAATAGGAGCAGCTAACAGCTATTTTATGTGCTTTTCAACGTTGCCCGATTGCCGAACGCAAAGAAAGTAGAAAGACGCTCACAAACGGGAGCGACAATTAGCATATTCCCAAACCTGCTCCTCTTTGCGGTGTCGAGTATCAGGGATCGATGTGCGCGCCGTTGAGTGAAAACCATTAATTCTTATGAATAATAGATTAGCAAGTTATCATTTTCACCAGGCGACACTTAGCGGGGGATACGTCTGATGTCATCGGAGCGTTTGGTTTTAATGGAACGCTTCCATTTATGCCTTTGCAGGCCATTAGCGGGCGGCTTGTTTGCAATGAAGTCCAAATACAGCCCCCCCCCCCCAAACCCCCCCGCTCCTGTAAGTTATTTACCCCAATGAGATTGAGGCAATTTGGGCTGTTTAAGCCCATCAACATTAGATCTGCATTTGTGTTTTGGAACTGAAGATGGAAAAGTACTGTGTAGATTAGTTATTACTTTTATTATTCGTCAATGACTGATAAAAACATGCTCCTGTGGTCCTTTTGTTGTCGCCAATAACTGGCTGATAATGTGATGTAAAGAACAGCATAATTATCGATTTTGTGGAATTAGTAATTGTTAGTTACCGTAATTGCTGTAATTATAGCCGGGATGTGTATTTAACAAAAGCGCAGGGGATTTTAATTGGCGTTAATTGTTATTTGCGTCATTTGAAAACTCATTATAGACAGCATACAAGTTCATTTTTTTTTACTTGATATAATAATATATATATATATAATATAATATAATATATATATCATAATATCATATAATATATCAGCACAACACAGTCGCAACAGAACCGCTGTTGTAATAGCAGCAATGCTCAGTCAGCATTCGGAGGTGAGGGGATCGATGTTTTTTGGCAAGTATCAGCCGATAATATCGATACCATGACTTTTCACTGATATCAGCTGATTTTGATCGGTGGGCGATTGATTGGAGCGCCCCTAATTTACATAAATGAACATGAATTAATTACCAAAACAGTTATCGGTTAATAGCTTTAAGAAAACAACATCAGGAGGTTGCCTACAGCCACGTTTTTTTTTTTGACCTGACACTAATTAGAGAACACAGCAGTTATGTTCTTTCGTAGGGTTTCGCTAACGGTTTACTGAGTGGAGTCAAACCAGGCTTTTCTTCTTTTTCAAGCCATGGCGTGCAAGCCCGAGAGTGTCGCTTCCGTGTCCCCGACGACCTGATGTGAGTCATCACTGCTGGCCGAACCGAAACGCCGTCTAAACCTATAGCGGCCAGAGAGAAAAAAAATAAAAAATAAAAAAACATGAAACTTTCAATACCCCAGTGTCCCAATGAAGGGGCATTGGGGGCGGGGTGGTTGCCGGGGACGCGAGTAGATGGTTCTATCAAAGCCTCGCAGCTTTCTGTGAATTATTCAAGACAGCACAGAAAGAACAAGAACTCTAAGTGCAATTACCCTTCGCTCCTCTCCTTCCCAGTGTGAGCCTCGGTTATGTAACAGCTTTCATCTTCTCCGGCTCCGATTATGGAGGCTAACGTCTATGCACACTCTTGTCGACGGCCAATAAGCACCATGTGACATTTGGGGGGAAAAAAGACAAACCGCACTGTGATTTGAGGAGGACGCCTGGAGTGGGTATTTAAAACAAATGTTTTAAGAATAACCGCTTCACTTTTTAATAGCCAGCACATGGGGCGGCTTGTACTTTACTCAGGCGTCAAACCTGCATTTCGGTGAACGTGACTCAACCCCCCCCCCCTCGTGGATGTCACATGACAACATTTAGCCAGCGTTAAAACAAGACAAAGACCATCATAACTAATGACTACTAATACATGCAAATACTAAACACAGTAGAATTATCCAATATCTTCACTCTCCTGTATATGCCATTAAATGTATAAAGTACACAAAAAAAATGTCTCATTCGTGTTTTGCGAAATAACCCGAAATGTATCCAAAGAAAGATTCAGTCGCCAGCATGTTTGATAAAGAAGATAAAAATTCAAGAAATAAGTCCTAAGAAAACACAAAGGTGGATCTCGCCGTGCCACGGCCATCTTTATCACCAAGCACGTATTCAATGAAGGTAAAAGTGACATGAAAAGAAAACTGCACTTTTTTTGGAATTCAGTCAATCCCGTCAACCACAATCCTTATGTGAGACACGAACGCACGTCTTTCTCTTTTCTGTGAGGATAAAAAGACACCTCATTACTGCACGTAATGGGACGCCCCTACAGTATGGCGCCTACAAAGGTCGCTTTTAGAGTTTCATATACAGTACAAGCTGCACCTATGTAGTAGTATTCATAGTATTTTGCCGTATTCTGGTTGTAGTAGCTAGTTAGTGTGGCGTGGCAAAGTGTCAATACAACAGTAATGTATATAAATAAATGAGAAGTGAAAGGGATAAATACATATATTTACACATTTATATACATTTCTAATTGTTTTTGCATGGAAAAACTATTCTAAAAAAAAGTTAACAGTTTACATTTTTGAGTCTCCAGAATGGATTAAATGGATTTATATTATTTCCTTTGGGAAAAACTCATTTGGATGGAATATGTTTCAATTAGAGTTGGCCCTTCCGGAAGTGATTGGTGACGCTAACGGAGATCCGATATATCAACAGATAAATGCCCAATGACCTACAGACAATTAGCGTATTTTCTGGACTATAAGTCACTCCAGGGTATAAATTCACCTCCACTAGTAACCATAACCGCCCTTCAAACACCAGCATAAACATAATAAAGATGTACGTCAGTCAAGTCAAGTTTATTTCCATAGACCGTAATCATAAAAGATGGACGACATCCCCTGATCTGAACGCCAACCGGGCAAGGACAAACTAAAACAATTTGGGGGAAAAGAAACCTTCAGAACGGGCCAGAGAAGGGGAATCCATGATTGCATGAAATACTATGTAGTATCGGTCCCGGGAAGGCGTACGAGTCCAACGCCGGCACATTGCTTTATGGGCTCTTTGCATTTAGTTTGTGCAAATGAAACATTCAAAATGGGACGTTTTGAATAGCATGTGACACCATTGTAATGGAAATGAAAACTACTCTGGTAAGTGGATACGATGGGGGGTCGTGGGGGGGGGGGTTGCCTGAAAACCCAAAATTGATAGATCAATGTGGGCTAGATGTTAAGTGTATTAAATGATCCCGAGAGGTGCTGGGGCTCAGCTGGCTAGAAGAGTCCCAACTTTTCAGGGATCCCATTTTGAGGTTAGATACTGACCCCAAATCCCACCCCCACCCCGACCCCACCCACCACTCATCTAATTAACGTGTGTCCTCTGGATTAGCCCTCCCTTGGAGACCACAAAGCCATGCTACCATTGGAACAATGGTCTTGACCGACCCCACCGCCCTCCTCTTTAGCTAATTTAAGTCTCCACTAGCTCCGATTGGATGGGCGTCATCATAACAGACAAACACAGTCAGGCATTTAACAGCTTTCTGACTTGTGAAGAAGCTGGCATTGAACATTACACCAACTGGTTGCTTCATGTTGACCTAATATTTAGTTCGAGCCTAGTTTACAGTACTTTTGGATCCTTAAAAAGTGACTTTCGGAACCCCTCGGTCATGGTTAAGACCCAAACTGCATCGTCAAGGTCTCCGTGTAAAATGAAAACGTCCTTTTCTGGAAGAGACTGGCGGCGGATCTCGGCGTCCTATGGCACTGATGGATCTGGGACACAGCTGAGGGTTTGGGTGACTGCCTCCAGCACCGCTATTGAGCTCCCTAATTAAACGATTAATCTCACATCATTAACCTCGCCAGACTCCGTCCACCCTCCACTCTGACATTGCCGCACCGTCTTCTGGAAACAAGTCTGCTTCAAATGTGTCCGTGTTCGAAATTACACTATTCAGCAAATAAGGTGGATTGGGTTTTTTGGAGGGTTTTTGTCCCTGGATGGTTTTCCTCTATCGAAGCGGCGCTCCGGCTGCCGCCGCCGGAGTGATCCGCGTGAGTTAACCACATTACTCTCTAGGAAGTGGCTCTCCAAGGTGGATATGGTTACCTTTAATTAAAAGATAATCAATTTCTGTCACTGTTTGATTTTGAACCGGGTGACCACATGGACAGTTAAAAACGCAATCCAATTTCCAGCCGCCCAGCTGCCCGTCTGGCCACCCCTGCGCAAAGCACTTTGGCACACTCATTACATCACCGCATTGTGGGAGCTTTTGGAGATTGCCAATTTAATCTCGGCCCGTTCGTCCTACAGGGTGGGGATACGCTTGTGAGGTTGGCGTCATAAACCGAGAAAGAGGCGTCTTTGCTGTTTGATACTAAAGAGCCTCGTCTACGTACTTTATGCACACAGCTTGGTCGAGGACAATTTAGTAAGAAAACACAGGCTTTGCTACGCATCTTAAAATAAAGTCCAACTACCCATCTGACGTGGAAGCTGGAAGTTTAATTACTTTGTTTCTTCAGCATATATGCTAATTATTATTATTATTATTTTGTCCTTTGTGGTGATTTCTATACATGCGTATGTAAATACTTGCTAATGCCAAAACAAAAACAGAAGGGAGGGTGCGGGGGCGGGGGGGTGCCTACATGGATATCATCAGTGATGGGAATAACGGCGTTTAAAATAACGGCGTTACTAACGCAGGGGTGAGTAATGCAATAGTTACTTTAACTGCTAACTAGTTACTTTTGTGGTGGAGTAACTCAGTAAGTAACTCAGTTACTTTTTTGGAGAAGTAACTAGTAACTATAATGCATTACTTTTTTTAAACACTGGATATCGGACAGCGCCAACCCATGTTCAGTCTAAAAAAAATTTTTTAGCACAAATTTTTTTTTTGCTAAAAATTTGTATCGGGTTTCTGCATGGAAACTACCATTCTTGTTTGGAACAAATTAATTTGTTCCAGACACCTGGAACATTACATTTCATAAAAATTACATTACATGAAAAATCGGTTTTAGTCTGGAAGCAAAAAAATAACAAAAACAGAGGTACTATTATATTTGTATGAGAACAAACTATATGTTTGTTATATGTTAGCATGATGACACTGCTAAAAATAATGGTTTGGTGTAAAATGAGTCACTTTAAAAGGTACCCACTTCAGTGAGTGAGTAATGCAATAGTTACTTTAACTGCTAACTAGTTACTTTTGTGGTGGAGTAACTCAGTAAGTAACTCAGTTACTTTTTTGGAGAAGTAACTAGTAACTATAATGAATTACTTTTTTAAACACTGGATATCGGACAGCGCCAACCCATGTTCAGTCTAAAAAAATTTTTTTAGCACAAATTTTTTTTTTGCTAAAAATTTGTAGCGGTTTTCTGCATGGAAACTACCATTCTTGTTTGGAACAAATTAATTCATTTATTCCAGACACCTGGAACATTACATTACATGAAAAATCGGTTTTAGTCTGGAAGCAAAAAAAAACAAAAAAAAAACAGAGGTACTACTATATTTGTATGAGTACAAACTATATTTTTGTTATATGTTAGCATGACGACACTGCTAAAAATAATGGTTTGGTGTAAAAGGAGTCACTTTAAAAAGGTACCCACTTCATTAAGGTGACATTGTAATCCTCCTGTTAATGCGATTGAACGGGGGCGGGGGGCACCCAAAGAAGGCCTTTGTGTTCCTGGCATGAAAAGATGATAACACGAGAGGCGCAGCCACGGCGACACATACATCAAAAGCTTATTAAAGCCGGAGGAATAACTCACCACGGGGAAAAGGAGCTGGCCGTGTGCGACTTTGTGGCTGACCTTGCGGGCCCTGGTGGCCTATTGTGTACAAGCACGCCGGACGTGACGGCAGAGAGCCACTTGATTGGGCTCAGCTCCTGGGGGGTTGGGGGGGTTGGGGGGGTGGATCGATGGGATGTCTGCGATCAGCACTAGCTGTAATAACACTACATTGTGCTCGGCTATTCAATGACAAAACAAGATGCAACAATGTCACAGACCTGATAGCGCTGCCACAGGACTGATTTGTGCTGCTGCTGATGCTGCTGTTGCTGCATCACCCCCCCACCCACCCCCGGCCTTAATTGTGCAGCGGCGTGAACACAATGAGACAAAGAATTGGCGCATCAGTAAACAAACACCCGCAAACGTCTGCATCTTTTGGTGCAGGACATCCGATGCACTCTGGCACGCTCCTTGCAGCCGTCACGCATCCGCTTCACAACATTTAGCACCAAAGTAAGAAGCCGCAAAACAACATTTCTGCATCTTATATTAAGATTTATTATATTGGATTTGATGCTTTGGAAAAGTCATTTTTATTTTTGTCACAGATCAGAGTAAATAGAAAATGAAATGGTGCGCGCTCACAGACAGTGTTGCTCACTACATTGCAAAATAAATGCTACCTTAAAATATCCGAAAATTCAACATAGTTTGTTGAATTGTTGTATTCTGGTGTTAAAAAGTTTCAGATAATGAGGTTTGAGCATTTGGAAGTGAACCCTAAAAGAATTTTGGGATGCTCTGAATGCTCGGTTTCGGAGGGCGTTGTAAAACTGTTCCTTTGTGATGTCACAGAGGAGCATGGGCGTGGCTCTCGGCCCGCCCCCTCAGCCCTGCTTCTCTGTTTACTTTTGATACAATGTACTCGTTAATTTGCTAAATAATTAATGGAAAGAATAGTCTAAAAAAATGTTAATCGATAATTTCAGCACCACACGATTTGAATTTTGAATTCAAATATTTTGAAACATTTTGTAGTTTATGGTGTTTTCTTTGAAATACTTTGACCCTGAGACAAAAACCAAAGTGGGACATAAAGTACATGGTTATTGGAAAGTCTACTGTTTTTGAACATGATTCCCTCAAAAGGAAAAATGGCTTTCATTTTCGCACATTTTGGTTTTCCTTGCACCTTCTGGATAGAATAGAATATCTTTATTGTCACTGTTACGATACAACGAAATTAAAGTGCCAACCAGTCAGTGCGTGATTGGCGACCATACATAAAAGCTCTAAAAAAAAGAGCCTAAAAACATATAAAAAGCCTAAATAAACAAACATTTCATATTGTAATCATACAATCCATTCAAGCCTACTTTTATACACATTGTACAGACACTAGCATGGGAACTATTTTGGCTATTATTGAGGGGTAGAAGCTGTTTTTGAGTTATCATTGAATAATAAGGAAAGCTGGAGGAACCTCTATATTTTGATGGAAGCCTGTTTTTATGTATGTTTTATTGGGAACTTTCTGTCACAAATGTGACAGATAATAATGTTTTTTTTGGGAATCTTGATGAGACAAACTCAGGCCATGCCATGGTAAACCTTGTCATGCACTCTCCCGATGTGATCCGTCTGGTATCTGCGTTACAACACAGGAAATCCAAAGCGGCACTATCAAGTTCACATAACCAAGTTGCAGCAAAATTACAGGCACCAAATGTACACAACCCGGCTATTAGTGGTAGCTGTTATTTCCGCCCCCCAACAGTCTTATTTTAATTCTACGTCTGCTCTACACTCGGTGGTAATAACAGGTCTCGGCCTTTTTTTGTGCGTCCCTCAGCGTGCATGCACACTAAAATACAAGCAACGTTTAACCTCAGACCAGAAGCATGTCTTTACAGAGTTCCTTTTAGTTTTTTTTTTTTTTCCAGTGGGAAGACTTCCAATCTGAGACAAGGAAAACATTGATAAAATATTTCTGGAGCCGAAAGCGTCCGACTTGGACGCTGCAGAGACGAGCAACCCAGAAGAGAAGCTCTCCTACAAGGTCACAAAAGAATCCAACACGCCAAGAGAGACAATAAGCCAGTTTGAGGAGGCAAAGAGTTCACGACAACAAATCCTGCCGGAGCTGAACATGTCAAGACGGCCCAACTGTCATGGCTGGCTGGGGGGGGGTAGGAGGGGTTGTGATGCTGGGGGTATAATTGAATTACAGTGACCCTCTGACAGCACTATAGGTGAGGTCATGTGCTGAATTAATTTTGTCCCTGACCCTTTTCTTGGCACCCGGGAGAAGCACGTAGCCCCCCGCCCCCCCAACCCCACCCCAAAAAGGTGAAGCAACAGTGCCTCGACATGTCTTTGTGCTCCATTTTGCAGCCTGTCATTCACAGCCGCCGTCTATGGAGCAGAAACAAAACACAGATGGATCTCCGACCGTGCGACCTCCTAAGGCTGAGTACTAAACGTAGCCATACGTTAAAATACGTTTACGCTGGCCAAAGATCCTTTATTTCACAGGACCACCTAGCTATTTTTGAGGGACTCCTCAAAGATCATCTAAATGACAAATGCACTCTACGTTTTTAAGGACCTACTGGATATTTTTGGTTTTTTTTTTTTGTTGTTTGTTTTTTTTGGTTGCGATGATCAGCGTTTTTGCAGTCGGTCCTCAAAAATAGCAGATCACCCCTATCATATAGAAGATCTTTGAGTACTGTTTTTGCAGTCAATCCTCAAAAACAGCAGAGCACTCCTATCATATAGAAGATCTTTGAGTACTTTTTTTGCAGTCGATCCTCAAAAACAGCAGAGCACTCATATAGAGGATCGTTGAGTACTGTTTTTGAAGTCTGTCCTCAAAAACAGCAGAGCACCTCTATCATATAGAGGGTCTTTTAGTACTGTTTTTGCAGTCGATCCTCAAAAACAGCAGAGCACCTCTATCATATAGAGGATCTTTGAGTTCTTTTTTGCAGTCGGTCCTCAAAAACAGCAGAGCACCCCATCATACAGAGGATCTTTGAGTACTGATTTTGCAGTCGATCCTCAAAAATAGCAGAGCACCCCTATCATATAGAGGATCTTTGAGTACTGATTTTGCAGTTGATCCTCAAAAACAGCAGAGCACCCCCTACCATATAGAGGATCTTTGAGTGCTGTTTTTGCAGTCGGTCCTCAAAAACAGCACAAGCATAATAGCATGATATCATGACAGGTCGCGTGTAACATTTTTCGAGACAGTGAATGCAGCATCTTACTGTCTGCCGCTGAGGACATCACCACGCAGCTGAGCAGGGGCAGGACGAGCCACGCCCATCCGGGTGGGTGGGGCGCCATGTCTGGAGTCGGCACCGCTGCCTCGTCCTCCTCCTCCTCCTCCTCGGTCCCCTGCTAGACGCGTCCCACTCTGACACAATCAAAGGCTAAAACCTGCCAGAGAAACACAACATTAGCGTTCACACTTCAAACATCTGCATGCAAGTGAATGAGCGGCATCGTCATCATAAGGAGGCAAAGGAGGTCAGGCAGGCAGGAAGTGAGAAGGGAACACGTGGAGGACATCTCGAGGATCAACAAGGCATCCCGTAGTCGCCACAAAAGCCCGCTCGTGGGAAAGAGACAACGAACAAGCAAAACACTACGGCGGGGCAGAGCAGTCGGGGAAAACAAATGCGTCGCAGCGTCGCAGTTATAATTCATGGAGGAGAAGTGGCGGCAACAAAAGGAAGGTCACGGTGGAGATGACTTGAAAGCTCCCCGTGGAACCGGTGACACTCGGTGCTCCTCATTAAGAGATGGCGGCCCCGGGTGGCCTCAAATCAGCAAAAGTGCCATCATCTCATTGAACAACAACATGTAAGCATACATAAACATTCAACACACACGCACAAACACACACACACACACACGCACACACCCCGAGGGGACACTGCAAGCAGCAGGTGACACATGA
Organism: Doryrhamphus excisus; assembly: GCF_030265055.1. Classification (NCBI taxonomy): domain Eukaryota; kingdom Metazoa; phylum Chordata; class Actinopteri; order Syngnathiformes; family Syngnathidae; genus Doryrhamphus; species Doryrhamphus excisus. The sequence goes on along the minus strand of NC_080487.1, from coordinate 907,753 downwards.
ATTAAACAATTAACAAAACGATAAAATAGAGGGGGGAGGGCATCGCTCTTTCGTAGGACTGACGGGACGCTTTGTTGATTTAAAGGACCCACTGCCAAAAATGGTCGTCAAAGATCCTCTATATCAGTGGTTCCCAAACTTTGGTGGGGTACCCCTTCAGAGAAATGACCCATATGAGCAGTGTACCCCCTACTCCTGCACACATCTTTTTATGTCAATTAATTGAAATATTTAATCATAATTCATTCATTTCATAACAATTAAAAAATGTCAAAAATGTGAATTTTGCAAGGTGACATTAGCATCAAGTTTGAAAGGTTTGAATGAAGTCTATGTTCATTTCAAAGTTGAAGAATTATGATAAGCAGCGTCTAAAAATAAAAAATAAAAATAAAAATAAAAATAAAAATAAAAATAAAAATAAAAATAAAAATAAAAATAAAAATAAAAATAAAAATAAAAATAAAAATAAAAATAAAAATAAAAATAAAAATAAAAATAAAAATAAAATAAAAATAAAATTAAAATAAAATTAAATTAAAATAAATTAAAAATAAAAGATAAGCAGCATCTCTGTGAAAGGCTATTTGTTTAGCATCCACGTCTGTTACATTTACTGTCATGAGCAGCTAGCGGTTGGTTATGTTAATATCACGTGATTTGGTTTGCATGTGTGGGTGTGTTTGCTGTGATTTCCAAGTGTCCGTGAATGCAACCGCAACTTGTGCCCGAGGAGTTATGCGATGCATCCGAATGCACCATTCTCAGAAAAAGCTAAGACAGCAGATCGGCCAGATTCAAAACTGTTGGTGGACCGCATTTGGCCCCCGGGCTGTAGTTTTCCCACCTCTGCCCTGTGACCATTACGTGTTCCCCACTTTGGGAACCTAGGCTCTGTATGACAGGAGCACTTTGCTGTTGTTAAGGACCTGCCATTAAAAACTAGACAAGAGTGCAAAAAAAAAACCAACTGTCAAAGATCATGTGTATACATTGCTCACTCTGCTGTTTTTAAGGATCTATTGCCAAAAACACTTATCAAAGACCATTTATACAACTGGAGTGTCTGCTGTTTTTTGTCAAAGCTCCTCTATACGACTTGACCACTCTGTTTTTAAGAACGTACTGCCACAAATGCTAGCCAAAGATCCTCTATATGGCAGGAGTGCTTTCCTTGTTTTAAGGAGCTACTGACAAAAACACTTTAAACTTTATATGACAGGCACATCTGCTGTTTTTAAAGACGTATGGCAACAACAGCCGCCAGGGTGACCCTGCCAAGTAGAGGAGCTTTGACGATCGTTTTTGCAGTACGTCCTTAAAAACAGCAAAGTGCTTGTGTCACATAGAGGATCTTTGACTGGGCTATATTAATGTTTTTTGTTTACTCCTTTTTTTCTCCTCCCCGAGTAGTACTTTCCACGAAGCCAACGCGGGGCGTAAATAAGCAGCAGAAATAAATAAAGATTAAACATCACTCCAGGAATTTGTCTCATTGAAGATGAAGAGCATCTGCCCGACTTTGGCATCTGCAGTGAAAGATATCCCGTGCGGCGCCAAGGGTTTGGATCACGGCGAGGAGCCAACTCTATCAGCCTGGCTCACACCGAGATACATTCAAAACCAAATAAATAAAAAAAGGTGAACGTCAAAACAAATTTGTCAGCCAGCAAACTTGATGCAAGCTAGCTTCTTTTTTTTTTTTTTTTTTGGAAAGCTGGCTGCAGGCATTAGGAAAAAAAGAAAAAAAAAACGGGTTCAAATGTGTGCATCCACACTTTTAGGATCTTTTTTTTACCGCTGTAAAAAATGCTCCAGTTAACAATTAGCTGCTTTCTTGTGATTAGCAAAGGTAAAAGCCGCCATGTTTCCCTTCTGGCTTGTCAATCATTTAAGCTGCCCTTGAAGACGAGCGACTTCTTCCTCCGTCGGAAAGTCCTTTAGTACTTTGACTCGTCACCAAAGACCAGGAAGTGCTGAACTTTGTGGCTGTGTTTTCACGATGTCAGCGACATCTGAGTACATCAGAGTAGAGCCGCTTCTTCTCCTGAGTCAGTTGAGGTGGCTCGGGCATCTAGTCCGGATGCCTCCCTGGTGAGGTGTTTCTGGGCATGCCCAGCCGGGAAAAGGCAGACCTAGGACACGCTGGAGGGATTATGTCTCACAGTTGGCTTCGGAACGCCTTGGTGTCCTCCCGGTGGAGGAGGTGGCCGGGGACCGGGAAGTCTGGGCTTCCGGACTGAGACTGCTGCCCCCGCAACCCGGACCCGGATAAGCGGCGGAAAATGGATGGAGCTACATAAACATAAATATCGCGATGTAATTCACTTGCGTATGTTCCTGGAAATTAGTCTGTGCAAGTGGAAAACCGTTGGGAATACATTTCCTAACTCTTTCATTGGCATTTTTCTCCAGAAATAAGTCCAAACAAGCGCTCAGACCTCACAGCTAGGAGACCAGGGTTCGATTCCACCCTTGGCCATCTCTGTGTGGAGTTTGCATGTTCTTCCCCGTGCATGCGTGGGTTTTCTCCGGGTACTCCGGTTTCCTCCCACATTCCAAAAACATGCTAGGTTAATTAGCCACTCCAAATTGTCCATAGGTATGAATGTGAGTGTGAATGGTTGTTTGTCTATATGTGCCCTGTGATTGGCTGGCCACCAGTCCAGGGTGGACCCCGATTCTCGGCCAAAGACAGCTGGGATAGGCTCCAGCAACCCCCGAAGACAGCCGGGATAGGCTCCGGCAACCCCCGAAGACAGCCGGGATAGGCTCCGGCATCCCCCGAAGACAGCTGGGATAGGCTCCGGCATCCCCCAAAGACAGCTGGGATAGGCTCCGGCATCCCCCAAAGACAGCTGGGATAGGCTCCGGCATCCCCCAAAGACAGCTGGGATAGGCTCCGGCATCCCCCAAAGACAGCTGGGATAGGCTCCGGCATCCCCCAAAGACAGCTGGGATAGGCTCCAGCAACCCCCAAAGACAGCTGGGATAGGCTCCAGCACCCCCGCGACCCTCGTGAGGAAAAGCGGTAGAAAATGAATGAATGAATAAATCCAAACAAAGCGAAGCAAACTGACATAGTTTGACGTGGTTAAGCTACGTACTAGCTTAAGGATGACTATTTGGTCCAAGGCGTAGCTTAGCAAAAAGGCACAGCTTGGTGTAAACAAGGCCAACGACGGCACCTGCTCGCAGCGTTCCCTTGGCATCATTCCGCTCTCCAAACAGCTCAAACTGAACAAGAGGAACTCTTGACATTCATCTTTTGTCCCCTTGTCTTTGCAAATATGCGGAAGCCGCTCGGTGAGCAACACGCCGCTCAACACCTTCCGACGCTGAGGAATGTAGGTTTGTTTTTTTTTTGTTTTTTTTTTTTCCTCCTTGCAGGCTTTGTGTGTTGCTGACACACTAACGTATTTATCTGAAATGACGCCACAGAAGCTGACTGGCCACCCAGCGAGTGTGAAGATAGTCCTCATTGTGAGCCGTCCTCCTTTCAGAGCTTTTTGTCATCAAGACACAAGTAAGCTGACTTGAGAACTTTGCAAACTTTTCTCATTTAATTTGAGCCGTAATTCCATGAACAGAGATATCTATCCCAAGCACATTGGAGGCCGCCTCGCGCCGTCGCTATTGCTCATCAAAGATGGCCGTGGGCGAGCGTGTAAGGATAGGAAATTTTGTTAGTGCAAATTATGACATTGTTTGTAATCGCGTTTGGCACAAACTGCAGGCTATATGAGGGGAAAGAACTTTATGTCGTATATCTTCATGATCTCCGGATTTTCTTGCACTTGAAATCTAATTCCTAAACGACAAAAGAATCCCTGCAGACTTTACTCTTCTTCTACACGGATGCTGACTCTTGAAACAGCACAGTGGTCCTGTTGGATAGGAGATCTTTGATCTAGGATTCCTACAGTAGGTCCTCAATAGGCATCGGGGTGGGTGAGATTCTGAAGTATGATCTTTGTTTACAGTCCAAGCGATGAAGCAATATGTGTAATACAGTATTATGTTCTGATATGTACTTAAACAGGGTTCAGTGCTCGCATATTTGACTGATACCTACAAATACGCCCATACGATTTGGGAGGTAAAAAGTCTACTCGTTCCCTTTGTATGGACTTTTTTTTTCCAGGAGCAAAATGTGAATGACATGATTGAAAAATGTACTTGTTTTTGTCACAACCAATTAGCTAAAAATGCCATCCAATACTTCTCTACAAGAGAGGAGAAATATGATCTAAGGGAAGAAGTACATTTGAAACACTTCTATGCTAGGACTACGTTATGCTAGCCATAGCATTTCAGTATGTGGAATCAAACTAAGGAATGGATTGAGTAAGGAAATCAAACAATGCAGTTGATATATCACCTCGTACTTCGGTACGGGACAAAAAAATTTCAAAATTTTAAAATTAAAAAAAAAAAAAAAAACAACCAAAAAACCTTAAACTGTATTTTGGAAAGCAGGAAGTGAACAAATGTAACAGTTAGTGATTGTAAAAGTACCAGATGGAGGGGTAGGATTTAATAAGCTTTGCTTCTTCCTACTCCTTTTGGACATGTGGAACTGGGAACTGATTATGGGATGCATTCAATTGGAATCTGATTCATGTTCAAATGAAATTAAACCATTACCATTACCATTTCTGGGCGCATAAGCGAGCGAAATACTCTACCCTGCCGCTATGAAAAAGCACTACATTGTGATATAGAGTGGAGACTGAATAGTTATTATATGTCCTCAATCATTATGGAGATTATGTCTCCAGGAATACTAATAAAAAAAATCTATGGAGAACCTGACCTTTTTAAGTCACATGAAGGTCATTGTGATCATTTATGATGGCACAGAAATATTTGTTTTGTATTTATTATGCATTATCGCGTCGCGTACAGAGTCATTTAAGAAGAAGCTGAAGTGTGGGGAGTCCCCCCATAATGCAGCTAGCGTGACATATGTGCTATAACGTAAACAGCGCGACAGACACAAGACCACTAAGAGGTTTAGGGAAGTAATTAGCCAGGCCTACAATGGGACGGGGGAATCTTAAACTGTCGGCAGCGGAGGACAAAAGAGCATTGCAGGCGGCTGAGCAGGGAGGGGAAGCAAATGCGTTCTACGTCTGGTGGAGGAACGGCCCCGCTTATCAAGATTACGTTCAACAGGCGAGATAGCGGCGCTAAAATGGCTCGACTGACACAACAATCACACAAATTACAGGCGGCGTTTACGCTACATCTTCCACTGGTTTGTTCCCAAGGATGATCTTTGTTCATTCATTATGACCATTTGAGCTGTGGAATCCTGTAGAGCAGCTACACACAATAACCCACACGGAACACTTTCTAGATCTTCCAGAAACTGCACCTATTCCAGCTGTATTTCCTTGGATTTCCAAAACGGTCTGTTTTATTTTATTCCACCCACGCCCCGCCCACTCCGCTGTGATTGGTCACACTCCCAAGCACTCCTAAGTACTGTAATTGCGGACTACTTCCAGACCCCACTTTTTTGTTGTTGTTGATAATAAATGAATAAATGTTGGCTCCGGCAACAGTTTGTCGGATATTTCACGTTCATCGACACAAAAATAGTACCGTGTGAAATACCGTTGACAGATGAAAATAGGAAAATAGAGTACTTGTGGTCAAAAATAAACAATCTGGACACATATTAAACATCATTATTAAGACAATAAGGATAATAGAGGATATAATCCACAGGAAAGAAGGATTACATTCAATAACAATGACCTTGATGTTATCGTTGCAAGGGCGTGCTCAATAAAGAAACAACACCAAAAACGGTAGGATATAAAAAAATAAAAGTAAAATACTACGAAGAGTGGATAGTAATAAATAACCTCTGCTTCTTTCTACTCCTTTTCGGCCGATACTGTATGCACGATTAAAATAAAGCAAACCCAACCAGCATTAAAATGAAATAGACAAAGGCAAAAAAGCTTTCTCTCTTTGAATGCGGTCGGACTGTTGAGTTGCCTTCCGTAGCGTACCATCGCTGCTGACGTTGGACGCGGTAAAACAGGAAGTTGGACCTTCAAGGATCCCGAGTTGGATCGGGCGACATTTTTATATACCAGTACAGAGTATTCCAACGATAAGAAAATGACTTACACCGGTATAAATGATAAATGTAAACAAATACATGATAAACACGAAAAATGTACATGAGTTGCACGCTCGTTTTATATTGTTATCTCACCATACGTCCCAAAAATATTGTGATATATGCTCAGGTCCGTAATCCCCAACCTTAATTCCGAAAGTTGGGGAACAAAAAAAGCGGATAAGATCGACTGTCCTCCCGATTCCTCAACAAAATATACACTAATGGATAGATTTGACCTGAGAATAGAATGATAACATTCAGAGGCATAATAATAATAATAATAATAATAAAAGGGTTAAAATGCAACAATGTAAAATGTAAATGCTGGACTTAGTATTTCAATCAGGACTGTATAGGCAATGGAACAGGAATTAAAAATGAACTAGTAATCAATATTAAATGTAATCAAAGAAAAAAACATTTTCCCGATAGTCAATCAAATATATGTAATATATTAAGTAAAATATAAGTAAAATGGCCAGCAAGAAGATATGCAGTATGTGCTATGCTATATGCTATATGCTATATGCTATATGCTAACGGCATGTCCAGCTTCTGCGGGGGGGGGGGGGGGGGGGGGGAGGGGGGTGATAAGAGGTTGTGTTGCACAGCCTGCAGCAGCTCCACAAACAAGCAGTTTCAACATGGTGGTTGTGTTTGTTTTCCCCGCCCTCTAACACGGACCTCCAGAGAATTAAAGCCAGTTGCTCGCCCCCCCACCCCCCCCTTCCCGCATTGTGAAATAAAGTAACCATATTACTTTTTTTTTTTTTTAAGTGGGCTTGCCGCAAGCAGAGTTGATGGTGCGTGTCGTTTATACACTCGCTGCAGCATGGAAGTCGAACGTCCTGTGACCTATTGACTTTTACAGCACTCTGTTTACAAGGCGTCTCCGGGTTAATTGTTAACAAAGATGTCGGAAAGACGCCACAAAAAGCCAGCTGACCAGCATGCAACGCTCTTGTCGTAAACCACGGCGGCTGCAGCGATCCCATCTCATCAGGTGTGGACTTTCAAGTTTACATTTACGACGCACGCCACTCATTTCCGTGATGTCTCGTGAAGCTAATGACGCACGAGGGTGGGATTTAAAGGGGGGGGGCGATAAGCGGCGACACGCGGCGGTAACTTGTCCTGCCACGGGATGCGGGTCGACGTCAGCCGTAGGATTCAATGTGGATTGGCGTTTAGCGCGGATGAGCGAGCGTTTAACAAAACTGCGGTGCCTCCATAAATTGCTACTGAGCAGGGGGGGGGATTTACAATCACCTCTGGGGAGGTTGTAGAAGGGGGGGGGTGCCAATCAGTCCTTGCCGCAAATCAATCCGGCAAAGAGAGGTGATGGCTATTATGCTGATGTGTATTACATGCAGGAGAAGAAGATACACGGGCAGGGCGCCGCGTCCAATTGGATTTATTGGAAGGTGATTATTGGTTGTCGTCGCCGTTGAAAATGGCTTGCACTGCAAAGTACGGTGCAAAGCACGGTGCAAAGCACGGTGCAAAGGGCCGGCAATAAATCAAAAGGCAGGCTCCGTGTAAAACATGCATTCATCGACTAACAGCCGGGGTTGTACTGCACATACTTTGGCGTGGAAGTATCGTTGTACACGCTCACCGGAATACAAACTGCTTTAATGTTCGAATGCCGGTCGTGTTTTCCTACTGAGCACCTTTAAGGATTGTGTAGCTGTATTTATACACAATTTCCTAATGGCAATCTTTAACTTTGTTGATGTTTGTATGTGAATCATTCCTGTCTCTGCTATAAACACGTACATTTGGGTTGGGCATAATTATCGCTTCATCGACGTTTGCTTAGGATAATTATCTTGTCTTATTATTTTTTTTACAGACAAATGATTACAATACACCACAAGGTGGTGCATCATAAAGCGCACTGCTCAATGAGCTCCAAAAAACACATTAGGTTGTTAGCACAACTGCCACCAAATTTGATACAAACCTTTATTGGACTGACAAGCACATGTGTGTAAAATTGGAGCAAGATTGGTTGAAAAAAAAAGGGCTGCACGGTGGTCGAGTGGTTACCGCACAGACCTCACAGCTAGGAGACCCAAGTTTAATCCCACACTCTGGAGTTTGCATGTTCTCCCCGTGCATGCGTGGGTTTTCTCCGGGTACTCCGGTTTCCTCCCACATTCCAAAAACATGCTAGGTTAATTAGCGACTCCAAATTGTCCATAGTTATGGATGTGAGTGTGAATGGTTGTTTGTCTATATGTGCCCTGTGATTGGCTGGCCACCCGCCTCTTGCCTGAAGTCAGCTGGGATAGGCTCCAGCACCCCCTGTGATCCTTGTGAGAATAAGAGGTACAAAATGAATGGTTGAAAAAGATGGCCGCCATCAAGTGAAACGTCTTTGGAGGTTAGGGGTACGAGCAGAACGTAGCAACTAATGTTGTCAAATGATTATTAAATCTTTGGGACATAACATTTATCCCAAAGCACTTTGACCACAACCCATAGGGGGCGCCACACTTTTCCGCATGTTTATCCAGTACTTGAGTGCTCATAATTTTGCATTCCGGCTCGCATTGAACAAATTGTCACGGCACCGCATACGTTGTGACGAAAAATATTTAGGGAAAATGATAAGCCATGAGATATTTCCGACACCAGATGTGCATAAACATCAATGATAAATCCACCCTGTCGAGCAAAAACAGCCTGAGGCCTCGCCACTTGACACTTTGCTTGAGGACAGATGGCACCATAAAATGACTAAGCAGGCGGCACAGAAGGCAAAGGAAACACACACACACACACACACACACACTATGCAAAGGACTCGGCTCCGACCCCGCCGTTCCCACCACCACCACCACCACCACCCTGGGCGCTAAACCTCTTTTCCACCAAGCAAAAGACAAAGTGTGAATTCCGCATTACGAGCACAGGGATGGGGCGCAAACACGTTCAGAGATCGATAGCCGGTGAGCAGTTGTTGAAGCTGAACTCAAAATCAACATTGCACGGTTTGCAGTGCTTCGTAAAAGTATGGTCGCTCACCGCCACGGACCCCCACTGCGCCCCCTTTGCCACTGCTATAGTCCCAGCTATGCATAATTGCATAGAAGGGGGCATTGGAGGGCTTCATACTATTCAGCAGGTGTCTCCGCTGTTCTAAATCAATTACCTCCAGTCAGCCGGCGCTTAGGGTTGCGGGGGGGGGGGGGGGGGTATTGTAAATCAACTTGGTGTCAGGCCACATTAGCGACTGTAACGGCCCGGGAGCCAGCCTCGACCCTCCCGAGGTCCAGCGTGACAGCCGAGCAGCACTCGGATGAAACTGAAAGTTTTTTAATTGTTTGGCAAGACTTGGAATGGAAATGAAGAACCATTTTCCAGGCTTGGGGAGTCAAATCGGTGAAATAAATAAGCGACGCTCGAGCCGCCGTGTGCGTGCAAGCTAATACGTCGCCGTTCTCCGGTATTGTTTCTGTATTTTTTAAAATGTCAGGACGTTCGGAAAATGATGCAAGATCAATGAAAGCGACCGCTGTAGGGCAATATTGGATTTGCAGAGTTTCGAGTAAAAACGTGGTACGCAGACGTTATCAGTTCTTGTTTGATTCCTTGTGATGCAATGCCTTCAAAGCATCAATTACAAACCGCATCGTTAGGGAAAACTAGGACACCCAACAGTGTTGGCAGTTTTGACCGTATGGGTTATGGACATGTAGCCCCGCCCCATGAGCCCCCAACACAAACATTTAGCAAATACATATTTTTCAACCGATCTTACTCAAATTGTACTTGTCAGACCCGGACGCCTCCCTGGTGAGGTGTTCTGGGCATGCCCACGCTGGAGGGATTATGTCTCACAGCTGGCCTGGGAACGCCTTGGTGTCCTCCTGGTGACCTGGAGGAGGTGGCCGGGGTCCGGGAAGTCTGGGCTTCCCGACTGAGACTGCTGCCCCCGCGACCCGGACCCGGATAAACGGAGGAAAATGGGTCTTGTCAGGCCCCTAAAGGTCTGTACTAATACTCATGGCGGTTCGGACGGACAGTATCTTGCCCAAGTATACTTTGACATGGGTTGAGAATCAAACCAGCAACCAGTATCACCCGAGCCTCGTTTGGGCGCCAGACACACGACTGTCCTTTGATATGATGTCCACTACGACCGCCTTCTTCCGCTAACGCTATTTACATCGTCTCTAATTGGCAATCCAAGCATAGTCAAGACCGGCGAGACCTGAACCGGACTGTGGCCAACCAATTGCCGTTCTGGGACAAACAAGGACACATTAGACTACCTGAAACCGCAGACAGTCGACGGTTTGAACAATGGGTAAGCATATTTTCTTTCCCCGTCTGGTGAAGAGAAGAGAGCGAAGAGAGGCATATTCCTAACAAGCACTTCTGTCTTTCTGTCAGAGGTTGTTACTCTCCAAGCCCCGTGTTCAACTCTCGAGGGAAATGTGTCCCGTCCCGCTCTTGTCTTTTTCTGTCTGAGCCCTGAAGCCAGCCTGCCGGAGCCGATAGGCCGTATATCCCCGTCGTGCTTATTCCTAATACAAATCAACTGAGAAGGGCACAAAGTCGCTTAAGTGACTACAGATGTAGACGATTCTGAAAGAAATGTAATTAAGGAATGTTTCTTGGTGTTGAATTACTTTTTTGTCCCTCTGGAAGTCGAATAAAAAAAAGACTTTTATTATACATCAAGCAGTTGATGTTTGCTAAATCCAAGGATGAAGAGTCTTGAACCAGTCATGATGTGCTATATATATCACTATATTGACACGCACTATGGTACACATTATGGCATTGGATGCTCATATCACCGAGTACTTCGGTACGAGGTACATTATTTAAAAAAAAAAAAAAAAAAACCTTAAACTGTATTATGGAAAGCAGGAAGTGAACAAATGTAGCAGTTACTGATTGTAAAAGTACCAGATTCTTCTTCCTACTCCTTTTGGACATGTGGAACTGGGAACTGATTATGGGATGCACTCAATTGGAATCTGATGCATGTTCAAATGAAATTAAACCATTACCATATAATAATATAATATTAAAAAGGTTGTGCCATAATATTAGCACGGAAAACAAATATCGTTCATATTGATATTGGGTTTTCTGAAGGTTTGTTTTTTTTTTACATTTTAATGCATAAAAAGAATCCCATAACATTTGTTTATTGCATCAAGGCTTTTTGACTTTGTCAGGAAACTCTATTTCAACAAAATAAAACCAAAAAAAAAATTTTTGCAAAATTTTAAAATGACCTGGTTGAAATTATGACCACTGTATTGTTAGGGTGGGTTTGGACCCGGTTATAATAATATGACTATAAAGCAATATTTTGAGCCACAACTGAAATCATAAGTGATGACACAATGACAACCAGCTCCTCTTCTCATCATGGAAGCTTCAGGGGATTCTCATTTGGACCGCTTTTCCAGTGCCTTAACCTAGTACCAAGATCTGGACCTGTTCTACTTTTTGATTTCAGTTTATACTAAAGTTCTGTTGCTGAAAACAATAACTTTTTCTACCTTTTCTTGACATGAATATATATATGGGTCAAAATTGATCAGAACACCATGGATGTGTCTTTAGTGATTAATACTAAAATGACAAAATAAATAAAAGTAATTGATTTAAGAGACATGTTCTATATCCCTCAGTAATAGCCAGGTAACAAAAGAACCTTCAATTTATGAATATGATTCTTTTGAGGTTCATTTGACCATTTTTGGAAATTAAAATGGAGGGGTATAGTGACAAAAAAAGGCCTACATGCCCACAACAAAAGTATTAAAAGCAACATTTTCATGGATGAGGAAGCCTAAGAAGGTAACCAAGACATGAGAATCAAATTTGATAGTAACTTATTATTTTTAGTGTATTTTATCGCTGATTTAATACATGGGTGAAAACCGACCCATTAACATAAGAGATGATACCAGAGAGCTAACACAAGAGGAAGGTTATGGATCTTCTGGTGGCGTTCCAGCTTGACCAAACTATCCAGAGCGTCCAGAGACATGCCTTCCATTTGGCCGCATCACCTCAGACCACCTCTCAGATAACGACGACACCGAGTCGGCCGTCCGGGGAGCAGATTACACTTCATCCCCGCCTCTCTTGGTGGCAGGCTGACAGACAGGAAGAGTGAAGAACAACCAGGCCGCGTGCTCGCCAATCGATGGCCAGCCGCCTAGCGAGGTCCATTATCGTGACAAGCCGGAGCCTCGGCGAGATGACCCACATGCTGCCGATTGCCTCATTACAACCTACAGATCTCTCGCTGGGACCAATCGTTCTCGCTCTACCGTCTCATTCTGTCTTTGCGCTTTTTCTACATAATCTCCCTGCACCACCAATCACCAGGCTGGATCGGAGTCCTAAGTCTCGGAAAAGCAGCAAAAACCGCATCCGAGTCCCAAGTGATGGATGCAGGCCTGAAATGCAAACTAAATGTAAGATTTCAGTGTGTGCCATCAGTTCTAATAAGGTAGACGGGGAGGCGAGAGAGGGGCGGGGGGGGGGGGGGGGGCACTTCACGCCCGTCTATCAACAGATACGCTATCTGTTCCACTTACCCCCCACCTTCCACTGGCTATTTTCAAATCCTCAGACCTTGGAGGATTTATTTATACCCCCCACCCGGACACAGCTGCAGATACCATTTTACCTGCAGCGGAGAGACCACCCCCAGACTATCAATTACCAGCGCCGCCATTGTTAGGAATGGCTGTAGTGCAGCTCGTACAACGAGGCACACGAGACGGACACAAGTGCAGCGATCAAAACAATCCCTCCTAGATTAATTACGTCCTGGTGGCCGGATTGTCACCGACCAATCAGATAACTTGATGGTAAAATCTAAATGAGTGATTTATAGATCCGGGATGAAATGGGATTTTGTCCACAATGAATTCCTACAATGTAGGGAAGCTGAAATGATTAGTGAATCAAGTGATTATTTAAAATCATGTTAATTGTCTGTGACCGATGATTAATCGCATCCTGAAGTGAAAACGACAAAAAAAAGCAACCGCAATCAGCCTCAAGAACATACTTGTTTTATGTGGAATGAGTTTTTAAATGTCATGTACAGAAACCCCTTCTCCAATTATCACCTGCTTCCAATTAAAAAATGTAATTGAATCCCAATTCCAATGTTCCGTGTTCCAATCCAATGACATTTGTAATCAGTGAATTAATGGCAACTGAAATTTGCCAACATAGAAAATCCTATGGCTCGTCGCTGCTGTGACGGCGTTCAGGTGGTAAAACCGTAGGCCGTCTGGCCAAATGCTTCCTGACAAGTCATCTTCGCTCTCTTGACTATTATCGGCCTGAATGTCACGCACACACAATCGTACGGGGTGAAGAAGAACCCGTCACTCACTTCCGGCAGATCCGCCCTGACACCTAAAGTGCCTCCTGTCGGGTCAGCAAACCAAAAGCCATCACAGTCATCAGGCTGGAGTCGCTCCATCGAGTGGTTAAACGCCTGCTGGAGATGTTTGGGCTCAAGGTGTCGCTTTTCATTCTTGGAGGTTAGCTCTGCTTTTAAGCGCCACGTAGCAGACGGAAGGAAGGTGAGGCTAACGCGAAAACCGACGAGGACGTCTCCCAGTGGATATGGAATGTATAGAGTACGTACGGGATACGGGGAAAATGGATATGGGAGAATAACTATAAACACTATAAACAACTTGCTAACTGGGCTGCAAAAATATCAGTTAGGATCATCCATAATACTGCTTATAATTGGATTTATAGATTAGATAGATTAGTAGATTGACTGTAGTACTTTGACATGTTTTGACTGCAATCTGCAGATATGTCAAACCTCAATTTTTGTATAATTCAGATTTCATATCAGTTTGTCCTGAACAAATTCATTTTGACTGAATTTTGTGAAACGCTTCCATCATATAAATGAATGACAAATAAGTGATAATATATATGCAATAAAATCCACAACTATTTGGCACAGAAAAATCAGCAGTACAGATTGCAGATATTGCGCAAAACAAAACAAACAAACAAAAAAAATCAATCAAACCTCAGTTTTCATATGCCATAGTTTTCTACAATTTATTTTTGTCCAAAATGTTCAAGATTTTGCTTCGGTTTTTGTACAATATTGCTCATAAACTTGGTCCTTTGTCCTAGACTGGATTGTTGTGTCCAAACAAAGAACCCAAAAACGTTGTTCAATCACCGTTTGTGTATTTTTATTGGGTATGGCTGCTAAATAACTAAGTTCCGTCCATTTTCTTAGATTTTATTATATATTTGTAATTAATTGTTTTCTGCATGACAAATTATGATTATTCTCCATGAAATGTCATTTTTCATATTTTTGGGTGTTTGGAATGGATACACTGGATTGACATGGTTTCCTATGGGAAAACTGGCTCGCCATTGACTTCTGGTTTCCGTCCGACCTTCTGGAATGAATGAATGAAACCAAACCGAGGTACAACTTGATGTACTTTTATGTGAGTCGTGGTTTTCCGGAGATGTGGTAATGGTCAAAAAGCCGCGGTCTGATGTTAACATGCATTACTAATGCAAATATGCTGGAGCTGGAGCCTATCCCAGCTGTCTTCGGACGAGAGGCGGGGTCCACCCTGGACTGGTGGCCAGCCAATCACAGAGCACATATAGACAAACAACCATTCACACTCACATTCATACCTATGGACAATTTGGAGTGGCTAATTAACCTAACATGTTTTCGGAATGTGGGAGGAAACCGGAGTACCCGGAGAAAACCCACGCATGCACGGGGAGAACATGCAAACTCCACACAGAGATGGCCGAGGGTGGGGAAAACTGGCTCGCCATTGACTTCTGGTTTGCATCTGACCTTCTGGAATGAATGAATGAATGAAACCAAACCGAGGTACAACTTGATGTACTTTTATGTGAGTCGTGGTTTTCCTGAGATGCGGTAATGGTCAAAAAGCCGCGGTCTGATGTTAACATGCATTACTAATGCAAATATGGGAATTGCAAAGCAAATCACCGCCACTTAAATGAAGAATTCCTCAAGCAGTCACCAACACGCTAACAAGACACGATGCATGATTTTGGCTGGATGTCTTCTGCTTGAATGTACATTTTTGACCCTTCAGACGAGTCTCCTTGCACACCATGCAAATGATGGAGGTGCGGGTTATCCCTCCATTTCCTAGCAGCGCTTGTTAGCACTGGCAGGGCAGCCCCGTCTCCCATGTTTACTAATGTAGAAGCAACGCCTTTATCAGGGAAGAGATTTGTAGGGAAGAGGCGGGGGATTAGCCGTCAAATTGCCAGGCAGACTGCATCCCTCCTTCCGGGGTTGTGAAGCTCTAATCTCTGGGGCTGCAACGGCTGGTCGGGGGGTGGGGGGGGGGGAGAGATCCCCATAAAGATTTGCTGCGAGGTTTGGACTGCTTTAAAAAAAAACTTGAATGTTTTACTAGCGTTCTTGAGGATGGGGCCTGTGTGTTTTTAAGAAAACCAATATTTGCTATGAACCACCAACGACTTGGGACCCAACTGATGACTTTAATTCAGATTAATCGACTAAGAAAATAATCTCAAATTGCAGCTCTTTCATATATACTAACTGCGGGCTGCACGAGTGCTGCCGACAACTGCAACATTGTATGTCCACAGACTTGCAATCATTTTCCGAGGGTGTTGGAAAACGGCGGTAGACTGACCGTACTTGGTTTTCAGCTAACCGCTAACAGGTCAGAATGCCGCAGCTTGCAGACACCATGGTTTCCTGCAATGTCGCATCCGCAGAGAAAAGCTCCAGGACACGGGAATGTCTCATCAACCTCCGGCATCTTTACAGGGCCGAGGCGTGCCCAAAGCTGTGCAAACACACACACACACACACACACACACACACACACACACACACACACACCTGTACCGGGCTGTAAATACGTCAGGCGTTATAATGAAACCAACATCCATCCATCTTGCCAAAACAAGCGAGGGACCTCATAGCGCAGCAGAAAGGAAGCTGAGAAACCGAGAGACGGAAGAAAAAAAAAAGCATCTGACATGCGACTACAAATGACTTCCCATATGTAAGCCAGAGAATGGGGCGGCCATTATATACAGTAACATTTTAATGATAGCCAGACTCTGTCATTTTGGCTGCCGAATGAAATGAGCAGCAGTGGGCTGTTGAAAATGAGGTCGTAACTTCTCGCCAGCGCTGACAAGCGAGGGCTGATAAAGTAATCAAGCAGAACGCCGAGTCCACACCCGACATTTGAAGAAATTGGGAGGCCGAGGCAAACAAGGGGATGGTGTTGGAAGTGGCCGGATAGATAAATCTGTCCAAAAAAAACCCCCCCAAAAAAAAAACGACCAAAACAGAATAAATCAAGCCTGCGTTCAATTTATCTTTTTGGTTTGCTGCAGTTCAGCAACATTGTTATGCCTTCTACCCTTGAGCAAGGTCAATGCGAGACAAGTATCTCATCTAATGGAACTGTGAAAAACACCACATGTGATAGTAATTCATGGGCATCAATCAGGCGGTATTGTTTGCTATCTCAGTTTGGCCTTTGGAATGTAAATATGAACATGCTGTTTATTCGAGGGGGGGGGGGGGGGGCGAGGTGTCGGTGACATCACGTGAGGGAAGAGCTCAAGCCAATATTGAACATATTTTGCCATTTATCAAAACAAATGTATCTCTTCGGCAGGCAGGATGGCTGCACTCGTGCTGCCAGCAACAACTTAGCATGAGCCCCTTGACTGTCGGTATACATCTTGAAATATTAGTAAAGTTTTGGGATTACAAATGTATTCTTACGAAGGTCTGAGGCCATACTAGTAATTGTAATGGTTTAATTTCATTTGAACATGCATCAGATTACAATTGAATGCATCCCATAATCAGTTCCCAGTTCCAAATGTCCGAAAGGAGTAGGAAGAAGCACAGCTTATTAAATCCTACCCCTCCATCTGGTACTTTTACAATCACTAACTGTTACATTTGTTCACTTCCTGCTTTCCATAATACAGTTTAAGTTTTTTTTTGTTAGTTTTTTTTAATAATGCACCTCATACCGAAGTACAAGGTGATATGAGCATCCAATGCCATAATGGGTAGCATAGTAAGTGTCGATATCAATATCGTTGTGCATTGTTTGAGTGGATCCCGAATCAACAGCGCCCGAGTATGTAGGGAACTAAGGAACTAATACAACCTCAATCCTAACCATCAATCCATCGATGATTACGTCCATCGGTGAGGCCATTGTAAAAGAAATGGCGTACTCATGCTACAGCAAAGCTTGCAGGTTGCATAAAGATGGCTCTTTCATGCTCGATGACCACGGACTCCAATCTACGTCAATCCTCGTTTCACTAACCAGTAAAAAAAATAAAAATAAAAATAAATAAATAAATAAAACGAATGCAAGGCAAAAATGCCCCTGAAAATGGGCGGCAGTTTCAATCTATATGGCAGCATAATGGGATGATGTGGAATTGAAATGAGTTCTGTGCAAAAGGAAGGCAAATGTCCTCACTGACAAAGCGGATTTGTGTTCCTACGGAGAAAAATCCCACAGCTCTGCACTGGCACAAAGCGAAGGTTTGAATTTTTGAATTACAACGGTGCAAAGCTGGATGGACAAAACAGGTGAGTGGGAATAATGCAAAGATTTGACTATGAAATTGATGAAAAACATCAGCCCACGGATATTGTCTTATTTCAGAACATGCTTATTAATTAAGGAAGCTCACCTGATTACATAATATGTCCAACGAGGAGGATGAAGGATGAAGGAATGCTACTTTGCAGAAATTCACTTATCACTTATTATTTGATATTTTGTATATACATATACATAAACATATACATATACATAATTAAAAGGCACTTGTGGACCGCTATAGTGCAGCTACACGCCATAACCTGCACGGAAAGCTTTCTAGATCATCCAGAATCTGCACCTATTCCAACTGTATTTTGTTGGCTTTCCATGTTTGCGGCGAGTCCGCCAGTCTTCTAGTTCGGAGTTCGGAGCTCGGAGCTATAGACAACCATTCCCACCCACATTCATACCCACGCAAACGTAGCAAACTCCACACCGGATCCCCAAACGGAGATTCCAACCCAAGTCTTTCCGATCTCCTGACTGTGTGGCCTACATGGTAACCACTCGGCCATCGTGCGGCTTATTCCAACGTCTAGACGGCTCGAATGATGTTAGAAACAGGATTTAGAATGTTAACAGTTTTTTATGCTCCAACTACAAACGTATTCCATTTACTGTATAAGTAAGGAATGCTACTTTGCAGAAATTCACTTATCACTTGATATTTTGTGTATACAGTATATGTGCTGGGATATAACTATTTTATGTTCATTTTTCATCCCTTTGTATTCACTTGTGGACCGCTTATAGAGCAGCTACACACCATAACCTGCACGGAAAGCTTTCTAGATCTTCCAGAATCTTCACCTATCCCAACTGTATTTTGTTGGCTTTCCATGTTCGCGGCGCGTCCTGCAGTCTAGTTGGGAGTGCACCGTGCTCCGACAGTAAAGTTCCCATAAGCTGTCAAAAATACTTATTGCCTTGCTTTAAATAAATCTGTCTCATTATTTTCCTGTCAAGAGCGCATTTCTCCCCGCAGGACTGCCTGGATGTCAAAGCCTATAGGAACAGACCTCGGTGGGTCTGGGCTATTGGAATGCTCGGGGCTGCTGAAAAGTTGATAAAAAAAAAGTTGTGATTTCAGCAGCCCCCACCGGTGCAAATCCTCAGCACCTGTCACCGAGAATGAGAGCCTACACGCTAGAAAAGAAGTGTCACCAGCGTGCCCAGAAAGTGACTATCAGCAGCACAACTAACACATCGCACAGTTGGTGGCGGCTGATTGAAGTCGCATATTATGCGTGACTATCTCGCCCGTTTCAGCCCTCGCCGCATAAACATGTTATTTAGCGGAGCGCCGGGACTGACAATTAGGCCTTGTCATCACAAAGCAGCTTCTCCTCTGACCTTGTCGCCACTGGGCAGCCATCCCTCGCATACAAAGACCAAAGGAGGACGCTCGGCTTTTTGAAAGCTGATCACAAAACAAATCTGCTCGACATCACAGCTTTGGACTTTATTAGCCCCACCAAAACAAACAAAGGGAGTACACACCGGGTCAACTGGACCACGCTCGGGCCATTTCACAGCGAGAGCCAGCACGACTGCGTGCATATGACCCAGTCATAGATTGACTGACATATTTCTATTACATAGTAATACAAATAAAATACAAAAACTCTAAATAATCCACTCGTCAAAACCCCGGACACGCTCACTGACGACTACAATAAAAATGTTAATTTAATGAATTAAATCCCGCCTTTCAGAAGAAACTCATGACAACTGAAAACATAAAAACAAAAATAATCCACAAAGTCAACAAAATTGCAGTTCCATAACAGCATAGAAGCGATGGCACAAACAAAGCAAAAGTCCAACACAAAACTAAAAAAAAACTCAAAATGAGGCTGGGAATCCACAAAGTCAAAGAACCAATGGAGCACACCAAACGGTCCAAGCACCAATGCCAGGACAGGAAGGACGGAATCATGTCCGAGTCCAGAACGAAAATAATCCACAAAGTCAAAGAACTTGATTGATTCATTCATTCATTTTCTACCGCTTATCCTCACGAGAGTCGCAGGGTTTGCTGGAGCCTATCCCAGCTGTCTTCGGACGAGAGGCGGGGTCCACCCTGGACTGGTGGCCAGCCAATCACAGAGCACATATAGACAAACAACCATTCACACTCACATTCATACCTATGGACAATTTGGAGTGGCTAATTAACCTAGCATGTTTTTGGAATGTGGGAGGAAACCGGAGAACCCGGAGAAAACCCACGCATGCACGGGGAGAACATGCAAACTCCACACAGAGATAGCCGAGGGTGAAATTGAACCCGGGTCTCCTAGCTGTGAAGTCTGCGCGCTAACCACTTGACCACCGTGCAGCCCCAAAGTACCTGATAAGCAACAATACAACAGAATAGAAGCGACAACGCTAGCTTGATGACGGATCCGTGCGTTCCCAAAAGCCGAGTGTGCAGGACTTTGGGTCCCAAGCCGGTTTGAGTCTCCTGGACAAAACACTACAGTAAACATGACGCGTCGGCACGGCCATGTTGGCCTTCCCAGACATCGATCTGTGATCAAAGCAGACGCTTCCATATCCCAACTGGGACGACGGCGATTAGGTAAATCCATCATGCCTTAATAGGCCATTAAACATCACTCATTGCGCCCATGATGAGGAATCAAGTCCTATGGAAAAATCCATGAGCTCCATCCATAATTACTTTGGAGGAATCCCGAGGCGGGTGGGGGGGGGGCTGATTCCTGCAAAAGGAAAGGATATTTTTCTCACTTCCTCGGGTCCCATCCTGGACATCTAAATGATGCTGTGGAACATGACTAACGACCCGAGGTATAGTCACAAGAGGGGCCAGCACGGCCGAGGTGAAGAGAGGGGGGGTGGGGGCGGTGAAGGATGACCCCCGTGTCACCCGGAGTGGACAGGAATTGGCTTGTTGAAATGAACGACCGTGGCTTTTTGTCTTCTTTGTTGAAGCCAAACTGTGGCAGCGCAACAGAATTCTAACCGACATCTCGGAGTGGGGCGGGGCGGGGCGGGCGGTGGCCTCAAGGTCACAATCCCAGCAACAGAACAGGACTGTTTACCCAATGCTGCCGAGACTTGCGCTCTTGAATAATTGACTGAGAGGAAAGAATATGAAAAATAAATAAAGCTCAAGATTTGGCGGCCAGACAAATGTGAGGGGAGGGGAGCGTTTTCAAATGCCAAACTCGGGGAGCGCCGACATCGCGAGGCTTGTCAACACACAACGACAAGGCTAATGCCGTAAAAAAACATGCTAATGCAGAAGCAGGAAGAAGCAGAGTTTATTGAATCCTACCACTTCTCCATTTCTTACTGATAGTTGGTGTTGTTACAAAACGTTGCCATTTTTCTCATAGGGGGAGAAGAGAATTGGAAGATAAGTGTATCAACAGCTTATCAAATGTTAGTAAATATAATACATATTTTGTAAAATTAATTACATTTAAAAAACAATAAAAATGTTTCAGCTTTGTTTATGATTTGTCAACTTTTTCCTTGTAATTGTTTTTTTTTTTTTCATTGCAGCTCTTTATCATTTATGCCACGTGAAGTTATCTTTAGAACATGCCAATAAAAGTAGTGGGCCACAAATGGCCCCCGGGCCTGACTTTGGCCACCTTTGGCTTATTATGTGATGAAAGGACAGGCCCAAAAAAAGACCAAAACAAATATTTGAGAAATATTTTTTAAAGTAAAATCTAAATCATATAAGAAAAAAGGAAGCGTTAAACTTATTTTCATAAAATAAAAAAAAAATTAATATGAATTTAACAAAATAATTATAAATTATTTTGTTATAACAAATAAATAATATAACAATAATTTATAATTATTTTGTTAGATTATTTAAAAAACATGTATGGAAAAATAAAAATGCAAGATCAATTCAAGTGTACAAAAGTGACAAAGATAACGTATAAATAAATGGAGCATACGCTGTAGATGTAGCAATAACTTATTAAATCATGATAAGTGATATCAGACACGGTGGTCCCCGGCCTGTTCCTTCATCTGACAGTATAACTTATAAAAATGCCCAATTCTTAAACGCGCTCATATTAGTACATTTTTACATTTTCTCAAAAGTTCAATGCAGAGTTTAAAAAACACAAAGCCATTTTGAGCTGGTTATTAGAACTCCTTGTCCTTCAAATATCATCTCAAAAGAAGCAAAAGACAAAATAGTTGATGAAAAGAGGAGTAAGGGACACAAGTTTGAGAAAAAGAAGGTTCTACTTTGAGTCTCCCCAAAGAACACAAATTATAATTTATGGCTTCCAAGCATTTCCCCCTCTACAATTATCCGGGATTTCAAAGTCTTCCAGTGTCTCCCCTCTGCCTGGAATTCTTGCCGTTGAAATTCTACCCTGTAGATTGCCCAGGGTGATAAAGACAACTGGAAAAACAGGTTGTTTGGCCCCAGCACAGGCCCGGCGCAGTCGGAACGGCGGGGTGCCTCACCTTAGCAGCGGTAGCTAAGGGACATTCTATGGCCCTTCTATTCAAAGTCTTCTGAATAAGTTGGGGGGGGGCTCGCGGCAGACAGGGCAATTTGCCAGAGAGCCGGCCAATAGAGCTAAGCCAGGACGAGGTTGGACTATTGTTTTGGCGTAACAAGCCAGAGTGAGCAAGGACAAAAAGAGGAAGCCCACAAAAGACGGGGAAGAAAATACCTGAGCGCTGGACTGTGACACATCGATCGACTTATTTTGTTACTTTCATGACACAAAGATGTCATCAAGAAAAGAAGTTTTCCGAAGCCGGAGACAGTCGTGGAAAAGTAAACCACTCAGCCATATATTTTTTTTTTTTTTAAACGCACCTGCAGCCCATCTTTGACCTCAATTAGGCGGATATCTCTTGGCAAATGACACTTACCCATCCATGGCAACAAGGAATAAATCTTTTTATTCCTCTTCACTTTGTAGGCACTTGTTCCAAAAAAAAAAAAAAAAAGTCCAAATCCCGGGAAAGGCAATCCAAACTGTATCCAGGAAAGATTATCCCTTAAATGAAGAAAATAATCTTTAAAGGGCTCGTTCGGTATTCCGTTTATTCAGAAAGGCATCAAAAATAGCAGCTTTCCGATTCCTCGTGTTCAAATTCCAGCAGAGAGAGCAGAGATCCTTCAGGAGCGGCCCTTGTTCTCACACTAAAGGCTGTTCAGCAACTGCATGGGCAAGCCAAACCCACCGTGTGATGTCACCGGTGTCAAATTTCACTGTGGGGAAAGGAGGAGGAGGAGGAGGAGGAGGAGGAGGCGGACGCTGCAGCCTTACCTTCTTCATCATCCGCCAATGGTGGTGGGATACTCTGGTATGGACTAACATTTAAAAAGCTACGCTGAAAGTACACACTGGTATTTCTGTCATGTGACCAAAGGCTGGGCAATAATTAATAAAAACTATGAGTGGAAAATGATGGTAATTTGATGCCATAGAAAAATAACCGATTATTAAAAAAAAAACGAGGTGTGATTACTCGTACTGTCGTTTTCCGTGACGTGCTGCGGCTGCAAGCGGCGTGTCGTGACGTGCCCACCTCCACATCCAAAACGTCAATCACGTGGGACGTTACCGTTGGTACCAAACAGTCGACATTAACCTTGAACACATCAAACCTTATCAAGCCACCTGAAACGCCAACATCGATACAACGGCGTCTTGGAAGCCAACAAAGATAAGATGGTGGACATCATTCCACTGGACATTCCGTCTGGGTTTCTTCTTCTTTTGTTTGTTTGAAGAGAATCAGAACTGTTAGCTTTTGTTTCATCGAAGCGGTGCCGTATTCGGTCAGGACAAATCAGGTCCAGTTCGTCCAATCCATCTTTGAGTCGCTTAGTCCACGGCGTACACAAATGACCTTTTACAAATTATATTTTTTAAATGAATAAGTATAAATAAGTTATCGGTATCGGTCTTGAGAAGCTGGAAAGTATCAGTTTGGATAAAAAAAACAAAAACAAACAAACATCGGTCGTCCTGAAATTGTACTTTTGTCCATGAATAGTAGATTGGAAATGGTAATGGTAATGGTTTACTTTCATTTGAACATGCATAATAATAATAATATTATATATATAGTATATATATAATATATATATATATATTTTTTTTTTTGTCATGGTTAGGAAAAACAATCAGACTGCACTTCCGGAATAACAAACAAAAACAGACTGTGTACATATATTTATACTGTTATTCTGTATATTTTGTATTTTCATATTTTGTATTTCATATCTTGTATTTCATATCTTGTATTCTCATTCTTTTTTAATAGATGTGTATGCACCTACTACACCAAAACAAATTCCTAGTATGTGTTTGATCATACATGGCAATAAACCTTTTCTGATTCTGATTCTGATTCTGATGTAGCGAAATCCGAGGTGATATGACCATTAGTTATCGAGATCTTCACACCAGCCCTATGCAAGTTGCTGCCGACTCCAGCTGTTTTATGGTCTACTCGGTTCTCACAATGTTCCCGTCACCAACTGCAGATGTTTTCCTTGCTTTACCCATTCCACGTTTGCTACTTAGTACAACCAGTCATTTCCTTCTTCTTCTTCACAATTGCTTGTTTTTTCACTTATCTGATTTTCATGTTGTTTTCACCTCTAAATGCAGCCAACACATGCAAAACCTACCCTCCCCAATCTGACACTCCCGGGTAACAAAACACAAGTTGGTCACATGTCCCGACACATGAAAAATGGGCAGGTTCAAAAAAGATGGCAATGTTTCTTTGCGGTTTTTGTCTGCGTCTTTGGTTTGTGTTGCATTCGAATTTGAGCTCAAGTGAACCAAACGTTTTATTTTTTTAATTGGTTTTACTCCGAGAAAGCGTTCCATCTTAGCTCTCGGCCCACTTCCAGGCAGAAAAACTGATAAAATCTCTCCAATACACAGGTTTGAGATGATAAAAGTGACCATAAAAATAGCTTTTTGTGTGCTACAAGTCATTTCGGCACGTTGTTACTGCGACAAAGTATGACCTTGACAGTCCTACTGGGGATGCACCGATTGGACGCCATAAAAACTGCAATCTCTTTCAAAAAAAAAAAAAAAAGCAAATAATATTAATAATTAATTCAGAAGGGTGTTAAACACGTGCACACACACACACACACACACACTCCCTGTGGTCAAACTCTCCTAGCCATGGAGCTAATCATCCACAACAGATGTTCAAAAATGTTCAGTCGGATTTATGACGGGGGCTCAAAGGAACAGCCAAGTCAGCCTCTGGTGCCGGTTTTTCCCTCGCTTCGGTCCGACAAGGACGAGGGATTGCACTAAGAGAGGATGTCAGCACAACACCCCTCCCAAAAAGAAACCCCTCGCTCCGTGAGCTTCACCATCCGAGACGACAGCGCCTTAATAGATCACAGGGCCTCAGGACCTTGGGGAAGTTTGCTCATTTATCCCGCTAATACTGTGTGGACTCCAACTTGGGCTCATCCGGCAATGCTTCAACTATGTTCCGCCGTCCATGTAATGATTTTTTTTTTTTTTTTTTTTAATCAGTGACATTGCTGACGCTGCAAGCCACCACCAAGACAAATGCTTTTAGATGATGCCATTCATAATATCACGCCGCATTGGGGAATTCAATTACGCATGAAAAGACTATAATCACCCATTTTGAGGACTTCATAAAAGGGGGGGGGGGGGGGGGGGGGTACAATGGACTCCCACAGCTGAATGAGTTGTGTTATTCAAAAGAGACGGGAAAATACAAAATATAAAGTTGCAAAGTATCAAAACGACTAAATCATCAAGTTTCTCTTTCTTGGCTTGGTTTGACACTAAGAGTGATGATAACCATAGAACAGCAAATGGAGCTTGTTGCAGCGTAGAAATATGAGACATAAGTCTTTGTTTAAACATAACATGACGAGATACATTTTTGTCCTGGCTGCTCAGTACAATACGGCTCAAGTAGTAATCAACTTGATACCACAAAAACACAAATTGAGCTTTTTACATCGTGTAAAAAGTCCTGGCTGCTCAGTAAAATCTGGCTAACAACAACAATAAACCAATATCAATTATTTGTATTATTGACATTTTAAATAACTTGCCTGTCACAAATTCTGTAAAAAATAAAAAGGCATCATTGTTTTTTGGTCTTTAAAGTACGTGTAAAGGGTGCCCAACCTGAGGTGCCAGGTAGCTGCTGCTACCAGCGGACGGTGCACAAGGAACTTGCCGACATGTTGAAGTCTGCATTTCACAGGTGGGATGGGTTCACTGATTTGATTGTGAGCGAATGTGACATTTGACTTCAGTCGACACGCCTACGCTGTTTACATCCACAGCAGACGCTCTTTTTTCGTCTTTTCTCGGGGAGGAGAGCGCGTGTGGGTGTAATTGTTCCACAGAAGCTTCCTCTTTTTGTGAGCCGTGACAGCTTTTTCCCAAAATTCTTCACGGGATGTCTTTGCGGATAGCTGTGATGTACAATTTGGCCATTTAAATGAGCGGGATTATTGCGGCTCCTCTACGTAGGAATGGAAGGAATTATACTTGAATCACATGACCTACATGCCGTTTGAGTAAAAGTTGGAGGTAAAACAATTGGTGCTCTCGCTGCGTGCACACGTCCCAGCCTCCAGTGGAATGAAGCTGTCTCTCATTGTTAGCCACAACCACGAATGTAGAACACGTTGCACTTCGCCATTTCCTGCAGTGGAGTTTAGCCTGCAAGACATCTCAACATGACTGCTGAGCGCAACGCAACATAAGCACTTTCAAGCTTCAAGATTTTTTTTTTTTTGTGGTGTACTTTGTCAGGAGTACTATACCGCTACTACCATTGATAGGCGACAAGCACCAAAATATCTATTCACTACAATACGGCTCGTAGTGTAGAAGAGTCAACTGTGTTTTAGAGTAGGATGGAATACTACTACTGGAATACTACTTATTCTTCTGAATAAATGAATTACAGTTGGACCTCCTCAGCTGCACGGAGATCGAGTGGTTAGCGCACAGACCTCACAGTTAGGAGACCCGGGTTCAATGTTGTATGTTCTTCCCGTGCACGCGTGTGTTTTCTGGTCTCCGGGTACTCCGGTTTGTGGAGGAATGTGGGAGACCACATTCCAAAAATAGGCTAGGTTAATTGGCGACTCCAAATTGCGACCGTCGTGAGGATAAGCGGTAGAAAATGAATGAATGAACCTCCCCAATTCACGCTTTGACGGCTTCATTCTACCTCTTTGTGGTTCACTACAACCTATTATTAGTCAAAAATATGCATATTTAATGTAAATGTTACATGTTTTTGGTGCAATTAGCATTTTAGCGTATAAAATACAAAATATAAGCCATTTAGAAGACATAGTGTCCTCACACATTCAAAAGAAAAAAGCCTGGGTATCTGTATCTCAAGAGTGAGACAAGTGACTAGCTCTCTGAAAACAAGCCTAAAACAATAGGAAGTTGGAACTTTACAAAAAAAAACCGAAAGAAAACTTACAAGAAGTGGACCTGGCAACACTGGTGCGTGTCTGAGTATATACTATGTCTTTTTTTTTCTTAAAATGTCTATTATTTTGAGTAAAGGTGAATATAGGGATGCTACTTCATGTCTACAAGGCTCTAAATGTAAATGTTCTATTCTCTAAGTACAAAAATCTTCCTTGGCGGAAATTGGCCTATTAGGGTAAATTCTGGAACCCATCAACCGCAATGAAGGAGGGACATTTTGGTACTACTTAGTAGAATAAGAGCATGGGCGACCACAGTGTGGCTGCATGTTATGACAACATATCACCAACCAGTGACGGCCAATGGCAGGACCCGGTGCTCTTTAAAAAGAGCCATGCACTCCATGCTTTTGTGTTCCAATCTCCAAAACTCGGTCACATGACCGTTTGGCTTCTGCACCTGAAGCACTTCACACAAAAGGGTGAAAACATGCCAAAACATGCGTGTCTAGCGTGCTGTAATTTCCTGTCAAACACGGTGCACGGCAGCGCTTGCATTCAAGCCCATTTCTCACCCAGCTGAACGCGGCTGCACAAAAACACCCACATTAAGTTTGGGGTGTTTATACTCCAAATCCTCATGAAACCCGGTGCGGATCTTCAGGGGACTGACAAGTTTCAGTAAGACTGGAAAGCATGGCTACCATCAGGAGAAACATATTTGGAGGGAAGGCAGGGTTTAGCAAATAATCGTCTATAGGACTAATGATGATATAACTTGGCAGATTTCTATAGGCAACAGTATTCCAAAGCGTTTTGGCTCCAACCCATAGGGGGCGCCAGCAATGTCATTTACATAACAGCATGTGTTGCATTTTATTGCAGAAGTAAAACTCATAGATGGAAATCCATCACTTCTCATGCTAAATCAAAACAGTTGCCTCGGGTGAGAATGTTTCAGCACTTCCCCCGCCAGTCCACAAATCTGAATAGGCTTGCAAAGACCACCAACACCCCCCACCCCCCCCTACAAAGTGTGTGAATTTATAACATACTGACAAGCACCCATCCCCCTCTGCTCATTTGACTGAAAAAGGGGTGACAACCTCTTCAGTGTGAAGGCGCCGGGCCTCAGTGTGATTCGGGTAACAATGCCGCATTTGAAGGATTGCCCGCACGGAGTCGGCGCCGCTTAATGAACACCTGGATGATGGCGGACGGCTCGGCTCTGCGGCGGAAGCTGCAGTCATCATCTGATGGAGAAGAGTGTGCTGGAGGCAGGTATGGTACAGGGTGAATCTTTTATCAAATACCGCTGTCTGCACAAGACTTAAAAAAGTGTGCAGACATGCTCGCGGTTCAGACAATAAAGCCCCCCCCCCCGACCCCCCCGATTGCTGGGCAGGGTCGGACAAGGACGCGGCTGACAGAAGGGGAGAGCTTTACATCATTCATGTGATGCTGCTTTGAAACATGTGCGCTTCATTCATCACCTCCCTGTTGGAACAATAACATTACAATTCCTCCTGTAGACCCACGGCCGTGGCTGTGGGCCAGGAGCGAGAAAAGATCCAAAAAATGCTGACCCGTCGTACTCGAGGGGCTGGGAAAATTAGTGCTGTGCTGCTGAGGGCCTCCAAAGACCAGCCATGCCGTCATAGCCAAGTGCACAGCTGGCCAACACCTGCCACTATTTACTATTTACTATTTACCGACACGCCGCTACTGCTCGTGTTAGGTCCTTTGCTACCCCCCCCCCCCCCACGAATGCCACAGAATCAGCATGTCCATCACGTATTGCCACAAGTGTCATGGCGAGTGTACAATTTAGAGGAATGTACCATTTGGAAATACCTTGTCCTTCATTCAATCTGGTGTTTTTATCATGGGTATACATATATCCGCGTATTTACCCCAATATGAGACGGTCCCTTAAAAGACCGAAATATTAATTACAGTGCACAACATCTCTCACCTCAATACATCAGCTCGACAATAGTAAATTGGAGTTACATGAGAAAAACTGTTTAACATGAAGTTTTACTGACTTTTGTTGAGAGCGGTTTAGGCATTCATGGTTGGTGTTGGATTATTTCGAGAGCAAAGTCAATGTACTCACCCAAGCAGTACGCTGATGTGTATCAAAGTGGCCTTTTTGTTTTTACAAGAATAAAATAGAATCATATATTTGCAAAAATGTGAGGGGTTTACACACTTGGGCCATAAAGTGACATGCTGATATTTTATTAACCATCTATGCTCACAAATAATATTATATACCACTGACTGCATAGCCTATTAGCTTAAAGGGGGCCTATTATGCTCATTGAATAGCGGACTCCTACAGAGCAGCGACACACAATAACCCACACCGAAAGCTTTCTAGATCGTCCAGAGTCTGCACCTATTCCAGCTGACTTCCAAAACTGTTTTAGTTTATTCCACCCACAGCCCGCCTCCAGGCACGCCCACTCAGCAACTCCAGACATTATCATTTGCATCCTGCTCCCTGTATGCACACTCTATAATGCTACACAGACAACCACTTACTTATACAAAATAAACACAGTTAGGACACGGATAAATAGAATCGTTACATCCAACTTTCCCATCTGATTCTTCAACATGAAGTAATGGTGGAAAGCCATCAGTCTCCAGGTAGGCTGATAGTCAAGCTGCGGCCATGTTCACAAAACAGCCCGATATTTTTCTCTTGCTGGCTCGGAATCATCAACTCCAAACACTTCCGCCTGATACCGGACTCTTTTGGGAATTTAGCTGTCGCTCAAACCTGAGCTGGAAGTAGACAAAGCTCTGTGCTAACAACGTGAAATCTCCGTGTAGCCGTGAAGCGAGGGCCAGGGTCTACAGGTTGTGCTCACTGTTGGTAAGCTGTGACATCACAAAGAGCCGGTGTTAGAAAAAAACCCTAAAATTGAGCATCCAGAGCCATTCCAAACTTCACTTCCAAACCTCATTATCTGAAACTTTGGCATCGTTTACCGGGTCAGATAGGTAGAAAAAGCATAGCAATAAAATAAAAAATAAAATAAATCAATAAACCCACAGTCCCAAAAGACCAAGGGTGCACTTTGAACCCTGAATTTTGCTGTGGACTGTTTGCTGATAAACCTTCTGCGGCATCAATGCGGGGTGGGGGGAAGCTGAGGGGACAGGAGGTGCAAGAAAGACAAGGACAGCGTTTAAAAATAAAAAAAAAGAAAAAGCTGATAAGCGTGGCTTTACTGTGCTGACCTACAAAGGCAAACGTATGCGAAGGGAGGCTGTGAATTTGTGTGTCAATGCCACCCACCGGGGGCGTGTCTCGTTTGCTTATGTTATGTTGACTCGTGGGTTACGGGCAGAAATGAGACAAGGAAAGGGGGCGCAGGGGCGCACCTTTTTACCCCGCTACTCACTGAAAATCAAACGCAACGAGCACTCTGAATTACACTCTGCCGCTGCCAACCGGCGTGGTGGCGCGGTGGTGGAGCGGAGGGTCCCAGGGCTCTCTGAGGCGAATGGAGGAAGCATGCCACCGAATGCATGAGACAAATCATTTTTATCAGGCACCCAAGCGGGTATTGACAAACCGGGGATGCATTTAAATCGCCCAATTAAACGGAGGAAATGAAGCACCGCCGAGCCGCTCGGCCCCGTGAACCCTCTCCTCCTCCGGTCCTTTCCTGGGGGAGCGGCTGGCTGCCATTCACCGCAACGCGGCGCAACGGTACATGCTTCTTATGGCGTACGTTACGCCCCGAGAAAATATGTCTTCCACAAATGGCCCCGACATCGTTGATGCTTGTTTCACGTTGCACACCTCGATGTTTGCACAGCTGCCGTGCCGAGATAATGGCTGCTTCGGCTTTAAGGACGCTCCCGATGGATGGCGAGGCATTCAGCCAGTGTGCAAGACAAAGGCTCGGGGCAAAAAACACGATACAACTTCAAAGGCTAAGTTAGCGATCGATGGTATGGATGGCGGGTGCATTTATCCAAACGTGTCTTAGCGGGTGACCTTCAGCGGCGGCTACCTTCTATTCCCCAAAGCTGGCGCAGTTCAGTGTCTTTCTTATGCTCGGCGTCACAGCTTGTTGTCACTGGGAGACCATAAGGTACGCAACCTTAGCACTGATACACAACAGTTACTACCACAGGACCGATACCGTGTTTTCCGCACTACAGAGCACACCATTCAATTTGATCAAAAACGGATTGTGCAACTTAATCCGGTGTTCCTTCCGTGTGCACTGAGGTTCAACATCTGAAAATGTTGTGGTACTTCGGTAAGCGCTTCGCTTGATTGGCTGTCGAACCATTTTCAGCCGACACCAGATGTAGCTAACAACACTGGCAGCGATAAACCAATCCGAAAAAATTACGTAATACGTACAGTACACACACTTAACCTCTGCTAGGTTTACGACAGAAAGACGGCGACCACGGAGGGCGGCCCCCAGCAGGTTAGCCAAGCATATGGGAATGAATTGCGGATGCTTAGGCTAAGTTTTAACTGTTGTCCGAGTTTTGGCGAAAGCCGGCATCATTGCCCAAAAGCCACCTGACAACCAGACTGACAAGACAATGATGAGAGGGAACCCGGCCTTTTAATCCGGCGTGCTTTATGGTGCGGAAAATACGGTAACTAATGAACTGCCTACGTCTCGTTTACAGCGACAATGGCGGCACAGACGTAGCATAATAGCAAAACAGAATGGATACCATTTGGGGATTTGACTATCAAGTATCATTTTTAAATATTGGTTAGAATGTGGTGGGGTCGAGTGGTTAGCACGCTGACCTCACAACGAGGAGACCTGAGTTCAATTCCACCCTTGGCCATCTCTGTGTGGAGTTTGCAAGATGTTCTCCCCGTGCATGCGTGGGTTTTCTCCGGGTACTCCGGTTTCCTCCCACATTCCAAAAACATGCTAGGTTAATTAGCCACTCCAAATTGTCCATAGGTATGAATGTGAGTGTGAATGGTTGTTTGTCTATATGTGCCCTGTGATTGGCTGGCCACCAGTCCAGGGGAAGACAGCTAGGTTCCAGCACCCTTGCGACCCTCGTGAGGATAATCGGTAGAAAATGAATGAATGAATAAAATGCAGTGGATGTTCTGAGCTCCTGTTTCAATGCCAGGGTAGTGTTGAGTAGATGATGCGACCCAGATGAGAACGTAGAATGTTCCGTCATACCGTATTTAGTTTTTCACGGCAAACTAGCTGTAAATAGAATCAACAGCGCCACCAATGGTTGCAGCCCAGTAGTGCAGCCTCAATGTTTCCACACAATCCAGCAACAGAACCAATGTTGTAATCGCAGTAAGGAGCGACCTGCCTTCAGCTACAAGTTGCAGTTGCATTTGCAGACGGCGGACCAGGCAGGATATGAGAATCAAATGCAAAGATGCATACGTATATATGCAAATATTTACAGCAGGCAGCTTTGTCGTAATGTGTTGCAAATGCCCCCATTGGGATGAAAAATGAAGCCGGCGTACGAACAAAAGCAGCAGCAGCGATACGTCACCATGAGTCTAAAATGCAAACAGGGGTCACAGCTTGGTGACACCATCCCAGCTGAACAAGGAAGAGAAACGAGAAGCCTTTTAGCGGTAGGTTGGAGCCCCCGGGGGGGTCTCCGACGGGACCACCTTCCATATGCTTCCCCTCGGTACGTTTGTGCCTCGCACCGGCGATAAGACGCTGGCGCTGAGGAAGATAAGTCGCCTGACTGGATGTACTGGAAAGTGTCAACTGCTGCTTTGGCGCTCTCAAGCTTCATGCCGTCATGGCTGTCACTCGTGAATTCCGCTTCAACCCAGCGAGGACACAGCAAACATTAAACTCACTCCGTCTGTTCTGATGATGCTTGGAATTTATCGGTTTTTTTTTCCCCATTCGCATGCAAAACAAGTTACGATCACAAATTAAGTCTGACATTTGAGACTCTTTAAAAAGTCTTGCATCACAGTGCATATTTTTGCCGGGCTTATTAATATTCCCGACACCCGAGAAGGCATTCATAACAGGCAATTATTGTAGAGATTTCCAAAAATTAATACAAATTGGAAGTGCATGAGAAATGGGAAAAGAAAGTGTGTGTGTGTGTTCGGGGCAGTGCTGTCACCTAGTGGCGTCTTATATGCGTTTCTGGAAGTTGTGTCAGAACTTGCGTCGTAGATTTAAATTATTTAAATTATTAAAATTATTACAATTTAAATTAATTACATTTAAATTAATTAAATCTTTATTTTTTTATTTTTTTATTTTTTAATTACATTTAATTAAATTTGATTAAATTTAATTTAAAAATACTTAAACTATATTAGGAAAGCAGGAAGTGAACAAATGTAACCGTTACTGATTGTAAAAGTACCAGAAGGAGGGGTAGGATTTAATAAGCTTTGCTTCTTCCTACTCCTTTTGGACATGTGGAACTGGGAACTGATTATGGGATGCATTCAATTGTAATCTGATGCATGTTCAAATGAAATTAAACCATTACCATTACCAATTCTTCTGGGAGACAATGCAAATGATGCAACTTCCTGGTTGTTCCACGGTTCCAGTAGAGGATTAAAAACCATACGGCATGCTCATCCTCACTATCTAAACAGACCTGCCGAACAAAATGACACATTTCCTGACTTGTGTCCAAAACAAGTACAAAAAAGACATTCCTAATACCAAACTAATCCTCACACAGAGTGAACATGCACATGAGTGAGTGCGTGCACACACACACACACACACACACACACTGGAGATAAAAGGCCGGCCAAGTGAAGAAGTAATCCATCACTCATGCCATTTGGCTTCAACAGGGTGCCTTTCTTCAGCTCCGGCTTGACTGACTGCAAGATAATAGCCTTCTGTGGGCAAAAAATGGTGCCTACGCAAAAAGAAAAAGAAAACAAGTTCTGTCTCAGTGGCAGGGATAAACATTTGCAACAATGTGGCTGCTTCTGGAGAGCTACAAAAACCTTGTGTGCAGACTTAACAGCACACAAATGGAGGCGATAATTGCACACACGCACAATGTGTTCCTAAATATACATAACAATACTCAACAGTGGGCGTGTAACAGTCATGTACAGGAGATCCCCGCACTTTGCAATGCAGGCATTGCAAAATTAGCAACGTTTTGATCTTTTTTTTTTCCTCCGTGAACTACCATTATTATTTCTACAGAAAGCACATCTCATTCACCACAAGTCTGTAACCATTTATGAAGTAATACTGGTAAAATGCACTGTAGTATACGTGTACAATTTCTACTATGTGTTCATGTCTTTATGCTTCACTGATAATGTTCTTTCACCAAGCATTGGGACTTTGTTCAGCGGCCCTTGAACACATCATACACACCAACAGGAAAAGTTGGAATCTTATGAGGAAAAAGTAATAATTTTACTAAAATAATTTTAGCAATATTAACACAAAACATCATAGTAGCATAAAGTTGAATTATTGAAGAAAAAAAACACTATTATAAGAAACAACATAAATGCTTAAATTTTGGAAAATTACATTGCAAAAAAAGTTACAACTTTACAAGAATAAAGTACAAATATTATGGAAATAAAGACAAAATTACAAGTTTAAAACTTACATTTTAAATAATTGGAAACTGAACAACAGAAATGGACGGTTGCATTTTTTTTACTAGAATAAAGTCAAAATGTTAAAAAAAAAAGTATTCCAATGACAAAAAAAAATGCAATTTTACAAAAATACACTCATGATAATATGTGTTTACTTTAGCAGCATTGAAATATAAAAAATAAATTTTATTGTTAAAAGTCATAATATTATGAGAAAAAAATAAAGTTGTTAATTTTGGAAAATTAAGTTGAGAAGAATGTTATAATATGAGAATAAAGTCAATATTAACGGGAGTAAAGTCATAACATTATGAGAAAGGAAATTATTACGTACGAAGAAAATTTAACTATTTGGAAATTTTTAAATAAACGGCAACAATGAGGGGGAATGAGCAAAGATGGAAGTCGACGCCATAATAGACTTTTTCACCTAGATCACAAACGCACACGATACAACATGCAAGTCTAACACATCCTGGCGAGAACTCTCACATTAACCATTCACAGCGGAAAATA
Source organism: Doryrhamphus excisus (assembly GCF_030265055.1). NCBI lineage: Eukaryota > Metazoa > Chordata > Actinopteri > Syngnathiformes > Syngnathidae > Doryrhamphus > Doryrhamphus excisus. Next base: position 872,363 of record NC_080487.1, on the reverse strand, counting down.
ACAAATGGACTTCAACTGACTGTCGGGGAGGCGAGCCCAAAAATAATTAAGGGCATGAAAAATTCAACACAAAGCCTCTTATTATAGCATCACTGCCTCATACATTCATCGGGAAATGATGAGTGGATTCATGTCAGCGCTAATGGGGGGAAAGAAAGACATTTCCCGCCTCCCGTTTGACTTCATTTAGTCGTTTTTTGTTATTTTTTTTCTCAACAGTCGCACCTTTTAATACTCACCTCTGGAATTTTCTGACACTTTGTTGGCAAGAAAAAAAAAATCCCCATTTAGAGCTGTTCTTTAGAAAGAACACATCCGGTGCTGAATGAACAAGGTAATACAGATCTCGGCTTAAGAGAGCCGAGAGGAACATCCAAAGCCCGCTGTGGCCCATCATAAGTAAATCTTGCTATATATCTTCAAGCAGAAGGAGCTCTTTGAGGGGTGAATAAAAAGGGAGGAAAACACTATTCCGAAAAGGAAACCTGCACATTCAATTCTGACTACCGAGCTCCAAAATTCATCTTCTCTTTTTCCATTTTCTATTTTACATAATAGCTGGACCACAGTTGGCCCATGAAGTTCAACCTGCCTTTCTTCCTTTGACCGACACAAAAAGGCTAAACTTTGCTAAGAGCGTCTACCTGCGTGGTCATAATGGGGTCAAATGCCAAGTAATGGTAATGGTTTTATTTCATTTGAACATGCATCAGATTACAATTGAGTGCATCCCATAATCAGTTCCCAGTTCCACATGTCCGAAAGGAGTAGGAAGAAGCAAAGCTTATTAAATCCTACCCCTCCATCTGGTACTTTTACAATCAGTAACTCTTACATTTGTTCACTTCCTGCTTTCCTCAGTTTTTATTTTTTGTATTTTTATTTTATTTTTTTAATTTATTATTTATATATATTATATATATATATAATATATTTATTAATTATTTTTTTATTTTTAATTAATTTAATTATTTTTTTTTGGGTCACATACCAAAGTACGAGGTGATATGACCATACATTTTAGATTCAAGTATACAACAACTTGAGAGACCATTTAACTGTGGATTAATCTGTAATTAACCCATGTAGAATTATTTCCATAATGGAAAAGATCTACGTTCTAGCATAAAAAAGGGATCAGCATTCCAAGAGTTCCAAAATTCCATAATAGCACCCTGCTGTGTAACACACTGATGGCTGTCAGTCCAGCTAAATCCACCCCCCTCCCCCCAAACCTCCACACCCCCCACTCGGCTGAGGCTTAAATCTGCAGGTTAAGGTTTGATCGCACATCAGGCTTTTTCAAGAGGTGGGTGGTGGAGCATCGAGAGCGGTCAAACATCGGCTCATCCCATGCGTCCATCTCGCCACGCTGTGAGCCGATCCCATCGGACTTCCCCAAACTGGAACGGGAGGCGGAGCATGAAGTCATTTCCTCTGACATCTCCTGCCTTGTACGAGGCTCCCCACCAGGACTAAAGTTCATATTGCATCTCGTCTTCCTCAATGCTGACAGCTTGAACAGTAGAGACTAGGACTGGCTAGTAACTAACCAACAGTGGCCGTCAGCATCCTACGGAACGTCTTAGACACGCCCACAGTGGACAATACACACCTGTGGTAACGGTCGAAATCATATTTGACCATTAAAAGTCAACAAACAACACATAGAATATTTGTGGTGCACGGGTACATGAGTACGTCTACTTAAACAACACCCGTGGTGAATCCAAAAATCCAAATACTAAATAAATACTACTTCAGGGTCCCCAAACTGTGGCGACATCGTGAAAAATTTAATGATTCAAGAACCACTTTGATATTTCTTAAAAGCACATGATCTGTGGCTATGTCGGCGCTTCTCAAAAGTACCCCCCCCCTGAACGGGGAACTGCCGGGGGGGGATGCAAGAGGCTTTCATTTTAATGCAGTATAAATGTTTATTACTCAACATATTGTTGTATTTCTCTGGTTTCAGTTTCAAGTTCAATCTGTACAGTACAGATGAAAGAATATATTTATATCAGCTTCTCAAGTTATTATTTTATTCTTATGAAATTTAAGATTTTTTTCAATTTCTGTAGTTTTTTTCTTCATTTAATTTTCCAACAATTTAAAATTTTCGTCCTGTAATTTCTCTTCTCTACGACCAGGCGACACAGGGGAGAACATGAACACTTGACACAGATGTTCCAACGACGATTCAAAACATCTCCTGACTGCGAACCAGATGTGCTAACCGCTACCGTACCACGCTGTCAAGCCTAATTTTGACACCGCTAATTCATAGAGGCCATTTTTGTCGTCTTTGTTTTACTGCATATTTAGATTTAGACCTACATTGGAAGATTTACAACCCACTGGGGAATTGGCAAACGAGGCTGTGGCCACGACAAAATAAATACTTTTATCTCATTTGTCCGACAGCATGATTTATGACATGAAATATCATCCAGGTCAGGATTATGAGGTTGGTCTTAGCCAATAAAACAGAGCCAAACTTTGCTCTTCGTGTGCTATAAATGCTATCGCCGAGTTTATTTGTCGCCATTATAAACAGAGAGCGACACCTTTAATCATTCAGCCGTGTCAAATCCGACCGCCCCGCATTGATGAATCCCACCAAGAAAAGATGAATTCTGAAATCAGGCCACCACATGGCCAACACTTCCATATACTAAAATACGCTCAGAGCAGAATTAAAACTACGCCTGCCCCTTAAACGGCTATGCAAATTAGTCTGCATGTCACACAGTCCGAGCTTAATTGGCAATTTAAATGAAGTAAGTGAGGAGTGACTAAATAAAACAAGTGCAGGAACAGGGAAAGATTCTCCGGGGCAAAAATATATGACAAAAATATGCGGCGCAAAGTTGGCCCCAATTGCGGTTATTAAAAGTGACTCGGTTGTCGTATTAATTTAATCCTTAAGTAAACTCATTTTTAAAAGCCCTTTCCGTCAGCACACAAAATGAACAACTATTATCATATATTTCATCACGGCGTCCGGCCTGGTGTCTTCAAATCTTCCAACCGAAATTGTCATAAAATTAATTACACTGGAACCTTAACCTTAATTTGTCCAAATTTTGAGATGCTTTTATCTCGAGAAAAATATGTTTTACTTAAATTTGTTCAAGGTTTCTCAGAAGAAAAATGTCTGTCCCCAAAGGAGAGGGGGTCACCTTGAAGAGAAATAATTCCACTTGTATCACCATAATATGAAATTATTAATATGAAGTTTGTGCAAGCCAAGCAATAGTTGACACAAAATGACTGAACAGTACTTTTCCAAATGCAAGATCAAAGTATACAAAGTAACAACAAAGTAAGCAAACAATGCTTGGGGGTGTGGGGGCGGGGGAATACGATATACGAGGGGACAATGAAAACCAATGGGTGGCTAAAGACCAGATCCCATAGTCTCAAGCCAGAACCGATGGAGGATAGTCCCCATGGACTTGGTGCTTGAGTAGAGCTGTGCGAGGAGGCCGACAAGGGGAATGTAGGACCACCTACACACCCTGCGGAGCCTGCTCTGTGCTGGCACCGCCATTTGTTTTACGCCCCGGATTCCCATTACTGGAAAACTAGCCGCTTGCCTGGGAAATACATCTTCCGGTGTCATGCCAAAGACGGACCAGGAGCGGCACTCACGCAAATGGAAACTACGGCTTCACTTTGGGCTGGGCAGAAGACAGCATACCCAAGATCGTAGACTTTGATATATAAAAAAAAACAAAAAAAAGCAATCATGTTTCATTTTGGGGGGGAAATATTGGATGATGATATGATTTGTGGATATGATGAGGCACGGGATGCAAACCTCTGATGGGGTGCTGCGTGCATACAAATCAGATGAGCAGACAGTAAAAAGTAAAAAAAAAAAGTTCCATTAAAGGGCAACACCACCTTGTCTTGCTTTTTGAAAGACTCTTAAGCCCTCATCTGAAATGTCATTTGTCAGCGGTGAAAGAAAACGATCCAGTGCTTCCATTGCTTTATTATTATTGATCAGCCACAACAAAGTTTGAAAGTATCCAAACTATCGATTGCTCACCGACTCCAAACAGAGTTAAGGTATCAAAAAGGACATCACAAAGTGGTATTAAAGAAATCGGCACATAAACTGAAAAAAAAAAAGTCTTGAAATCTTTGAAAAGTGGGGCAAAAGACATGATCCCCCCCCCCACCACCACACGGAACGACAGACAGACATTCCTGAGGCTTGCCGCGCTTCTACATGCTTCCCTGCATCAATAATACAGACTGACGTGCACAAGATACTTTCAAGGAGAGACCGTCAGTTTGCATCGCCAGGGTTCTCGCTGCGAAACCGACAGATGAGAACTGACAAGGCTTTTGATCGGCCGGGATTCGTCCTGGAAGCCTCTACCCAGGACCCAAGGATACAGATGGGAGTGGGCTTTGTTTGGGAGCTAAAGCAAGGAGGTAAAAAAAAAAAAAAAACACTCCCATGCTCAACAAAACTCCAAGAAATAACAAACTTTTGTGTTTAGAAAAACAATCTGAGATTACTATGAAGAAAAAGCATATTAATGTAAACCTGTGTGTACTTATTTACTGACTTATGTATGTATGTATGTACGCCACGTCTTTCTGATTAGAACATGGTACCATTTGGTGACATTTTCCTGCGTTTTGTGTCTGATTTTGTTAGCAGGATTACACCAAAAGGAATAGGACAGAGGGTCAAGGTCAAATCTGTGAAATTCCCTGTCAGATTTTCTTTCAGCAATTGTGTTATTTTTAGGGTATTCCAATACTGGCATCAACATGAGATTTTTTTTCCTGTTTTTTTTTCCTGATTTTCTTGATATCAATTAATAACGCTCAAACAAAAGTCACATTTTAATCTTTGCAAAATTGGTGACGCAGCTCTTCATCATTAGCGCATATCTGAAACAAATAAAATAGCTGTGACCAAAGCAAGTACCGAGAACAGACTTCCATTTTTGAATGGATGTCATGTATGATCCCTTTCCACAGCTTTGCTCCAAAGCCTCTAATTAGCAGAGACATTTTGCTTAGTGGCTTAGCATCTTAGCCATGGGGGATGGGGGTGCTCCAGTGGATTATACTGTACTGGACATGGCCTGCCCTGGGACACAACCTAATATGCTGATTCAAGAATTTACATCCTTTTTTTTTCCATCCTAACAAAAAAATTCCAGCATATAACACAGCATTAAAACCAGAATAAACTTCATGGAAATGCATCACATGGCCCCTCAAATTAATAAGTCACACCTGGGAGGTGGACGGATTTATCAACAATATTTGAGAGAAATATGCCCTTTGAGTTCAGCTCAGGGTTGCATGGTGAGTGAGTGGTTAGCATGTAGGCCACACAATCAGGCAATCGGAAAGACATGGGTTTGATTCTATGCTTGGGCATACTCTGATCCCCCCCCATTCCAAAGACAGCATGCATGTTCGGTTAATTGGCGACTCCAAATTGTCCATCGGTATGAATGTCGGTGTTGATGATGCCATCTATACGTGCCCTGCTGTGCTCGAAGACAGCTGGGATAGGCTCCAGCATACCCCTGCAACCCTAGGATGGATGGATGGATGGAGTTTAGCTCATGAAAGATGGAACCAAAAAAAAAGACACATATGATGATTAAACAGTGAAATATTACAAGATGCTGAACCGCTGTCCTGCTCAGGGGAGGTCAAAGTGGGGCCCTGAGGGCTGTGGGTACGGACGCTTGGAGCCGGATCAGGTTCAGGACCGCTCCAAAACAATGACTTCTGGACCGAGAAGATACATCAGACGCCCACATGTGTGTACTGCAACTGTCAGCTTGCCTTGTAAAAAAATTGCTGCATTGATGAGGGGATTGGGGGGCGGGGCGGGGGTGGAGGACAGGTGCCAACATTCTTTCTCCTCCAACAATAAGCATAAGCCTCATTTGGTAATGTGCCATACACGTGACGCTAAAGGATGACGCCAAGAAAATGACTTGGGGATCCTTAAAGATGCCACCCTCCTCAACTATCACCCATCTTGAGCCAAGGTCACGCAAAGCCGGGCCTCCGCCAAGGCCGACTGTCGTCAGGAAGCGTTAAAGTAGCTTCAATTTGAAAAGGCATTCCTGCAGGATTGTGTCCTCCTGACAGGCAAGCAATGCTGCAATCAGGGCCATGAAATCTTCTCTTTGCCTGATTCTACTGAGGACGGAGTCTTTTCAGCCACATCTGTATTTGTGACATTTCAGCAATGAAGTTCGCACATTTTTTTTTTCTCCATCCAGCTCAAATTTGATGAATAAAGTAGGCCCCGGGTTTATTTTTATTAGCGGTACTTTTTTTTTTTTTTTTACCTGTTAAAAGGTCAGGAGATCCTCTGAATGAAGTGCTGGCCTGACATTCTGTAAGCTGTTGAAGGTTTTCATTTTATAGAAGTAAATACCAAGTAGGATTTGTGCCGCCACTCGCCACCGATGCTCAAATTCACCCTTTCACTGAAGAAGAAAAAATGAATCAAAAAGTTCAGTCAATTATTGCAAGAAACAACATAAAACGTTGCATCAGGGCGTTTCAACTGGTGGCCCATGGGCCAAATGCAGACCCGTACAAGACTTGGAAGCAACCAACATCGGGCCCGGCATTTGAAACCTTTTACAAGTTCTCCACTGTTTTGTTAACCTGGATTTAAAGACAGTGAAACAGAAATGCAAACAACGTATCTAGCATCTTTTGCATTTTTCAACTCTACATAGCATGTAAGCTAGCGTGGATACATTCTGATAACACGGGAACATCAATTGCTTCAGCAAATAAAGTACTAATCATGATTCTTATCAGATATATAAAATGCTAAAGCTAGCACATAGCAAAAAGACACTACGTACCCCAAGGCGTACCCCCGTAGATGGCAGGTGGGGGGGGGGGGCAGTGGGAGAGATGCCATGGTCAGCATTGATGATGGAGGCTAATAGGCGCTAACAACAAACGTGCCACACATTGAAGTTGACAGCCACTCCATGTTGGAGCTTCATGGACATTGGCCGGAGGCTGTCCAGCTAATTCTATAGCGTTAGCACATCACGCCATGTGAACGCATGCAATTTGACATCTAGCAGCTATGGCCTAAATTAATCGTGGTAGAAGAATATATAATAATTAATAAGTATGAGCAATATGAAGGCTCGTGATAATAGTGAAGCAACCCCTGGTCCACTCATAACAATTTGTTAGCTAGCCCATGATTTAAGTTTAGCCTACCTTTGGAAAGACATCACTTGCTATGATTCCATGTAGCATTGGTCAGCTAGCATTTGACTGCAGCCATGTTGCTATAAGCTAACCATCTGTTTTATTAATCTGATGTAAAACGGAGGATGATCAATTGCTGGATTATGGATGCATGTGTTCAAAAAGAAACTTCCTAACTTTTGGATAGAATTGCTCACACATTTGGACACTCATTAGCACATTGACACAAAATGGCTGCTTTTCAATTAAGCGGTATAAGGTGAAGACAGGCCATTTTTGAGTATGAAATTGTTTAAACCACTTGAGCGGGCCTAGCCAAGTGGGCAGGTAATAACATGATACAAAAAACACATGATTAAATATTCACCGAGTTAGCGCTCAATGCTGTGCTAAAGGCTAATTTTGCCGAATGGCCCCTCTCCAACATGGAGGAGATAAAGGAGCGGTGGGCCTCATCGGAAATGTAACCGCTAACGGAAGCCATTCACAGACTCCGTGACCTTTTCCCTCAATAAATCTTTCTCGGGTACTTGAAATTGTACATCACAACGCATGACTTCCTCAATCTTGTACTCAAAGTCGTACATGGGAAATGCTGTCGTATACCTTTTGATTATAATATCTGCTTAATGAGAAATGCAGTTGCCATAGAAACACCTGTGATTGATGGCTTTGTTAAGAGGAGTTGTTTGGCATCATTAAACTGGAGTAATAGTGCATGACAGTCCTCAATAACACGGGACAAAGCAATTACTAAACTGGTTTCAAGATAAAAAGCAAAACACATCGCAGATGACTAAGAGTGACAGCATTCCATAACGAGACTCCGACTACGGAGTGCCTGAACAGTTTTTATTCCTGGAGCAAAAAATTATGGACTAGTGTTTTTGCAGTAGGTAGTATGTCCTGTCATATAGAGGATTTCTTTTTTTACCAGTGTAAACATATTGCTTGTGTTTTCATTCATGACTATATAATAATAATCATCATCATCAAAATACTAATTAATAACAATAATTATTACATAATAAACTATAAAAAAAATAACAATAACGATATAATAATATAATAATATATTAATTATATTATTATTTTATAATGATTTTTATTATTTTTATTATTATATTATATTACTATATTATAGACCTTGGGCAAAAATCATGGTTTGATGGTTTCAGGATATGATAATTACAGCTCTAAAATGTGTTATTTTTAAATATCTTTCTTGAAAAGAATTTTAAAAAAAGTCCAGTCACTGTTAAATAGTATAATAAACATAATGAAAGCTTAATATATGTATTTTAAATATGTATTATATGTATTTTTTCTGAAAGCTAAATATAAATGGTTAATCCTTTGACTCATATCACACCACCATAACTATTTTCTTACTAAAAAAAACAGCAAAATGCAATTAAATGCAACACTCAGTGTCACTCAGTGTCTCAAAAAAGGTCACAGCATACATAATCATATTTAAAAACACGTCATGTCATGTTATTATTTTATAGCTTAGTGAATGTGCAGTCCACAAGTTTGGAATTGTTGACTTTTTATTAACTGCAGGAAATGTAAATGCTTACTTAATATTTCGTGCAATGTTTTCACTTCATAATGCCTACAATTTTAGTGGGACTGCCAAATCCATCTGTGGCGGCCCAAATGTATTTGTGGCAGACCGCCACATTAATTCATGTATGTGAAGCACCGCTGTTATTATGCTAGGAGTATTTATTGACCAAAATGTAGCGCAGGGGTCTCCAAACTTTTTCCACTTTTGCCATATAGTGAAAAATAAAAAGATATAAGGGCCACTTTGAAATTTTTTTTGGACATGCCAAGAAGTTTTATATATACATTTCAAGAGAAAAGCTTTGTGAAAAAAGGTGAAAAAATCGCATAAGGCCAACAGCCTTCCGCTAACGTGCAGCTTCTGTTTTCAAGCTGAATGAATAATAAGCACGTTCATTTGCACATTAGTTATTTTGCCTTTTTGTGCACATTTTTAAGGAATCCGGCAAAGAAGCCTTTAGGGAAACTCCTTGGGAAAATCCCTCAGCGCTACTTTGACTGAATGAATAATTCACAGCTACAAAAAAATGTTGTTTTCAACTACACCATAATATTAAAATGCCCTTGCAGCCTAATTTGTATTCATGAGTAAATCCTGTAACATCCTACTGCGAGTCTAATCAGCGGCAGCATCAAAACCGACGGAGAATGTCTATTCATGAGGTTTTGTTCGAGTCCGCATCCGTTCTGACAGAACGTCAACGGGATATTTGGTGGCGCTGGCCGCAGTCACAATACAACCATTTTGTGTCTGTCCAATGTCCGACGTCTGCCAGACGCAGCTCGGCGAGCCAGTAAACGGCGACGCGGGGCGACACGCTCATCATTTACAACCTTTCATCAGGTTTTTAGTGCCACGCAAATATCATGCATTATTTATTGGGGGAAAATGCTCGCTGGCAGAATATCATATCTGAGCCAATTTCCAACTGATTAACTGTGACGGGGAACCCGGTAGGGCTGTCACAACAAATGCTCGCACTGAATTTGTTTTACCGCCACCTGAAAATAAATAAACACATGAAAACACAAAACAGGTTTGATGTATTTGCTATCCTTAAAAGCACCGATGCAGCCGACTCGCTCTTGAAGGTCTATTTCTACAAGAAAATATAGAAAATATCAGCCTTCCCGGTGATGTCAAAGACACTTTTTAATGATTTTGTGTGTGTGTGTGTGTGTGTGCAAAATGCAGGCTTTTTTATGTGCCCACTATTGTAATACAGTATGTGTCCCAAGAGCCTGATTGTGACCACTGATGTTGACCGCCCCCCCCCAGATTATTTTATTCTACCAGCTGTGAAATGAGTCTAGGGGTCTCGAGGACAGTTTACATTCATACATTCATTTTCTACCGCTTATCCTTACGAGGATCGTGGGGGGTGCTGGAGCCTATCCCAGCTGTCTTCGGGCAAGAGGCGGGGTCCAGCCTGGACTGGTGGCCAGCCAATCACAGGGCACATATAGACAAACAACCATTCACACTCACATTCATACCTATGGACAATTTGGAGTGGCTAATTAACCTAGCATGTTTCTGGAATGCGGGAGGAAACCGGAGTACCCGGAGAAAACCCACGCATGCACGGGGAGAACATGCAAACTCCACACAGAGATGGCCTAGAGTGGAATTGAACTCGGGTCTCCTTGCTGTGAGGCCTGTGTGCTAACCACTAGTCCACCATGCAGCCCTAAAATGTAATATTCATTCATTTTCTACCAGATTATCCTCACGAGGGTCGTGGGGGGTGCTGGAGCCTATCCCAGCTGTCTTCGAGCGAGAGGCGGGGTCCACCCTGGACTGGTGGCCAGCCAATCACAGGGCACATATAGACAAACAACCATTCACACTCACATTCATACCTATGGACAATTTGGAGTCGCCAATTAACCTAAAAAAACCTACGCATACGAGAAACCTACGAGAAAACCCACGCATGCACGGGGAGAACATGCAAACTGCGAGGTCTGTGCGCTAACCACTCAACCGCCGTGCAGCCCCAGACAGTTTACAATTTAGTTCAAAGAGGAGTCGATACAAGCAATTGCAACGCCAATGTTGGAGAGAGCGATTAGCGGCCAACAAAGGTCTGGCCAACGTCAACGTTCCACATGACAGGTTGGACTTCAGCTTTGGTTTTCCTTAGTTTTCCTGTTTGGTGCTCTTAATTTGGTTTTCTGTTTCTTATTTTGGGAACATGGCTGGCAGAAGAACCTGTTGGTCATTGTTAATCAGACAGACTCTGCTCGTCAACCTCATTATTGTTTGCCGTTTTGCCACGGACATTTCCAGACGGCTTGCAGATTGATTTTGGTGAGCACTTAGTTGTGCTCGTTCCTGCTTTTTTTTTTATTTTGAGACGCACATTTTTGTGGACTTCTACTCCTTGTGAGACTCACTCCTTTTCCCCGGAATTAAAATGCTATTGATTGCAACCGCCCAATGTCCTTGAATCCTGGGGTGGCGCTACATGCTCTTACAGGGCCAATTGATCTGGGAAGAGGAACCTGGTTCTGCTTCCTTTTCTGACTTCTGACAGGGAAGTGGTAATCGCACAATAAATAAAAAGGACGTTGACAGATTTGCTGGCCTTGCTATGCTATATTGACATGAGCGTCTGTTTTCCTCGCACCGGATGACGAGGTTTCACTCTGTCTTAATACCTGGGCGTGTTGGTTCTATAGCAGGATGAATGGTGCATTGTGTAATGTCTCCTAAAAGAGACTGATTAATTTTCTTTGGGGTATTTCTGTTTTTTTGGGGGTAATTTAGGCCATTTGTTTAATAATTGCATTTACTTTTGACATTCAGTTACTTTTAATACGATGTGCTATCATTGTTATGCCCTATGTTATCCTCACATTAATGAAATAATTGTCTTAAAATGTGTTAATTGCAAATCGTGACAGGCCTAGTTGTTAAGATTCTAAGAACAGTGTTTGCATCCGCCAAGCCAGCTGTACGATTGTCCGTCATGTTTCTGCTATTAGTAAGCCTTCATCGTGTCCGTCAAATCAGAGAAAAATATTCCATTCCTAAAACTGAGGACAGCAAAGACAGCTGGGATAGGCTCCAGCATACCCAAGACCCTCGAGAGGATAAAGGCATACAAACTGTGGGCGAAGGATAATTCACTGGTATTGTAGTGGTACACATGGTACACAGAAAACCTATTTGAGAGTGTCGGTAATGTAGTAGTTCACATAGCAATTACTCGCTAGTCATAACAGCCCTGTGATTGACGTCCATTTTCCCGCGTTAGCATCCCCCACAACCCTGAACATGGCAAGAGTTACTAAACTTGTATTATACAGCAAAAGCCTACACAGTTGATGCGCGCCGAGGTGAGGACTACTGTACGGGTTTATCAACTCATGTCAGCTGAGTCACAACTGGTGGGTTCTAATCCTTAATGTCAAATAGCAGCAGCAGCCTACTCCATAGGCGCGCTCACGGAAGTCGTACACGGGCCAAAGCGCCATTTATTCCACCCGCCTCCGACTTTCTAAAGTGACAGGAAACGGAATAATCCCGGTCCTTCCTGTCAGCTTTATTGACACGTGCTGCAGGATCAAGTCCCGAGCAGCAGCAGCAGCAGCATCGTCCTGCACTGCCAAGGAGCCAAGGAGCCCCCTCCAGACCCTGCTGTTATAATCCTGGTGCAGCAGGTCCTGGTCATCAAGAAATGATGGATGGGATATTGTCGTTTGATTCATTTCACGGCTTTTCGTGGATTTGTGCAGTATTATATAAAATAAAACACGGATCCGGGTTAATTTCTGCTACTGTTCATGGCATTTTTCTACATTCATGCATTTTGTCCACTTCAAAGAGAAAGGTTTCTGCAAATAAAAACATTTTGTCATATTGAAATGAATGTATTGGAATGTGCAGACAGGCTTTCAGATAGAACTGTACCTTCTGAAAATACCCTTTTTGCTTCATCTTTCATAAAAGGTCTTATTTTCACCCAAAACTTTATCTTGGAAAGTATAGCCAATCTGCACTTATGACTTTTTTTTTGATAAGTGACCTAAATGAAATAAAAATCACTACTTTTGCTCCTGAAGGATTTTGCTTGTAGACCAGTGTTATCAAGTAATAATAATAATAATAATATTCATTCATTCATTTAGGGTTGCTGGAGCCTATCCCAGCTGTCTTTGGGCGAGAGGCGGGGTCCACCCTGGACTGGTCGCCAGCCAATCACAGGGCACATATAGACAAACAACCATTCACACTCACATTCATACCTAGCATGTTTTTGGAATGTGGGAGGAAATCGGAGTACCCGGAGAAAACCCACGCATGCTCCTAGCTGTAAGGTCTGCGCGCTAACCACTAGACCGTCGTGCTGCCCTAATAATAATAAATGTAATTTATTTAACGCACTTTACATCAATTGAATGATCTCAAAGTTACAATAGAAGAATAAAAGTTAGCAAATGTCACAATAAGACAATAAGAACAACCAAAATAAGTAGAGCAGTGGAGGTGGAAATTTCCAAAGCCAAACAACACAGAACCAAAGACGTTAAATATGCATTAAAATAGGCAAACTATGTAAAAGCTTTTCTAAAAATATATATTTTTAATCCTTTTTTTAAAACAGTCTAATGCTTGTGCCGCCCTCAGATGGTCATAGAGTCCGTTCCACAGACTTGGCGCAGGTTTTTTATCTATTGTCCGATTCATTGATTTATTGATTACCGTGGCAGATCTTTGCGTCGCAGTGGCATATGATCTCCAACAGCAAATATCATCACACAGGAGCCACACGACCTAGCAAGTGTCAGCTCCTCACGCTGAAGAATTCAATTAGCTGCTGCGGTACACGGCGACGCACGGCACACGCCAATGCGGACATGCTTATAAAAGATGCAACAGCACGAAGGAAGCAACAAAGAATGAAACATTCTGTAGCCCAGGGTGTTTGGCAGCGCCGGAGAGAGCAATATGAACACCGCGCCAACAGAGGATGCTCTCACACAAACATCATTTAGTACCAAATTCATTCTGATCAATTCCTACCCAGCCCGCTAAATTAATTGTGTCAAGCGCCTGGCAGTAATTACCCGTCCCTTGAAATGCTATTATTGGTAATAACTTAACAATGGCAAGAACTAGTGATGTCACCAGATCTCACAAGATTCAAACATGACAATATTTCATCAAATGTTAAGTCATATGCAGCTCAACACGATTGCCGTGTATGACTTCTATCAATACATGTGGTACTAGAGCCTATTTCGGACTACTTTGGACTCACCAATTTCCCGATTAGGCACTCTAAGCATCATGGGAACTGTAGCTCTTTTAGCATGAATATTAAAAATACTGCACTACATTTGTTTTATGTGTTTACATGAAGCCAGAAGCAGCACATTCTCGCCGGGAATGGTGCTCCGTTTATCCACGGAGGTGGACAGTAACCACAGTACTCACTGTCTAGAACGCGGTAGTCCCGCTATGCCAAGTTGTACTAAGATTGTTTGCAGTTAGTCAACGCGGTACCCTGACGTCCGGCTTCTGAGCTCGTCTGACAAAGTGTGTCCGACAATGAGTGCTCCTCCTCGGGCAGGGGAGGTTGGAGGTGCACCAGCGACGCCCCCACTCTGACTTCACACGGTAAGTCAGGGGTCTCCAGCCGGTAGATCATGAGCTGCCAGTAGCTCCGAAACACTTTTTGATTAGCGCGCCAAAGACTTTATTCGTTTTTATTATCAACTCCTTTACCCACAATTCAATACAAAGGGTCGAAAAATCTGCATCCTATGTTTTGTTTATGTTTTTTTTAAAAGTAATGCTAAAATGGGCTGCACGGCGGTCGAGTGGTTAGCGCGCCGGCCACACAGCTAAAAGACTTGAATTTGATTCCACCCTCTGCCATCTCTGTATGGAGTTTGCATGTTCTCCCCGTGCATGCGTGGCTTTACTCCGGGTACTCCAAAACAAAAACAAAACATGCTAGGTTAATTAGCCACTCCAAATTGTCCATAGGTATGAATGTGAGTGTGAATGGTTGTTTGTCTATATGTGCCCTGGGATTGGCTGGCCACCCAACCGCTCGCCCAAAGAAAGCTGGGATAGGCTCCAGCAGTAAGCGGTAGAAAATGAATGAATGCTAAAATATCAGCTCGTCTTGTCCTCGTGAAGCCAACATCCTGCATTGTGTCTTGTGAGTGGAGTGTATCGTGACACCGCCAGCAAGAACCAGTCAAAACACAAGGACACCCAAAATATCCTCTGTGTTTTGGACACCAGATGACATCATCAGTATGGAGAAGCTACCCACACGGTTTGACTGGCCTGCAGCCAAAGGGAAGGCTGCTCTTCCAAACACGTATAGCAGCGGCACGCTTGCATGTGCCTTGATGCCTTGACGGGCATCCAACGCCACACAACAACATCTGTATATTTCCACATCGCCACATCGCAGTCACGGGTGCTTTTAGCGTGGAATTTTCCCAGCTTTGATGTGATGTTGAAAAGCAACACGTGACTTGGGAAAGGTGCAAGAAGAAAGCCCACGGCCTTCCAGATGTTTTGGGTGCTTCATCAGCTAAATGGAAGGTACAGGTGGTGCTTGGGTTACATACGAGCTACCTTTGCAGACTCTGATGGAAGTCCAGTGTTGGCGAAAATCAGACCTCATACCTTTATGATATCTACATGAACTCCTAGGTCAGTCACACGCTACATAGAACACATGACGGCCATAAAATACAGTCATAAAACATGCACTCATTAAATAAAAGTTAAAAAATAATAATAATAATAATAGCAAACTTTCCATCACAGTCATAAGATCACTACACTGCCTTATTATAGTTATCTGTACCATGAGGAGGGAGTGGCATGATCATGGACGGAGCTCCACACACTATGCCTGTATCCAATGACAGCCCCGCCTCCTCCCTGCTCCCATCACTCAACCCCACCCATCAGCTTCCTGCACCTTCTCCTTTTTCTCCATCCTCACATCATCATCACCATCGCCATCATCATCATCATCACCATCGTGTCCAAGCACCCCCCCCCCCCGGCTCCTCCATCCCACCCTCCTCGCTGACATGTACGCAGGTTGCATCTGAATGGCTCATCACACACGTTACTGTTGTCCGTCCGTCCGTCCATCCATCCATCCGTCCATCCCGCTTATCCTCACTAGTGGCTATGCCGGTGCTGACTTTGGGCAAGAGGCGGGTTCCTGGACCGGTGGCCAGCCAATCACAGGGCACACAGACCAACAACCATTCATACCTAACATGCATGTTTTGGGAATGTGGGAGGAAACCAAAGATGCCCAACACACAGATGCCCCAAGCGGAGATTCAAATCCAGGTCTTCCCCATCTCCTGACTGTGTGGCCTGCATGCTAACCACCGGTCCACCGTGCGGCCCACATTACTGTTGTAACCTTCATAAACAATTGCATAAGAGTGACCCCTTTGAGGAGTGACGGCTCATATGCTTTGCGTGCAAATACCATTCTTTTTTTTTATTATTTAATGATGAAGTCCCATTTCCCCCCCCCCCCCTCAAAGTGGGAACTCATTGGAATGCTCCAAGGCCTTGTGCTAAGAAGTACACACAGTCCTTGACCACGATACGCTGCTTTAAATGTAAATGAGCCTCAGTGTTCCAGGACAAGTTGGCCATGAATATGCATGCAGGCTCAAATTAGCTTTGCTTATCTAATAAATATTGTACTCTTGCACTCAAGTGTTTAAATTTAAGTATTATTGTGATACCTACAAGGTATGATTGTGTAACTACATGTTTGTGTTAGTGTATTTATATTCACAAATACATTTGAGAAAAAAACCTCAATGAAACGAAATGAAAGGCACCACACTCAAAGAAAGTTGGAAAACACTTCAACAGAAGCGCAGCATTCAGACTCCAAAAAAAAAAAAAAAAATACTTTTAGATTTTATTCAAATGCCTTGGGGTCAGATTCTCACAGCAGGTCCTTGGCTTCGCTTCGCTTCGCACCCAATCGCAACACTTCCTTTATGGCTGGGCAAGTCCTTACGTTGTCCTTTCACTTCTGGGAGACATTTGCCTTCAACTTTCAAATCTACAATAGCAAAAGATGGAAGATGAATACACTCTTTATCAATGCGGCTTTTTCTATCCCCGGCGAAAGTGCTCTTTGAAAAAGGGTTTCCGCAGGTCGCTTGGAACTAAATGGCATGAAGAGTTGCACTGCCAACAATAGTTTTGTCAACCTGACACAGCTCAGCTAAAAAGGGGAAATAGCGGCGTTCCTTTAGTTTATCCTAGCGAATTTTTGATCATGTGGAGCATTCATGGAAAACACTTTATTGGATCCTCTAATGTTGTTATTGAATTACATCTGAAAGCTGAAGACTTGGATACGGCTCCCGTCACACCGAGGTGTGTTCGTACAGAACATGGCATAACGACGCAAAGGACAAAAGTTGACCCCCATAACGACATTCGTCCAAAATAATGACATGCTTGTGGAAATTATGCCACTAGTTCGAGGTCCGATAAGCGTCTTGTCCCAAATCACCATCAGTGGCGTCTTAGCTGTGTTAGAGAGCAAAGCAGCATCCTGCACAGCCCGTATGTAAAGAATAAAATGTAAAGAAAAAGAAGGCGTATGTTTACTCTGATACATACAAAAAGTCATTTCGGTATCTTAAAAGCAGCAAATGTTATGTTTGCCATTGGACACATTAAATTAGACTTTTCTATGTGGAAATAACCTCACATAATTGCTGTGGAATTTGTCGGCAACAATTTGTCAGTTTATAAAACAACGAGTAGACAAACATACTTTAAAAAAATAAAAATAAAAAATAACATGTGTATTGGTGTGGACAGGGCCTAATATTTGGAGACCGGCTTTGCAACAAGAGGATTTTCACGGATTTCTTTTTGAGCCGCTCCTACCGTGTCCGCACGTTTTAAGGTGGAAATATTAAATAGTATTTCTCCGTTTCAGCCTCCACACATTCTGTTCTTTCTTCTTCTATAACAGAGAAGTACAGAAACAGAGGGCCATGTCGCAGCCCTGTGAAAACTGTATAACAACATATAATATCAGTACTGTTTTTTTACATGTACATGGAAGTAGCTAAAGTGAATGCTTACAAACTTCCAAGCAGAACGCACAATAAATCAGCAACTAGTAGCAAGATCAGCTGACCTAAATGACAGCGCGCCAATCAATGCGTGATAAGAATTTAGAAACAACATAGTCCAACTTTGAACAGGAGGTACCATAAAAGGGCGGAAGAGGGTGGGCAGGGGGGCCTCCCAAGATGGATGACAGCCGCTACAGGTACCACACGGAGACGGCATGCAGATTTTAGATGCAACTCATTAAAACCCAAAAGGAACAGCTGCTGAACCTCCAGAGGCGCCATGCAGGAGGAGGAGGAGGAGGAGGAAGGAAGACGGGGGAGGGGTTTGCCGGACTTTAGCACAAGAAACAGGTGATGTCGGCTAAAAACACACACTGTCACTTTGTATTCTAAACGCATGACAAAGTCAGTCCCATTCGCTTCGTGCAAGTCTTGTCTGCTGCCAGACCTCCCTGTCCCACGGCCGTGTGCAAGGAGGGCGGGGCCACGACGGATGTGAAAACACAAGTTGCTTTTTGGCCCTGAATATGCATGGCCACGAGCTGCAGCGGGAGGGCTGCGTCTATGCAAAAACGTAAACATGCAAGTGAACCCGACCAAAGTGTCCCAAAGCGTCTTTAGACGATCCCCGCTCGCTGCGTGTCTGGAAAGTGGTCGGCGAAAAAGGCAATGAAAACGTCTCACAGGAGACATTCAGCAAATTCTGTACGCCTCGGCCAAACACTAAAACCAGTGGAACGTTTCAGGGTGCAGCCGGAGCCAATTTCACCCCCCAGCATTTATTCAGGATTAACTCAACTTGAGCAAATGATGATTCCATTAAGCGAGAGCACCTCATGTAAGAATAATGGCTAATCGCTGTGCGTGTTAAACACATGACAACGTTAAATAGAACCCATTCCTAAGCAGATGTTGAAATAATGATTCCCTCATACGAGTCTGATCAAATCATTTGATTCATGTTTTTTATCAGGGTGGCGTAGTCGCGCTTACGACCTTCCGTAAAGGATCTTAGCCATAGTAGCTAATTGTTGTTGGCTTAATTACGGACCCGATAATTCTTGAGTCAACAGGGAGAATGGTGTGCGGTGCTAGCGAGTCCCTTTAGAGTAGTTATTCTCAACTGGTTTGGCTGCAGGGACCCCCGCCCCCCTTGTTGATGGCGGCGAGTCCAATTACGGAAATTTTTCCATTCATGTTTCTTGAATATCTTATACTTGAAAAGTCAAAAGTGTGGTCAGTCAATGCAAAGTTATATTGAAAATCCCACTAGCGATTAGCATGAGCCATTTTTAGATGGCGATTTCGAACACCTCCAAATATAGCAAATTACAAACTACTTGATATGTAGTATACATAGTACGTACTACAGTAAGTTCAGTCAGAAATAGCACTACCGTCACCAACCGGAGAATTCCTAATAATCCCCTTCAGAATAAACGTGCAAGATCAACCAGTTAGGACAGTTTTTCCTGACTGGAAACTCAGTAAATTTGACAATTAAATAGAACGTTTGACACGTGAAGCCTGTTCAAACATTTTACTGCCGTCAATTAATCCTGTCAAATATTGCGGAAGAGTGAAATAGTAAATACCGCCACTGGTGGGGACACTAAAACTGAAAAGCTACTTTATTATTTTTCTTTTTACCATTATAGAGACCACTTGGTTGTTGTGGGACTGTTTTTACAGAACAGAAAAACCCACCACTATCACTTCCATCTTAACACAGAGATGTGGTAGCAACACAACATCCAGTATGGCGGATCAGATGCTTCGTTTGAGTTTGCCCCACAACATAGTAATCCTGTCAAGTGTACACATTTGCACTTGTGGAAGCTAACTCTTATACTCGTAAACCACTGCACACAAGATGGTGTAAATGTCTCCAAACCAGCACCCCTGCTGTGTTGCCTATGCTATTATTCTTCTGAAAAATACATCATATTCCGGCGCCACTGCATCAAACCTCAAACTTGGACTGACTTGCAATTTCTCACGCTGCAACTTGAACTGAATCTCCATGAAATTAGGTACAAACCTTTAGGGAAGTGGCAAGTACATGTATGCAAAATCTGAGCAATATTGGTTGAAAAACATGGCCGCCATCCAGCAAAAACAGTCTTTGCAGGGGCACGGAGGCGGGACTTAGCAACGACACGAACATAAGTCAACGTGAAAAGTTGTAAAGTAACACTTCTACTCCTCACCTTGCCTGTGCGATTAGTTTTTGACAAATACACCACATGGTGGCGCTGTTATTAAACGCCAAAGTCAGGTTGACTCTACAACACACCCAGTGTAATGTTAAGGGCAGGGGTCACCAACATGGTGCCCGCGGGAACAAGGTCGGCCCACCAGCCTGTTCTAAAAATAGCTCAAAAAACGCCATATACCAATGAGATGCGTCTATTTTTTTTGGGGGGGGGGGGTATTCTTGTTTAAAGCCCACTTGCATGTAAACTGGAGATATTTCATAACATGTCACGCAAGCTAACATGCTAACTCGGGATGAGCGAGTACGCCACCCATCTGTATCTGTAGCTCTGTACTCGGCGTGGGCGGGGCATACACCAAAAGTGGGTGTGGTTTAAACTGAAATGTGCGGGGCTTATTTTTTTATTATGTTTCAAATTGACGTGGATTGTCAAGTCTTTCATAATGATACACATCTGTTTCTTGTCTTATGAAATCATTCTTCATATATTGTGAGAAATCGTTACCAGCAATTTTAGACAATTTGGACCGATCCACTTTTTGCCATTCTTCAGTAATCAGCAGGAGAACATAAGACGCACACATACGTTGTTAGGATCTGTTTGGGTTTACAATGTCTACCTACAGCTTCGTTATTAAATGACTTGATCACATAATAAGGTCACTTGAGCAAATTGGGGGAGCCCGCGGGAGCCAGTCACATTAATCGGTACCCAACAAGTAGCTCTCTCCCGGTTTTAGGATGTTTAGTATTTGGTACACAACTTTTGCGGACTGATAAGCCCGTGAAGAAAACACGTCCGCCATCAAGCAACGTCCATAAGTCATTGCACATGTCCAAAACGTGAACGATGTGGTGTTATTTGTATGCCAGCATGTCCGCTAAAGCCCAAATCTCATCTGCGCCTTCCCTAAATCCCCAACCTCACCATTTCAGGAGAAAATAGTTTTCACTTTAGGTTGGAGATAAAAGGAAAGCACTGAAAGTTGAAGCAGCAAAGGATAAGGCTCACATCTATTTAAAGACAAACAATTGCACGTTCCTCAGCTTGATGTATTAAGAAACACGGTCTACTTCTATCAGGCAACAACTTCAGCATCATAAATGAGCTTCTTTCTATCTTCTGCTGCTCCAGATACCCACAGAAGGAAGCTTGGATCCAAGATAGGGTGGCTGGAAGTACACTACATGTTGCCTTTGTGTGCATAACGGAAAGGGTGAGGGTGGGGGGGGCGGGAAGCAATACCGGAGGTGAAGAAAACCTAAGTGACCAGCAGCATCATCTCCAGCTATAAATCAGTACCTCGGTCAACGTGGCTGGAAGCATTTTCGAAGCTATTTGCAGACGATAATGCCGGCCATTCCTTTCGGCCCCGGGGATGGGGGGAGTGGGTGGGGACGTACGCTCATGAATCATGAGCCTTTTAGAGCAGCATGGATCGCACCTTGCAATGTCTGGAAGGTCCCTCTGGTTCGCTCTCGTAGGCAGATGAATACGTCAGAACAATGAGTCAAAACGAAGGAAAATAAGGCTGCTTAGCACGATAGCTCAGCAGACATGAAAGGGAACGTTGCACGGCTGAAAAGTAGAGCAAGGCTGTGTACGTTCATTTGCACGCGCATGGAGTGATGAAGACGCCAAAAGGCAAGCTGAAAGACGCCGCAGCTCTGAATAGCGCCGGCTCGTCCTTTAATGCGTCGACTTTTCAATGTAAAGGACTTCCCTCTCACCTTTTACACGTGAACGCAACGCTCAACATCGAAATTCATTACAGCAATAATAAGTCAAAAAGGAAAACATCAGAAAACAAAGCCCACAACAGGTTAACTGGACTGTGAGGTGGTGCAATTCCACATCCACAACACCTAAAATGGCGGCAAATCGGTAAGTGCAGGTTTTTTACCAGGACCACAAGGGGCCCAAATTTTAGGGACAGCCACCGAAATCAATTCATTCATTTTCTACCGTTTATCCTCACGAGGGTCGCAGGGGGTGCTGGAGCCTATCCCAGCTGACTTTGGGCGAGAGGCGGGGTCCACCCTGGACTGGTGGCCAGCCAATCACAGGGCACATATAGACAAACAACCATTCACACTCACACCTATAGACAATTAACCTAGCATGTTTTTGGAATGTAGGAAGAAGAAGAAACCAGAGTACCGGGGGGGAGGGGTTACTCTCTTTTTAGAGTTGGGACACCATGGAAAGATTCCGGTCAGATAATCATTTAATCCATCCATTTTCTACTGCTTATCCTCACTAGGGTCACAGGGGTGCTGGAGCCTATCCCAGCTGGTACAAACAACCATTCACACTCACATTCATACCTATGGAAAAAAAATAACCTAGCATGTTTTTGGAATGGGGGTGGATTGAACTCGGGTCTCCGTGCTAGTATCACACACGCTATCACAAACATATTTTAATTACTTTTATTTTGTTAATTGTATTATTTTGAACTAGCCATAGTAAAAAAAATTGTACTTTGTACTTAATGGTCGCAGAGTACTATTGGACTAAATAGGCCAGATAACAAAAGGTAACATTTTAGACTCGCTATAAGTACTCAGCAACTTTTCCATGAAATTACCAGTTTTGCAATGTTCTCAATTCATGTTCTGCTGGTTGTTTAAAAACCTTATTTAAGAAGTTAAATGAATAAATAAGTCATACAAATAGAATAAAAAAAAAAAACATAGCAGCACAACAGAGTGGCGGCCCCATGCAGCCCTCCACCGCAGATTCAGAACATCCTCGGGAAAACCCTGTAAGTTGGGCGATTTTACATGAAGAGTACACAAACAGTACAAGGGTATTGCAGTGTATTGTATATTTATGAGAAAGTGTACATATGAATCATATCCATATTGACAACAAATAGAAGCCAAGACCTTTGGGCAGAGAAAGGCCGGAAAGGAAATCCACCACGATGGAAGCTCAACACGAGTGTAACACCAAGCAAGGGGAGCTACCTACACACTTTGTCAAATCAAATTTCATGCGTTTTGACACACCAGCAGCCCAAAATGATTCCATGTTCCAGGCATGAAAGTGCACATTAGTACGGAATGAAGATATGTTTGACACCAATCACCATATTTATGAGTACAGTGAATCCATACCAGCCCGACTCACTCACATTTCATGGGCTAACTGTTTTCATATTTTACTAAAACCAACTTTGACTTGACTGTTTCAAAAGGGCAGCTGGAGGTTAAATTGGGAAATTAAATTCATGAAATTAATCTCACTCATTTGAATGGAATCACCGTCTGGTACGTACGACACGTTTCAGCTAATTTCGGATCCAAAATAAGGATAACGACTGAGATAGCGGCTTATATTGTTCATATTTCAGACAATAAGATATGATATTGGTCATAGAATATTGCTACATCAGACATCATTAAGACATCTTTATGGCGGCGTCCACCCTGGACTGGTGGCCAGCCAATCCCAGGGCACATATAGACAAACAACCATTCACACTCACATTCATACCTATGGACAATTTGGAGTGGCTAATTAACCTAGCATGTTTTTGGAATGTGGGAGGAAACTGGAGTACCCGGAGAAAACCCACGCATGCACGGGGAGAACATGCAAACTCCACACAGAGATGGCCGAGGGTGGAATTGAACTTGGGACTCCTAGCTGTGTGGCCTGCACGCTAACCACTCCCCCACCGTGCAGCCTCATGCTAATAATCCATAACTCAAATCCTGCTGACAAACAGTAGATTTATGTCAACATACATTCTGATGCGGAAAAGTTAGCCAATCAGCAAATGATTAGACACATTTAATTGGGGTCACTCGTCAGTCTTTGGGGTTTGAGTCCATTATGCGCAACTGAAAAACATTCGAAGTAGCCATAGAGTAGTTTTAGCCAGTCCGGTATTTGCGGCAGCCACAATGCCTGCAGTAAAAACAATCCAGGTGAGCTTATGCGTGGAAGTCGTGTAATTGGGCCGGGCTGACGTAAACGAGTCCATCTCCAGCGGTCTGATTCATCACCCGACCGTGAGCTGCAGTGTGACATGACATGATGCTGTCAGAGCTAATGATCTCTGACGGCATCACAGCACAGTCGGGGGTGGTGGGGGAGGAGGGGACGCACTAAGGTGCTCAGAGCCAAGGCCCTCGGTGCGAGGAGCTGTCATCATGCCTCCTCGCTGCCAAGCACTCCCACTCCTGAAAGAAATCCTTTTCATCTGCTGCATCAGCAGGGCGGGATAAGACTGCAAGGTGCGCACTTTGGCTTATGGCGATCCACTCTGGGCAAATCAACGCAACCGCCATCAATTCTCGTGCCAAACGCGAAAATGATCATCACAAACACGCCACTGCCAGGACGGCGTTGGCTTCAGCTGTCAGTCAGGAAAGTCCTGACAAAGTTCTGTGATACTCCAATTTAATTCCTCACTGTCAGAATGATTTGCACACTTGATGGAGCGGAAAATAGTGAGCCTCCCATTATCTACCTTCTTGATACTTAGAATAGAACACGGTCAGGACTAGACTAGACAACTAAAATGACATTATCCTTCCTTATAAGAGTTTATTATATTTTTTTTTCTCGGTAGAATGGGACTTTATTCTCATCACTTAACTTTTCCGCAAACTAATTTTCAAAAAATTGCAACTTTATTATTTGTTTTGTGTCTCTCCTAATATTATGCACATTATGTTGCTAATATAATAATATTACAAAGTTATTCTCCTTTTCGTGTAAGATTACAACTTTCAACTGAATATTTTGACTAGTGTAACTAGTCTAACCCCTGCAGCCTCGGGAAGCCCACTCGCCCACTCGCCCACTCCAACACTTCCCAGCACTCTGGGTTGTAGCCGTGTACGATAAGGTGCTAGTTGTCTTTTGTTGACGTCCTAACTTGGCTTTGACTGGCAAACTAGCAAACCAAACTAGCAAGCAGAAATCCGCCAGGCCTCTTTTGCAGAATGTTCTGAACTCCTGTTTTAATGCTAGCGTGGTAATTACGCTGCCTGAAGGAGTTTGTGCCATAGCATAGCATAGCATAGCATAGCATGCGTTGAACTTGTGAAACCAAAATCAACACCACCTCTGCTGGTTGCATCCCAGTACTACATCTCCCATTTTCACCTCAAAGCTTCCAGATGCAATTATTGTTACAATCATCATCTCAATGAAATGCCACATTATTCACAAAATAATCAACATGCAAAGGAGTTTTTGGATTAAAGTGAAAGTGAGACAGGATCCTTCGTGCGTGACTTCGACGCCGCAAGTAGCGATGCCGGGTCATTTTAACTGTCAGAAAAAATGGCAAATGATGAAAGCAAACGTTGGAAAGACATCTCAACGCATTGCTTGGCTGCGTGGTGCGGTTAATGTAGCGTGCCGCTAATGAAAATGGAGAATCCTTGGCTGAGCATTGTGTGACAATCAGGTTGTGTGTGTGTGTGTGTGTGCGTGTGCTTGTGTGCGTCTTTGTCACCTTTCCTCTTGCATGTTTGATGAAGGGTGAGCGTGGCATTTAAGCCCAGCCTGATAAAGACGGCGGCCTGTTTGACCTTATGTGATATTCAGCATCCATCCAGGTATGTGTGTGTGTGTGTGTGTGTGTGTGTGTGTGTGTGCATGCTGGGGGAGGGGGGAGGGGGGGGGTCTAATTAGGTAGCAACTTGAAAAGAGCTGGTTCAGGCCGAGCGACTGAACCAACAATATCCACCAGGGCGCTGTCTGAGAAACGAGTGCACCTTTTTACCGACTCAGCAATTACCGAGACACGAGGGTGCCTGATGTTTGATTTAATGAGTCATAAAAATCAGCAGCGTTTTTTTTCCATTTCCCGTTATTATTTTATAAGCTGTCAAAAAACTGTTTTCAGTGAATCCTTAATAAATTTCACTCTACATGAAAAGAACTTGAAAATGCTAAATGTAGCAGAGCCAAAAAGAGTGACACGGCATATTCCGTCTCATCACAGAGAGTTTCTCTGCGGGACAGCGCAAAACAAAGAGGCCCTTTTAACAA
Source organism: Doryrhamphus excisus (assembly GCF_030265055.1). NCBI lineage: Eukaryota > Metazoa > Chordata > Actinopteri > Syngnathiformes > Syngnathidae > Doryrhamphus > Doryrhamphus excisus. The sequence continues at coordinate 846,189 of NC_080487.1, read as the reverse complement.
CGAGGCAAAAAACAAGCAATTATGTGCGCTATCAAAAACAAGCAGGACCACTTGAGCTAAACAAGCGCAGCGCCGCATTGTCCGAAAGACACAGAGTAAATACTTTGGATTTGTTCGAATATATTGGACCGAGTGCCCCCGGTTGAAGGCTGCTGATGGAGATGTGTTGGCGCTGTGAGAAAAACAAAGCAGGCATCATTAGTCATATTTGTTAGTAGTATGTCACAGGGGAGTGTGGATGCTAGCTCCTATTATGCAAAAGTGACTTTTAATCGTGTTCTATGTTCGTGTTTATGAACACCACCAAAGAAAAATCCGACTCGTTTCTCCACCTTTGACAGAACAGGCGCTGCTTTAGAAGTTGCGTTTAAAAAAAGCAGGCATTGCTACACATCTTAACATAAAGCCTGGAGTTCTGTCAGTACCGTCGGTTCCGTCAGTCAGTTCCAGACATGAGCTAGAAGCTTGATCATTTAGTTTTTCATCAGTGCTGACAGCGTTTGCTAAAATATGTAATCTTAGCACTAGCACACAAAGCTATGCTAACGTGTCCCACTCGTCAATGTTATTATCTTGTATGTGTACTAGACGGTGTACTATTGCCCTGCCTTGGTGATCGTATAATACCGCATCTTACCGTTAGTCGAGCCCCGCCAACATGTCCTCAATCACAGTAAACGTGCCAATAGAGCAGCTACACACCTGAAGCTTTCTAGATCTTCCAGTATCTGTGTCTATCCCAGCTGTATTTCCTTAGATTTGTCTGTTAATTTATTCCACCCATGGTCCGCCTCCAGGCACGCCCACCCCGCTCTGATTGGCCACACTCCCAAGCATTCCCGAAGACTTCCGGACTACTGGTATAAGAGTGGACCCCTGACTCAATGAGGCAACTTAAGTCCGTGCAGACAATCTTAGTAGAGTACCGACTGGTGGTGGAAGAGGGTATTAGCAACTCCAGACACATGCACACTCTGGGGGGCGGGGCCTACAGTTGGTGCTCACTGTGATGTCACAACAAATTCTCTGAAAACCAAGCGTTCCGACCCGCCCCTAACTTCTTCCAAATATGTTTCCAATTGGAAAAATAGATGCACTTTTAATATGATTGAGTATTAAACAGAGCTTTTGGAAGTGATTAATCCCCAAAATACGATGCTCCACTCATGTAAAAAGTGAATAAAAGAGTACAAGAGCACTTGTATCACACTCCATCAGAGACAAACACAGCTCATTAGCTTTATAGCCACACACAAAAAAAAGCTTGTTCCTGCTAGGGTTTAGTAAAAGCGTCCAATTCAAGCATCAAGGCCAACACACTTCCAATATATTATTCTGGAACCTCGAATATTTATATAACTGGTGAAATATACTTCATAAAAATTAAAATTCAAGTGAAATTCTGGTATATGTGCAATACTACCTTTTGTTTACTGTATAGGTTATTGTTTTTGATTTACATATAGTCTGAACAGCACGTGCCACTTTTTATATTTATATTCTTATTCATTATTTTGTTTTTTTTTTTCCTTATTTTTGAACTTCTACAAAATGCACCGTGGAGTTGCACTCAAATTTGGTTTTATGCAATACAATGACAATAAAGGCGATTCTGATTCTGATAACTAAGCTAAGCCATTAGGTGGTGATAGCAAAGAAGCATTATGCACAATTTTCGGGTAAAATATGTAAAGTCACCCAAACCAGCAGTTATTTACTGTAGATGTTACTTTCACTTACTTTCACCATATCAAGACGACATGGACCATAAACACTTTTTTCATTTATAAGTCGCTCTGGAGTATAAGTCGCAGGAACAGCCAACCTATGAAAAAAAGTGCGACTTGTAGTCCGGAAAAAACAGTAAAATAAACAGTATAAATAAGTAGTTTGCAAATGTGAAAATATATTTAAATTAGAAAGTATGCTGCCATCTTGGATCGAACTTCAATCCATCCCTTCCTGCTGGCCTGCATTGCCTCCATTGTCTTTAGAATTTAGAATCCAGTTCAGGTTATTCCTGATTAGACACCAGGTTAACACCCCCGATGACTCAGCATTTTCCTAATTCACGACGACACCCCGATCATCAGCACATGAATCCATAAACGACTGGCGTCTGGTGGCAATCTGTCAAGAGTATGAGCAAAGTGGATTACACGTGGAACAAACGTCCGTTCCGTAACCCCTGAATGAAAGCTCGATGCTCCGAGTAGTGAAGACATGCACGATGAGGTCTTCCAAGTCAAAGACACTGGTTCCATGGCGCAGCAGCTACCATGCAGGCCGACAACTCGGCTTTAATGAGAAACGGACGGAATTGATTAGCATTTAACCTCCCGGCGTCACCCTCGTTCACCTCTCCACTCAGGAGCAACAACACACGCTAGGAAGTCGCAAACATCCAATCCCGCTCGCTGCGGTTTAAAACGATGCCTCTCGCAGCAGCGCGGGACATTTTTAGAATGCACGTCTGTTTCCACTTCCCCCCCCCCTTCATTGCAGGAGCGCTATAAAGAAGCCCTGTGTAAACGGTTTATAATGCCACCAGTGGAGTCTGTGAAGTGGGAGAGCTGGTTTCAATCAGTAGTCAAATTGCTCCGACATTATCCTCGCAGACGGACGCAGTAAATCGCTGAGCCGCTTTGCTGCTGACGCTAAGGAACGAGTATTGTTAAAAATCCACCGAGTGGATGTATGGCGAGGCTAAACGGGAGAATAGCTTGCGGCGTCCATATAGATATGACATTCCCATGTCGGAGCAGAAAATCTGAAGACCTGATTGAATTTGACGAGCTGTTTGAAAGATCATCGCCAAGTATGAAGATGGGGATCAAGAATCTTCACTGAAGCCAAAATTGTCAATTTCATGTCCATCATTTTCTCCATGTAACTAGGAGTAAAATAACCCACAAAAAATGCGACTTATGTATTTTTTTCTACCTAATTATGCATTTTTGGCCTTGTGCGACTTATAGTCTAGAAAATATGGTATTATCAGAACTGGTTTAGTTGGTCTCAAAAATGTTGACAATACCTTTGAGCATCAATTTGTGGCACAATAAACATTTCAAAAACACACCTGCATTGTTTTGCTAGTTAAAGTTAAATTTAAAAAAAAGTTTGTTTGGCCAGTCATATTTTTTCATTGTACTTTTAATATTCATGTTAAAATCTTGTCTCATTGTCGTGAACCCGATCTTGTCTCATCTTGTGAGTTGGGTGTTGGGTGACACCCCCAGTCTTTGCACATCAATAAATGCTTAGCATCTTTCAATGAGTCTTTGGAACGCAACTTTATTTGTATTTTAGTTTATTTTGTCATTGACAATGCTTTATTTGAACCAAAAATACGTAAATTTTGCTAAAACATGCATTTTTTAAATAATAACAGGCCTTAGTCAACCACAAAACAGCATTGATTTCATGAATAATATATTTTGAACAACCGTGGTGGAATGAAGCCTGGAATTTGAACCGCAATGTGGTGAGGGAAACTTCACCTAATTGATTGGAATTATTTCCATTTTCTCCTCTACTTTTATTCTCTTGAGTTTGAAGCAGTTCTTGTGGTTAGGTCCTCGGTTTCTGTGCGCCAACGCCCTGACAGTGGTCCGATGAGGCCCCTCCCAACCACCACAAACCAACACACTGGAGGCAAAACCTCTCATTAGAGCACTGGAGGCTGGAAATTACCAAGAATCTACCAGGATGGCCAAGAAGAAAGCGGGTCCGCTGGGAGTTGGTCGCGCCTGGTGGTTTCTCAGCGTGTGGTCAGCTGAGTAGCTGGACCTCGTAAATAGCCCAACTCCGCCCCGCCCCCGAGAGAAATCACCAGCCGGGAAGAGGAGGCCAAGGCAGATGCTCTGGCGACCGGCCCCAGTCCGAGCCTTCTAGGAAATACCCTACGCAAAGCGGCAGGGCCAGGATTCAGGTCAACACGCAACACAGGCAGGAGCAGCCACGTCTTTCATTTCCAAGCAAACAAAAGACGAATGCGGCAAAAAACTCTAAGCTTCTTCCAACAGGATAGAGATTGACCTAAATAACGCAAATATCCTCAAAGAATCGTGATTCTTCAAAAGCTTCCTTGGATGAGTACTCAAGTAAGAGAAGCAAAACTTTTAAAATATACTTTTGCAACACATTCAATGAATTATTATATGGGAGCCATTTCAACTGAAGTAGTGGGAACACACTGAAAATAATAAAATTAGACAATGGCAAGAAAATAAAAGGTTACTGTATTGAGACCTTTTGATGCTATACTAATGCTATATTTTGAAACAGCACAATTGGTAATAGTATGTACCCGAATAAGGTATTGGAATCATAGCATCACACAGACTTCCATGTTTCCCAGCCCGCCACTGATTCATTTGGACCGCCACAGATCAATTTGGTGCTACCTATAAAAAAAATTCTTCATCAAGTGTGTCTGATCTCTGATCTGAACCCCCAGAGTGGTCAACAATTCCATACACCATTTGTCTAATAAACCCAGTATTATGGGACTCTGAGTGGGAGAGAGGAAAACACCATGCACATGTGTCATGGCCAATTATGCAAATCAGACAATGATGTCATTACCCCCCCCTCAACGCAGTTAGAATGCAGCCCTGTGGGAAACACAGGATTTGCATGCATGTTAGCTTAAAGTTCACGGTCTCTTCCTGTTGCTGTCATTGTTTACCATAGCAAGCGTTCATCATGCAGGGCTGTTGTCACAGCAGTCACCTCCTGGTCACCAGACAGCTTCTACTCGCCCTTCTCAGCTGGTAACCCAGGTTTTTGGCCAACTATTAACAGCTCGCAAACAGTATGGAAAGCAAAACAATGTCAGAAAATTCACAATTGCACCTGAGGATTACAGACTGAAATACTCCAAATAACCCACCGTCGTGGGATGCTATCGTCACGCAGCCGAGGCCTTGAACTCTCTTCTAACAACAACAACAACAAAGATGAGAACTAATGTGTGAAAACAAAGTAGCCTGAATTGAAATCGGTGAAGGTTGGAAGAAACCCGCGTGCAACGTCTGATGCAATTGCCAGAAAGTAAAGTGCACACTCTTTTATCCTTTCGGCAAGGGAGGACAAGATCAGAGTATTGATCCACGCATTGCTCGGCATGTCCATCAACCAGCAACTTTTGAAACCAAGACTGCTTTGTCATTCATGCATGCGTACAAGAGTATCTTTGACGACAGTTTTTGCAGCAGATCCCAACAAATTGCAGAGGACTTCTGTCATATAGATCATCTTTGACGAGTGTTTGTGTAATATTTTTGCAGTAGATGCTTAAAAACAGCAGAGCAACCCCGTCACATAGAGGATCTTTGATCTGTATTTTTGCATACATCCATTCATCCCTTTGCCGCTTATCCTCACTAGGGTGGGGGTATGCTGGAGCCTATCCCAGCTGTCTTCAGGCGAGGTCCATCCTGGACTGGTGGCCAGCCAATCAGAGGGCACATATAGACAAACAACCATTCACACTCACATTCATACCTATGGACAATTTGGAGTCGCTAATTAACCTAGCATGTTTTTGGAATGGGAATGAGAATCGAACCCAGGTGTTCCCCATGTCCTGACTGTGTGGCCTACATGCTAACCACTCGGACAGATGCTTAAAAACAGCACAGCAACCCTGTCACATAGAGGATCTTTGATCGGTATTTTTGCATACATCCATTTATCCCTTTGCCGCTTATCCTCACTAGGGTGGGGGGATGCTGGAGCCTATCCCAGCTGTCTTTGGGCGAGAGGCGGGGTACACCCTGGACTGGTGGCCAGCCAATCAGCCAATCACAGGGCACATATAGACAAACAACCATTCACACTCAAATTCATACCAATGGACAATTTGGAGTCGCTAATTAACCTAGCATGTTTTTGGAATGGGAATGAGAATCGAACTCAGGTTCAGATGCTTAAAAACAACAGAGCAATGCTGTCACATAGAGGATCTTTGACTCAGGTTTTTGCAGTCGATGCTTAAAAACAGCAGAACAATGCTGTCACATAGAGGATCTTTGACTCAGGTTTTTGCAGTAGATGCTTAAAAACAGCAGAGCATTTGTGTCAAATAGCGTCCTGTGCTGCTTTAGCTGCATGATGCAATGCTTAAAATCAGCCAGCGTGCATCCTTCCTCCCACCCTCCCTTCTTTTTTCCCAGATTGGATGAAGCCTTGGGGAAGGCTGCGGGATATCGGTTTTTAAAGCAATAAACGCATACTAATCACAATTTGGAATTGTAATTCCACTACCAATAATAATAATAATAATGACTGGCAGGTGCAGCCTGTTGTGATTGACGTCTTGGATGTGAATGTCATCAAGGTGACCACATGGATAAGATGAGCTGCAGAAACACAAACCCTCCAACAGCAAGTTTAAATAACTCATTCATATTCCATCATATCTCGACTAACAACTCACCTTTCCCGAGAGAAAGCAGCACAATAACGCCAGGAAGTGACTTTTCCAAGTAGTTGGCGTGCAAAAACAAGCAAGGGGGCGACTGTGGGTGCGAGGCGGGGAGAGGAGCGCCATGAGCCGGCGAATGCCTCGGTCACGCTGGGCTGACCCGAGCCTGGTATCCGCTCATTCTTACACTTCCACCCTGCCCGGGAACTCGGTGCAACCCACGCCGATAAAGTACAAGTTGCACACCACAGACACAAAGATCCCAGCGTGTTAAATCGGAAAAAAGAAGCACTTACCGAGTCTCCTCTTTGTCGCCGCTTTTGGCATTTCTGTGCCCGAAGCGCTCCGAATTCACTTGGGAACGAGCCGGAAAATCCACTTCATAGGCAAAACAAGACACAAGTCCAGGGTGCTGGAATAAAAGAAGGGGTGCACAGAAAATACGATCCAGCAAGTCCGGGGAGACTGCGTGGATCTATTCGTGGCAGCGCAGTGCCCCCCCTATCTCCGTCCGCGTACGGGCACAAATAAAGCGAGCAGAAGCAAAACTCAAATGATTCTTTTTATCTCCGACCTTGAGAAGATATCTTCTTGTTTGACTGGAAGGAGCAGCAGCACCGGGCAAGAAGGGAATCCAATCCGTCCTCTCCCCCCACCACCACTTCTCCGTCACGCTTCTCGGAGGAGACGACACACTCTGCTCTGTCACAAGGAGGGGGGGGGGAGGGAGAGGCGGCGAGCGAGTTCGGCTCTACTCGGGAAACTTCGGCAGCCTCCTGCAGCCTGGAAACAAACTAGCTCGCTGCTGCTCCATTTTTAGTGATAATGTTGTCGCGTTCTGTTTTCTCGGCGTAGTTTCGCGACCCCAGGACGTAGAGACGAGGACCCGAATGCAGGTAAAATGTCTTTTCATGGTTAGCACAACGCAGCTAGCTAAGACGGCTAGCATGTACAAACATAGCAATGACAACGGGCCACACACCTGAACTAAGTAGACATGACTGAAATGGGAAACAGGTGCGAGGGCTGAATGCAAAGCGCAGGAAAACGGAACAGAGCAACACAGGAAGTGAATACAAAATAAGGGCACGAACCAGGAACTAAGGCGTGAAAGGAAGCTAAGTGAACTGTCATGGGGGCTAACTCCCGCATCGTGACAGATGTTGCTGTTTGCTGTTGAATTACTCAAAGTATGGCTCTATGTTAGTGACGACTAAGTCCGAATATAACGTGAGTCAAAGTGAAAGAAACCTTATGTTCTTTTTATGGATCAACTCCGTATATGACAGGAGCATAGTGCTCTTTTTAGAGATCTGCTGAAAAATATGCCTGTCAATGATCCTCTAGTTATCTTACAGTTGTCTTACAGAAAGTTCCTGGAGTCATTTTTTGGCTTCCGCATTGTGTGGTGGAGACCCCGGGATGCAGAGAGCAGGACCCAAGTGAAGGTAAAAGTATCTTTTTAATAAGAGCTGCAATGCAGCAGGGAAACAACTGCAACTGGCATGCATGAAGTACACACAGTGATCCAACAAGGATGATCCAACAAGGATGAAGTTCTCACCTGAAATGCAAAGCAGCAAAACACAACAGCGTGAAGTTACTCCAAAATAAGAGCATCCAAACAGAAACTAAAACCCCAAAAGGCAACGTAAACAAACTGTCACACAAGCGCCTACACGGGACGAACGTGAATTCTGGTAGTTAAACAAAAAAAGAACGTGAACGTGTTAAATTGGGAGAGTATATTCGTTACCTCCAACTGTGGTTTGTGTCAAGTGAGTAATATTTAAATCGTTAAATATCAGGAGCGCCATTTAACCCCTCTGTTGGGGTTCATTCTTAACAGTCGCTCCATGACTCCACCCCACAGACGCCTGCTCAAACTGGACTTGATAATGAGATCAAATTGATTCTGTTTTTTTTTTTTTTTTGAGTAAAAGGACTGAAAAGAAGTTCCATGCTAATTGTAATCCCATTCTATGAAGAAATACATTCTCGCTAGCAGTCATCTGAGTCCTTGCAGCAGAAGACTCGAGCAATTTGTTGTAAAGAAAGAACAATAGGAGTGTAAAGGTGACTCTTATTTCATGTCTGCAGGGCTGTAATAAAATTGAAAACCGTATTTAGAAAGTCATAAACGGGTTTTCTATGCTATTCGAAAATAATCCATTTAACATCGGATCGTAACGTGGAAATTCATTCGTCGCGGTCGGGTCTGAAACCAATGAACTGTTGCAAACAGGGTGGACTGTATTGCTTTATTGAGCTAAGCAACCATACATACGTATCTGTTGATGAAGTGTTTTTCAGTGTACCAGAGCAGAGTCAGGTTGATCAGGTTGCTGGTAGAACGCCATGGAGCTCTGGTGAAGTCTGATGGTCGTTTGTGGACGTAACCAAGAACCCTCTTTAGGGCCAAGACACCAATAAATCTACAAATAAGAGAAATAGAAATGTGTGAAACGAGAGCAAGAGGTGCTGCTTGTTTTTTTGCAGTCTCTGAGAAGTTCCTCATAGTGGACACAAGACTCAAAGTCCCAGATGACCATGGTGCAGAAGTGTGATGTCCTTCATGAACCAGAGTTGGCCCGCTGGCCAATACTTGACTTTCCCTGATTTCGCAGGTTTAGCTATTGCGGTTGCTACACCGGTTGTACAGCAGCCAGCAATTAAGCACAAACATGGCCGACTTGTATTTGTGGCGTCGTGCAGGGGTGGCCCGGTAGCGCTTGAGCACTCAAGCATCTCGGCGTGGACACGAGTGACCTCCTGTAACAAGGACACCAACGTCCTTAGGATTGCCACAGCCCGCCTACTCTTTCTCCTCTCACCTTAGCCTGATCAATCGTTAGCGAGGTGAGACCCCCCCCGCCCCCCCGCCCCCAAACGGCATACACAAATAGTCACACACTGAAAGGGACTTTATCTCCATTTGAGCGTATGAATGCTCACCTTGGGCAGCACGCCGTGTTCCAGAGGAGATTTCTTGTGCTTTCAGACAATTAAGAGCATGATTACATGGAGAATGGAGGCCATTATGCAGGAAGGCAGCAAAAAAGCAGCAGTAGCTGCCTGGAACACCACTGGCCACTTCATTGGCTCTTCCTCCCCCACATATACAGTTAAGAAAACACTTCACATATGTTTGGAGAAATGTCTTTGACACTTCCTGTCTGGCACTCCTTTGTCAATGCGGTTGCCAAACGGGCTTCTAAGCATAACACCCCGAGAATGTAACTTGGATCCCCTTTTTATTGGCTGTGCCCACTTGTTAATATTATACTCTTCTCTGTGGGGAAATAAGGACGAAATTCATGTAAAAGCTTCAGTTCTATCCCGCAGCCTCAGTTTTTGGACTGAAAGTGATAGTTGGACCTGCTAATTTGTCATTAGTGCAGCTGATTACTTCACTGAAGATAAAAAAAAATGAACCTTGATTTCCTGTGAATGAGCCGCTACTTTTTAAAGAATTAAACTTTGAACCCTGCGGCTTAGACAGCAGTGCAGGTAATTTATGACTACATTCTAATCTCCTTTGCTTCATGTAACCCAGGTGGAAAATGGTAATATAATGTATTTTTTATATAATTACAATATGCTTTCATATCATTCACCGTGTTGAAAAGAGTAACACATTTGCATCATAAAAATGCTTCCACAAAAACACACACCTCACAAATCATTTTCTTCCACTGTGGAACATAAACATAAACAAGATGTCATCTTCATAATGGTAAAGAATAAATATGTTTAATTTATGCATTCGTTAGCAGGGGGGTGTGTATTTAGCATGATAATATATAACTCATTTATCCTTTCACATTATTAAGATTTTTTGTTAACTTGTTATTATCATTATCATAGTTAGAAGACATAATATTTTATGTCTAGAAGTTAGCCATATCCAATTAAGAATATAGTGTACTGATTTTTATCATTCTGGTGTAAACAACAAATGAGATGTGCGTTTAATATTCATGTTTTTAACTTGCTATGCCTGTTAATTACCGATAGCTTTGCTAGCTTACTTAGCTCATAAGCATTAGCATTCAAGCAACACATCAACATAGTTCAACATGGAAGTGATAAAAACCAGTATCTGGATCAGGGTTTTATTTTCATGCTTTCCTCTGACTCCGCCCTGTTGGCTTTTCTAGTTCACCTAACAAAAACGTCCAATTTTTCAGAATCTAAAATGTTTTTTCTGATGGTTATTGTGTGTAGCTGCTCTATAGGAGCCCACAACTCAACACAAAGTTTTAAAGATAGTGTATATGGTGAGTCTGTTATTGATCGGCTAACAAAATGCCAATAACAATTACTGTTTTGCGTGAACTACCAACTTCATACAGCTCATTAAAAAGAATCTAAATTATCTGTATCCACCCTCGGAGCGGGTGGGGCATTGTGGGAAGTGGGTGTGGTTTAATCGGCTATTATTAATTAGGTCTTAAATTGACATGGATTGATCAGAAGTTGCTATATGTATTGATTATTATTCCGCTATGTGTGTACTGTACATGTGTGTAAGTGATCCAATCCAAGCTAGGTTCCCGATAAAAACTGTAAATAGTTTCTTGTGCAATGTAAACGCTAGACATCAACAGAAAATGTCAAGCAGTCATAGTTTTAATACATCTTGATCCGTTAGTGCTGCCATGTCAATAGCATCAAAACCATGACTTGTCACTTTGACTAGAAAAAAAAAGGGAGAATCCCAATGGAGGGAACTTTTCCTGGAAGTTATCAGTGAGGCCATGTCACATAAGACATAATTAGATGGTAACTGGCAAATCTGGTGAAAAGCTATTAATGACTTGACTGAAATCCTCTCTAGCCTACAATTACTGGTGTATGCGCAGAAAGTGTAATGACAGCCATAGTTTCCATGTCATGAGAACGGTTTCCTGCTGTGTTTCAGGTTCTAGTAAAAAAAAAAAAAAAAAAAAAAAGATCCACCAGAGAGTTCCCATGAAAAAACATTTAGTTAGACTATGTAATTGCTTTTGATCACCTTTGTGGAAAGTGAAACGATGTTGACCAAATTAGTCATCGGCTGGCATTTAAAAACGGCAGGCTGTTATCTCATATAACACATGGAAATGTGTTTTGGCTCGGCAGCTCCAGAGAGCCGGCGAGCGAGGAAATCGAAATCGGAAAAAAAAAACCAACTGGTGTCACGTCATGTGAATTAGCGGCAACTTCTGGCACGAGTGCTAGTAAGAAGCTTTAGCTTACAATTCCCTTTCGCCTCGTTTGGCAATAGGTCACACTTTCTTGACATTTAAATATTTCTCATGTCCAATCGCTGACACCCTTGAAAATGTTCTTTCTTCCCTCTCAAAATCAAAAGTACTTAGTAAAAACACTTATTATCATTGTTGAGTGTTTTTACAGCTCATCAGCACCCTTCAGAATACTTTCGAATCATCAAGTGGTCATCATGGTCGGTATGTAAGCTACTTTTTCATTATCGACTGCGAACGTGACATTTTATGTGTCTGTAGCTTTAATGCTAATGAGTTCTGATTGTACATGTTTGTTTCAAACAAGCGCTATTGTTAGGAATGGAATATTTTCACCGCTGGATCTATGTGTTTATCTACAGCAGCGAGATAACACACTCGGCAGACCTTTCACTTGGAACATGAACGCTGTGGTCTTTAATTATCACACACACACAAATAGTTTAATTATGAGACATCCTTCTGTCTCCTGGCTGAGACACCCAGCCCTCCTAGCCAAGATTTGTTGACACCAGATCAGACCAACACACCAATAAACACTTCCTGATCATTGGGACTGCCTACACAGCAGGCGTATCAGGAAGAGGAACTCGGTTTCACTTTAGAGAGCGCTGGGACCCTGGACCTTGGCTGGGTGGCTGACCGTTCTCTCCAGCGCTGGCATTGCAGCTGCACTTCAAATGCAAGAAATGGTTCTTGACTCGGTTATTTTGCAGCGGTTGCCCTGGTAAAAGGGCTGATCCGAACACGATCGTCCATGTTTGATATACGACACCCAACTCTGCACTTGACTGCACTAATATTTTTTATCATTGATTATATTAGCATTATACTAGCGGGGTCCACCTTGGACTGGTGGCCAGCCAATCACAGGGCACATATAGACAAACAACCATTCACACTCACATTCATACCTATGGACAATTTGGAGTGGCTAATTAACCTAGCATGTTTTTGGAATGTGGGAGGAAACCGGAGTACCCGGAGAAAACCCACGCATGCACGGGGAGAACATGCAAACTCCACACAGAGATGGCCGAGGGTGGAATTGAACCCTGGTCGCCTAGCTGTGAGGTCTGCACGCTAACCACTCGACCACCGTGCAGTCCTGAATAATGTATTGGACCAAAAAAAAAAAAAAACCCACAGCATTAAGATAGAGAGACACTTTCATCAACTCTTGAAGAATTAGCGTGTGATGCAGCCAGCCAGTTAATGGAAGTTAATGATGAAAACGCGTGCGGCTCTTTGTATCATTAACCAACATGCAGCCACACATGCTAATGACTGCGCTAACTCCTCCTTCTCACACTTTGAATTCTTTATTTTGAAATCTGATGAACTGCAGGACCTCGTGGGAACTCTCTGGTGGAGCGAGCCACATTTGATGGACCGGGCAGCGCATTGTTGTTGCACATGTCTCCACACGTATGTATCTTTCCGTGTTGTGTCGTTACAGATGAAAGCTGTGAATTAGACCAGTGCCGGAAGTCTCACTTTTCCCGAGTAAAATAGCTAGGGCAGCAACTTGACATATTTCTTTCAGTATTTCATGAATGATGAATTCATGAAATGAGATCTGTTCCAAACTTAGATATTCTGTACCTGGTCATCACATGTCGACACAAAGAAGTAAAAATCATTGAATTGACAGTATTACATGTTTAAAGGTGCATGTTGACTGCACAGTCTTGACTAAATCCGCTCACTTTTTCACTTTATGAGCATGGCTGACTGACAAGATAGGCGGTTGTCAACATCATCAAAACCGTAAATAACCGTTTACTTCTTTAGCCAGACAGACAAACAAAGATTTGTTTTTGTCGACGTGGTTTTCCACTTTAGAGCCTTGTTTTTCTATACATTTTATATTCTTATCTAACATCTGCTGTGCTAATTTGATTGCAGTCTTGACTGTAATGACAATAAAGCTTTCATAAATACACAAATCTTTGTTGTGGTGACAGATATTATACAAATATATATTAGAGTTGGGTGCCATTTTGTATATATTGGTATACGGGCATAGAGTCTTCCATTCATTCATTCATTCATTTTCTACCACTTATCCTCACGAGGGTCGCGGGGCGTGATGGAGCCTATCCCAGCTGTCTTTGGGCAAGAGGCGACAGGTACACCCTGGACTGGTTGCCAGCCAATCACAGGCCACATATAGACACATATAAATTGTCCATAGGTATGAATGTGAGTGTGAATGGTTGTTTGTCTATATGTGCCCTGTGATTGGCTGGCCACCAGTCCAGGGTGTACCCCGCCTCTCGCCCAAAGACAGCTGGGATAGGCTCCAGCACCCCCATGACCCTCGTGAGGAAAAAGTGGTAGAAAATGAATGAATGAACTGTTTCTTTCGTGTAATCCCCATTTGAGGCTTCCCGAAGTGCACCTCAACTCGTGGCTAGTAAACCAGGGATGTCCAAGGTGTGTCCCGTGGGCCTATGAACAGCACATTGTAGAAAAAGTAACTAAGAAAAAACTGAAAGTTGATAGTAAAAAGTAACAGATACTAGAAACTAACAGAAGCCAACTCTGACAGATCACTTACACACGTACACAGTACACACACAGTTGAATCAAAGGAAATCAGAAGTCAGTAAATTCCTGCAGAGGGATGACGGCAATGAAACAAGGCTGCTGTCCTTCTTGGCGTTGTGTTTTTTTTATTTCTTATTTTCCGCCGTGGTTACACGGTGCTTTGCCGCACAGCAACAGCAGGTCGGCGAGGCCCTTGAGCGTCAGGATGTAAGACGTAATAATAACCCGACCCCCCCCAGCACACACACCCTGCCATTCTGCTTTGTTGGACACCACAGAAATTGGATGATATTATACAACTAACACAGTTTTGTGGCATGGTGCATTCATGGAGCATCGAATAGATTCAGGAAATTAAATTCTATTCCGATTGTTTATTTAAAAAACGCAACAAAATGGAGGCTTGTGCGGCCTAGTTTGGATAATGTCGATAACTTTCAAGGGTCCCCTTGCCTTACACGCCGGGCTAGTCCATTACATGACGTTATCTGTAAGTATGTCATGTTTGTAAATGCAGTATCTAAGACGTGCAAGGCGGTGACGTCTGTGACAGCCGGGGAATAAATTCCAGCCTTATCAAGACGGGGTCATGTCCAGGTAAGCCAGATGTTCTTCGACGCCAGTCGGTGGTGATGGATGTGACGGACAGGCATTATCCCTCTGTTTCTCCCTGCCATCCCTGTCAGCAGATTGGTATCCGCCAGGCATCCCTCACGGGCCATCGCTGGGGGAATCTGCTGTTTCAACCACGTGCCGCCTCCCATCAGACAAATGGATATTAGCTGGTTAATTTTTAATTCCTGAGATGCAAGGCACAGCCGCGCTCTTTCATGGCTGGGAGGAGTGCTAATGGGCCCCGGATTAGGTATCATGGGCGGATATCTGGGAACAGCCCCCGGGGGTTGTTGTGTGGGTCTCTGCATTGAACACCATTAAGATTGCTGGGCAGAGCAGAAAGCCTCTCTAAGACACACTGTACCGCTATTGACCTCCTGGAGGAACAAGGCAGGTCTTCAGTGAAAAGATATTGAGTGGATGCTGAGAGCGGTTCATTCAGTCATGGTGGAAGTAGAAAAAATGATGGTCGGTAAGGCAACGGACTGTTAGGGTTGTCATAGACGTTAGACTAGATAGAGCTGTCCTAGCATTAGAACTGTCTTATTTAGTTAACCCAGAGCTGGTCATTGAGCAGGAATTGATCAGATTAGAAATGAAACGTCTTGTAAGACATGACCAGCCGAGTTGTGATCAACTCGATGCCCTGCAAATACAATGACTTGGAAAAATGTCAATATTCACCGGCACTGCCAGTCGGGAAGAGATGGAGTATCCCAGCAACCAAGAAACCAAAACATCCGCACAAAGAACAACCTGTTCTTTGTTTGAAATATGACCAAACAATTGGGGAGGGTGGCTGCCTTCAATGCAAACACCCTGACCGTGTTTTTTTTGTTGTTTTTTTTTGACCACCTCAAATAATTCCCTCGCTTTCAGTAAGACTGACAGTGATGATTGTTTTCATCCCCATTAGGCGACAAGCTCTTTGGAGTAAATGGATCCTGACAGCAGCACGCCGCCGCCTGATGATGCCCCGCATCACAGAGACTTCACACCAGTGTTATTAACCGGCTGCCCAGCACCGGCGTTGACGTCTGTTAGTGACACATGCATAGACTCCTATATAACACCGCTTGTACTCGCCGGGAATCCAGCTGGGATGAGGCGGATATTGTTTGTAGACGAATATCCATTACGGATAATGCATCTTTGCATGAAATGAGTACAGCTCTTCATGATCTGTAATCCTAATTATGTATTCACTCTTCACGCTCTGTGATTGGCCAGTCGCTGTCACTGTCTGTATTGCGTTGGTGTGTCGACTTGCTTTTTCCAACCCTTTCATTCATATTTTCCTTCTGAAATAAGTCCATACAAAGTCAATCACACTACAATCAAACTAATTTTCAATCGATAATCTTTGTTCTCATTGGCAACTTTCATGTTGATGTGATTCAATGGCATCTCAGCTGTACAAATGCACTTGTAGCTAACGGATGTAGCTACCTCGCTATGTTATCAGATAGATAGATGAGTGCTGTCCCAGTCGTGCTAAAAAGACGTTTTTCAGTTCGTATGCGTCATAACTCCTCTCCAAATTCTCATTAAAAGGAGAAAGCAGTGTTTCTTTCATCATGCATTTACTGTGTAATCAACAAGCTGCTCACCTACTCAACCAGGTGTGTGTGCACCACTGTGGAAGCCTGCATCCAACCTCTGCTTATAGCGGTTGTCATTTAGTGATAATCCAATGAAAACACAGCATGGACGCACTTTCCCCTCTCTGTGAAATATTTAAAACAGGGATGTCCAAAGTGTGGACCGCGGGCATTTTCTAAATATGGCGCCTATCCTCACTAGTAGGAATTTAGCAATTCCCGGAAGTCAACACGGTAAAATCTGACACTGTGTGTGTGTTCTCGATTAACCGACTCGATAACTCGATTTTCATATGATATGAGGTGCATTTTCAATCGTGTACATGTTTGTTAAGGTCCATTACGTTCCCTCTTTACTTTTGCATTGGATTTCCACTGTTGGAGTGTTGGACACCTCGAGTGATACAACGGCTTTCAATGTTAAGTCCAACTTTAAGCCTTTCAAACTCATGGATGGGAGCTTCAGGGCGGGATAAAAGGAATGTAGGATATAAATTTACTAGAATATGTATCTGTACTTGAAATGTCATTCAAATCTGATGCTGCAAAATATGTTAATTTTGGCCCGGAAGGACTGTGTACATACTGCGATGGAGAAAGCGATACAGCGTGCCGCTGGCTGCAGTGGCGGCGCTACGTGGTGGCCAGGGGTGGCCGCGACCCCCCCAAAGTTTATTATTAGAGCAACCTTTTTTCTTATATCAATATCGGACATCCGTAGTTGATATGTAGGACTTTGTAGACATAATGTTTATTATTGTGGTCGCAGTGTCGTCGAATTGCACTGCATCTTACTGACAGCCGTTTTTGGATGTCTTGTTAAGCAACACAACGGCATTACTAAGCATGTTAAATCAGTACCTCTCGTACAGCATCATTTAAAACCACCATTCATTTCCTAGTAATCTTACATAGTTGACATAACTACAAATCACATGACACATACTATATGGTTTCCGTAATGAAAATCTATTGCCACACTGTTTTGGAAAGGCTCTTGAGTGATGGATTGGAGCGACTAATTGACTGTGATGCTGGCTAAAATGAATGAACAGGCAACAGCAAATGCATCACAATATCTAACAGTATTGGTATGCATACAGAACGGTTTGTGGGCGACCATGGAAAATGGAAACTAATCCAACATGTTAAATTCACATAATTGACAAAACCATAAATGGACTGATTGATCTGTTTTGCTGCAGGGATGTTTGCACGAGGATGTCCATAGCTCTCGCTGTACATTTTATATGCTGATTGTCTTCATTACGACTGGGGGTGAACTGGAGCCTATCTAAGGCTAACTTTGGGGACAAGAGGTGGGATATAGCCTGGACTGGACTGGTCACCATCACAGGACTCCTGTAGACCAAAAACCACTCACAATATCCACGTATACATGGAGCCAAATATTCCAATTGCATTCGGTTTATTTGCTCAAACGGAAAGAACGTAACCTTTGTATACATCTCATTCCGAAAGAAAAGTGCCAATCCGAATGAATATATCATGGGATTGACAGGGGTGGAATATTCCTATCTCCAATCCGATTGAGGAA
Source organism: Doryrhamphus excisus (assembly GCF_030265055.1). NCBI lineage: Eukaryota > Metazoa > Chordata > Actinopteri > Syngnathiformes > Syngnathidae > Doryrhamphus > Doryrhamphus excisus. Next base: position 828,180 of record NC_080487.1, on the reverse strand, counting down.
TCTTGTTCCCGCTCAAACGGAAAGTTGTCAGACTGCATGCCCCATTGACTATTCTGTTGGATTATAGCGGCGCATGTAAACAAGGGATTGGAATATTCCTTTCCATGGATACCATTGTTTTCGGAAAGGTCATTCGGAAAGAGAAAAACTCTTGGCTACTATAGAATCTCTAATTAGCCTAGCATGTATGTTTTGGATGTAGTACCAACGGAGTTCCAATGGCGATTCCCACTGCAAGGCTGTCATCCTGGAACCTACACCACTGCACGCTGCTTTTTCACATCGGGCTGTCAAGCGTAAATCAAAGTGCTGAATAGCGTGTTTGTTATGATGTCACCCCTCGCTGTCAGCTTGGCTTCGTGACAACAGAACTGCGGGTGCAATCCGGTGAGAGGTGAGGCTCACGGTCGCTCAAATTGTGTTGCAAGCTCAGGGGGATACTTGCTCGGTCAGCAGTGGCGCTCTCACAAAACCCGTTGTCACTCCCCGTAATGAGGTCAAATAAAGCTAAGGTTGCACCAGGCATGTGAGTGAAAACGGTCATATGCATGCCAGACCAACAGGTGGCGCTGTCGTCCTTCATGATGAGGACGGAAGGGAAGTGGCGTTACTCAAGTACGTACGTCGCTACTGTTAACCATAGAGCATGTTTGTGTTTGTGTTGCTTAGTTAGGATGCTACTTCCTGGTTCTGTGGATGAATCGCCAAAATATGATGCGTCTTTACGAAATTGGGATGTAATTCTAATACAATACAATTGGCGATACATGGCTCACGATAACAATAATATCTCGATATGGTGATAGGATCTCACATTTGTTTTTTTTTTGTTTGTTTTTTTCACTTATGTGAAAATGTGTGTAGTGACTTTGAGGTTGCCATAGGAACGCAGGAGAAGATGAGATTTATTTATTTATTTTCTCCCGTCCAGCCATTGGGGCAGATAGTATTGTTTTTTAATTTTTTTTAATTTTTTTTATTTTTTCATTCTTTTTATTTTTTCATTTTTTTTATTTTTTTATTTTTATTTTTTTTAGATAGTATTGTTGATCTAAATTCCCTTACATGCTAAACAGATTTGCTCAACTTCCCTGTACCATTAAATTGTATTTGCTGTTATTTGATGTTTTTATTATGCGCATTTGGAGCGCCCGGACCGGACCTGAGCAAGAAGAAAGAATCTCACATTTGTAAACAGAGAAAGAACTTTGAAATGTGACTAACAAAAGCTGATTTTGAGCTCCTGAAGATAGTTTATCTTTCAGTTCATACAATTTTTCTCAGGTTTTCTCCATTGATCATACAAGCCTGAACCTGGTCTTGGTCTTGACCTTTTTACTTGACTCACATTATTTCTCTCTCAATGCTTGGTCTTTTTTTCCTCTATTTGCCAAAACCAATCGAAAAAAATCAGTATTTAAGAAGCCATATTGATATGGAAATGGACCTCCACCTGTGTGCGGCACCATGATCTCCTGATCCGCCGCCAGCGAAAGAAATTCTAGGGGGAGGAGCGATTAGAGGTCCTGTTTATAATCTCCCCGCTCTGTCCTTTCTCCACACATCATTACAGTAATACGACAGGCTCTATTACCCCTCAGCAGCCTTCCAATGGACCAGGCTGACCCCCCCCCCCCCCCCCCTTCCACTGATGAGGATGCTGGGCTTGAGTCTGGGCCCAGGGCGTTTTGCAGCATGGCAGCTTTAATTTCACGCTTTGTTAATGCCTCCTTCACAAGCGCTTGTCCTGTCCTGACGCCCTGGCCCGCCGAGCCCGGTCGGGGTCACGTCCATTGAGACCCCCCCCTTCCCCTCACCATCTGTTTAAAAACTCTACCTGCGCCCCCCCAAACACTCACCTCCATCTTCCCGTCTTACACTCTATCACTGTCTGTTTCGCTCCGCGTCCACTCTCACTATTCCCTCTCACCCTCGTCGATTATCTGTCTCACTTCCATGGGGGGTGGGGTGGGGGGTGGGGGGGGTGATGCTGCGAGTAAACACCTTTCTCTGTCCCCTTGACTGCCTCGTCCTCCCTCACTTCCACCTTGATTACTGCACTCCATCTTATTCCTGCACCCTCCCTTTTTATTCCGACATCTCACTTCCGATGAGCACGTCTCATTGATTGCATCCTTGCATCCTCCCCCCTTTTCCTGATCCCCCCCCCCCACCCCATTTCATTCTTAAAGCTCGATGTTTACAAACGATGCCGTCTGTATTTTGCTAAGGAGCAAAAGAGGCTCGGAATCATCATCATTCTGTCAACCTGCTTCTTCTGCATGAGTCGGCACAAAGCCCCCCCCCCCCCAAAAAAAATTCCACAGTAAGCACAAAGTTGTCGAACTGCAGAGCGAGTCTGATAACACAAGCCTTACTTTGGCTGTGATAGTGCTGTCAGTGCAGTGCGGTCATGGCATAGTCATTCATCCAGGATCTAGCCGTCTATCAATATATCAATATATCAATATATCAATATATCAACATATCAATATATCAATATATCAATATATCAATGTATCCATTCCAACATGGAGTCATGACCAGTCCATTGTCCTGGGGAGTCATTTTATTACATCACGGGGGTTACGCCTCCCATCAGCAAATAACAGGAAATGTCAATTAATGATCATTTTTTAATCAAAAAACACGCTTGCAAATACAAGCAAAGAGCGCTAGAACAATAGCTACAACCAAAACGGTTCTGAGGGCATCCATGTTGTCGCGTGTGCGACGTCTTAGCATACGTTGTTGCGGGTAGTGACGCTGGGAAACGTACAATTCCGGTGATATGTGAATTTTTTTTTATTAAAAATGTATAATTATTATTAAGAATAATTAATAAATGTATTATTTAATTGTTTTATTTTTTAATATTTTTTAATCAATAAAAAAATATCAATAAAAAAAAATAATCAAATTATTTTAGGGGGTCTGAAGCCCCCCCTAAAATAGGCCTAATGATGCCACTTCTTACTTTGCATTTGAATGCATCCTGGATGAGAACCGTGCAGGAACTCACCCTGGGGATCTCCCCCTCTGGGACCCCCCTGAGGCGGGCGTACAGGTAAAGGTGCTCCCTGCCTGTCAGGAGCTTGTCAATGGCGTCAAACTGCGGGCAGTACCCCATGTTCATTTTGGCATTTTTTATTGGACCCTAGCCAAATAAAGAGCTGCAGATGAAAAGCCAACTTCCAAAATGGAGGGTGGCAAGCTAGAGGTGGTCTGTTGGGGGGGGTTGTCTTTTGTTTGATGAGGGTCTAGTTTCTTCCACAAGGAGAGGAAAAAGTAACCAAATCTCTCTTTGAGTGAAGTCATGTCTCCTCTAGTGGGAGGGAATTGATCCGGGGGGGGGTGAGGCACCGCACAAATTGGGGCCACCTTTCACTTTCTACCCTCACACACATCTTGTGTACTGTATTTCCTTCCCTTGAGAGGACTTGTATTGACTAACACTCACTTCCTGGACTAAGCCTGATCTGAACCGCGGCGTCGCTAATCCTGGACTTTTTTCCTTCTGAAATGTGGCTGTCCTAATGAGACACTTCCATTGGTATTCCAGTCCACCAAACGCAGCTTTGACAGCAACTGGATGCACATATTCCGGTGTGAGCCAATCAATGTTGGAGTCATTAGGCAAATAATCTGCTCATTAGACCCATACGCTGAAACATTCATCCTTCGCCCAGGGCTAACATTTGGACACATTTTTTTTCTAAATGTCTTTCCGGAAGGGCTCGGAAAGGTTGGAGCCGAGCAAGCTATTTGGAAAAGGAAGGAAGAAATGTGACTGGATGGGCGCTGGCAGTTCCGCTAAAACTGTCACCATGGCGTGTTAATCTTTTTGGGTTGTGCCATTAGCCACGTATACATGGAGCCAAATATTCCAATTTCATTCGGTTTTTTCTCAAACGGAAAGAATGTAACCTTTGTATACATCTCATTCCCAAAGAAAAGTGCCATTCCAAATGAACATATAATGGGATTCTCCGGGGTGGAATATTCCTTTCCCAAATTCGATTGAGGTATCTTGTACCCGCTCAAACGGAAAATCGTCAGGGTGCGTTCTTCTTCCTGGTGTTTTTCTTCTTCTGTTGTTTATTGGCGGTTGGCAAGCAGCTTTGGTGTGCATTAGCGCCATCTGGGGAACAGAATCTAAACCCTTCCATACCAATCCGAATGAATATATAATCGGATTGACAGGGGTGGAATATTCCTTTCCCCGATCCGATTGAGGTATCTTGTACCCAAAGTAAATTTCAACAAAATTGGACGAAGGAAAAAACTGACAATACGGAGTCATTCCGACAAGTGGAAGAAAAACTCAGGGAAGTCAGTATCACGTGATGTTTACGTTTTACTGGGCATGCCCCATTGACTATTCTGTTGGATTATAGCGGCGCATGTAGACAAGGGATTGGAATATTCCTTTCCATGGATACTATTGTTTTCGGAAAAGTCATTCGGAAAAACTCCTCATGTAAACGTGGCTACTATTTTGGAAGAGGGGCTAGATCATATTTTCTGCCCCATATTCGACATCCAAATCTGGTGTTAGTGTTCTCTGTGTATGCTGATGGTGCGAAAGAAGTGGTTCTTTAATTGGACCAACAGTAGCCAATGAGCTCTAAATGGACAGACCGATTACGAACTACAATCACAGTGTACACACAAAAAACTCCGTACAACATGTAGCAGGTACGTAAACACCCATAGGACAACTACTGTTAGGACAGGAAATAAGACACACCCACCTTAGGGCTAAGCATGTAACGTTAGCTGCAAGGCATGCTAGGAATTTCCATTGGTTGTGTCGCCGTTGACTAAAAAGGCGACAAAATCTCAGCTTGAACCTCAAGGGAGGGCATTTTCTTGACTTTCTTGACATGACTTGACTGATGCCAACATTCGGCGGGTATTTACGCCGATGTACATTTCTCCGCTTCTTAAACAACAACAACAACAACACCGTCCATCGATTTAAAAAAAAGACGCATTTTGAGTTCACACTCAGACACACTTGTTGCTAGGTAACCGGCATTTATCAGGGCCGACTCTAATCTCTTTATATTGCGGCTTTTTATTTTTATTGGCCGGTTTTAAGTTGCTCGCTTACCAGGCATTCCACATTTGGGGGGGGGAAAGTGTCTTTTGTGTTTACTGTAATGGATGCCAGATGCGCTTTCATACCGGGGGCTATGTTGCTGTGACGCATCAATACTTTATCTCGCATGTCTATTTGCACGCCTGGCTTCTTGCATATGCTCGTGTGGACGCGGGAAGATTTCATACGATACGCAGCAGAAGGCGATGTTTCATCTGCACAACTGAAGAAAATATGTCCTTTTTCAGGAGCAAACCACTCGCCGGCATTCCGAGTTTATCACTTTTCTACTATTTATATAGCAATATCCAGGGATGGAGTGCTGCTAGGTGAGATATATGGCGGGCTGAAGCATGGCCTTGTCCACGCCGAGAAGCTACTGAATACTATTTTGTGATGAGAGACGAGCGGGCCAAGGTGACCCTTCGGTAATACGTTAGCGCCGGCTGCCAAGGCCTCCCAGGAAGGCATTTGTCATCCACGTCTCCGATGTGTAAGGTTACGGGCAAATCAGGTTATCAGTCCACTGTGTTTGGCACCAACGGCGCCAAAACACGGATTATGTAGCTGCGAGAGACACAAATAAATACACTAACTGACCAACTGTTGGACAGCGATACCTGCGTTTTTGTTTGGTTACTAATCCGTTCCTAAAAGGTTGGGGGGACGATCAAAACAGTTTAATTTTTTAACAATTTTAACCCTTTTGCAACATTAACTTCCTTGATTTCTTCCTTCCCGGCATTTAATCAAATAAATGCTGAATCAACAGGCTAATCTGTCCATATCTTTATTCGTACCACAATATTTACGATACAATTGGGGGTGAAATACATGAGTATTTTTTCGTCAAAAATCCAATCATTCCAAATCTTTCTTCAACCTTAACTTGGACCACCGAGTGCCGAGGCATAACCTTTTCGTTCAGTGGTTCTATTTCCAGTCTTGGCAGTGTTTTTTTTATTTTTTTTTTATTTTTATGTAATCCTTCACAAACAATTATTGCAGCAGTGACCTGAATGTGTTTGAGTGTGTTACGTGTGCAAAAGTTGATGCTCTCAGCATTTCTGCTGATGATTTTTTCCTTAAAAGCACAGCAAAATACAAGGTCAGAAAAATGCTCATATCTGCAAACAAATGTTTTTTGGTCGCATGGTTCTACTCCCTGACAGGGACTCCCTAGTCTTACTGTCAATTAGTCCATGTAATAAAGTCTACTTCCCTATAAAATGTGGGCCTTCTTACCAATATCCAATACTGATATCGACCATATCAACCGATATGAATATCAAATAATTCTACCAACGATACAACTTGGAACAAGAACATCTGCATAAGAACAACATGCCATGTATGAAACTCTGGACTGATACAATCAGTGAAATGATAAATTGGCCACATTCAGCACATCAGGCATGATGAGAAGCATTAAAGCAGGGGTGCCCAAAGTGTGGCTTATTCCACCAGCGGCACATTTAAAAAATATGATTTAACAAGGACATTAAATTCAACGTCAGCAAAAATGGGAAAATACGCAGTCATTTTACAACAATAGTTTGAAAATGTTAAAAATAAAGTATAATGTTACAAGAATAAAGTCAAAATTCAATGAAAATAAATACATAACTACAAAAAGAAAGAGGGAGAAAAATGTAAAAACAAAACATCAGAAATGGGGAAAAATTGTTTAAAAATAAGAAAATGAATTGCAATTTTATGGAAATAAACTTGTAATATGAGTAAAAAATTTTAGTGTTAAAGAAATTAAAGACAATATACAGTACTTTTGCAAAGTTGGGTGATCGTTATGTGATGCAAATAAAGTCAAAATATTATAGGAATAAAGTCACAACATTATAAAGAGAGAATGTATGAATATATTAGATATATATATATATAATATATATTTAAAAATATATAATGTATATATAGTATATATAAAAGAGTGAATATGAGTAGTTAATATGAGCAGGCTCACAAAGCTCAGATTCATTTTTTTCTAGAAAAATATCTAAGTCCGAACTTCTAAATAATTTATAATATAATATAATATAATCCCAGTTTACTAATAACGTGCGTATTATCACACAGAGACACAATTCCACTTTCATAACTACATTATTCCATTGAATAATGAATGGTTTGCGAGTGAGAGCTCAAGATCATGACCCCCCCCACCCTTCCCTGTACATCAGCAATGTAGTGTTAGAGTGGGAGGCTTTATCAGAGTGGGGGTTGACAAATGTATAGCATTATATGAGGGTGGGGGGGGGGGGGGGTGGCAGGAAGCTGAGCGACGTGTCAGGATGCCGTCCACTCTTTGCATCGCCGCCTGCAAAGTTTCAACCCACAGCTTTAATTGCGTTTGTGTGTGCGGGCGCGGCATGGGGTTAATGTAGGGTCGGACGCCTTGATGCTGAGAGTGCTGTCTGGAGATGCTCTGAACCTATTAGGTTACATGATTACTGCATACTACTAACACGTACTCCATCTTCAATTCATTGCTGCATACCACAATTAGCTTTAGGCGGACCAGTGCTAGCCTAACTTGGCTGCATTGATCCAATGGATGGACTTTATACAAAGTCCCTTTATGGAACGTAGACCTAGTATGAAAACACAGTTTTGCTGTTATGGAGCACTTATTCCAAAATAAGGAGCAGCCTCATAAGGGTTAACATAAAAAATATATGTACCATTATTGGTTATGGATGGGCGATACGGCCTAAAATTAGTTAGCTCCGATCAGGGTTTTATGCTACCGATTCTGATACGGATCATCCATGACTGAGATGTTCGTGTTTCGAGGACAAGTTGTTTCGTGACACTTGAAAAAGTTAGTTCCCACCCCAAGAATGTGACATCGAAACAAGTTCCCAAATAACTGCATTACTTGTTTAGTTCAAAAACAAAATATCACGGTGGTAAAAAGTCACATGGAGACCAAAGATCAGAAGCTAAGCTAGTTTTTAGGACACTTCCTAAAAATTTTGTTGGTTTGTTTCTTTCGGCTTTTTCTCCGGTTACGGGGTCTCCGCAACATAATGAAATTAAATAAATGCATCGGTTTGCGTTATGAATTGGTTCCAAACTGTCAGACGAAAACTGAAACATACATAATATGTAATAATCCACTTAATCCGAGTCATGTTTTGAGTCGTATCGGAGTGTTTGGAAATAATTCATTGGATTTCTGTGATATAAAAATTGCTTTGGTTTCAGTTTTCATCTGATCTTTTGGAATAAATTAACAACAAAAAACGAGGTAGGACTGTATTTATGTTTGTTTACCCAATTAGAGACGCAGATACTTCCTAGTCCAGAAAATACTTTCCGGATTTTTATACAGATTTTTTTTCCAGAGTTTTTGCATGGTCTTTCTAACGAACTACCCAATAAAAGGCTTTAAAAAAAAGTCACCACATATAGAAAGGATGCTTAGATGCACACCAAGATGTGTTGCTTCATTCAAGCGATGGTGGTAAGTTAAACAAATAGCAACCCTTCAATCTTGATGAAAATCTATCAAATCTAAGACGGCTCTCAGTGGAAGATATTTTCCAGCAGGCCAAGCTAACACCTTCCTGCGTCGTTCTCATTCCCCTCACACGGCGGCGTCATAATGAAAGCACGAGGCAATCAATCTTCCCATCTGACACTCCGACACGGCGAAGGTGATGAGCATAGAACAACAAAAGTTTCTAATCTGTCTGAGATATTAAAGCGAAGAGTACCTGTTGGATCCATTAGATGGGAACATAACGAGGAGAACGCCAAGATGGAGATGACAGGATCACGACGCTGACGACAATGCGTGTCAAGCGGCTTTAGAAAAGAAATTAGAGAGGAAAAAGAATTACATTTTTTTACATAATACTCACTTTTTCAGGTTTTTTCACATAAAAGCCCAAAATGCTTTTCCTACTTTTTGCACAAAACCCAACAAAATCTACGATCTTAGGATCTTTTTCACTGAGACTGCCACTCCCGTGACTCGGACCCAGATAGGCAGAAGAAAATGGATGGATGGAGAGATGACATCGGATGCCATAGGATACAATACATATTATGTTTATACTTACATACATAGCGTCTCAAACATATGCGATGCAACACTATTATAAACGTACATGGTTTTCATTAATGATAATATCATTTTTTACTAAATCTTCAAAAGGACCTATTATGCTCATTTTCCCTCTGTTTGTATTGAGTCGTGGACTCCTATAGAGCAGCTACACACAATAACCAGCACAGAAAGTGTTCTAGTTCTTCCAGAATCTGCACCTATTCAGCTGCATTTCCTTGGATTTTCTGTTTAACTCCCGACTGCATAAAAAGAGTTCCGGTTCGTGCCGCTAAGGTTATGGGAATTTTTAATAAATGCTGTGGTTGGTTACGCTCCCGAGTGCATAGAAAGAGTTCCGGTTTAACATATGAGTTGGATCCTGAATCCGATCTGGACTGTTTTTGTACAGTACTGGACAGTCTGAAGGTTCCCAGGACTTCAAGACGTCTCTCAATGGTAATTAGCTTTAGCATTTTAGCATTTTTTTTGGCATAACACCTCCACAAAATTTGTTTCTTTTGGCTTTTTCCTGATTTTCAACTCACCACATCGGATCTTTTGATCTGCATACCGACAAAATACGCTCTGATTTATAATAAGAGCCTGACCCCAAAAGACAAAACGTTAAAAGTTCATTATGTTAAAAATAAAATAAAATAAATAAAATAAATAAAATAAATAAAATAAATAAAATAAATAAAATAAATAAAATAAATAAAATAAATTCATAACTACAAGAAAAAGAGGGCGAAAAATGTAAAAAAAAAAAAAAACATGAGGAAAATTTTATTTTTAATTTTAGAAGAACACAGTCAACATCGTCAGAAAAAAATATTCTAATCAGAAAAATAATTGCAATTTTATGGGAATAAACTTGTAATATGTGGAAATAATAATTTTAAGGTTAAAGAAATGAAAGACAGAATACAGTATTAAAGACAAAAACCAAACAATAACCAAATGAGGTTGTAACTTTTGGAAAGTTGGGTTGGTCCCATTTGAATCGCCTGTTAATGTTTTTAATAGAATCGGGATGCAATACAAAACAATTGTGCATCTTTTAATCGGCTTTTAATCAGTTTTAATTGGCTAGCATAAACGCATATATGCTTTTCATTGAATAGCCATATAATACAAAAATAAAAACATACAAGCATCTCATCGAGAAGCCACGCAATACAAAACAAACGTTAGCGTGGCTGTTTTCATCGGATAGGGACCCGCTACCAAACAAACGTATATCGTTTGCACGGGGAAAAGACAGCATACATGAATAACGAATCACACGTCTGACTGAGAACGTTTGCAAGTGTGCACCGGCAGCGGAGCAACACGCTGAATGACAAAAGACACCAAGTCCGCCGTGGCCTTTGTTGGCTTTGCTCGCCGCCGCGCCCGTGTAAGGAAATAAGCCGGGGCTGAGCGGCAGCCCGCTAAGTGACAGAACTAAATAAAGACAAAAGCTGTCAAGAGGCTTTGTGACGAGCAGCTGAGCATACAGTCGGCAGACAGATCGCCGTGCCAGGCGGCCGTGCGCCGGTCACCAGGCGGCCATTTGGGCTCTGTCATGTTTGCACAAAACGGTCGTCTCCTTCAATTAAAATACATCACACATCACACAATTAACAAGATGAAGCAAAAGCAGGTTTCATTAAAAAAAAAAGTCACATGACCTCCGTGTTCCCTCTCTTTTGTGTTTCCATCAAAAGGAAGCAAAAATGTAAAAGGAACGAAAAAGGAAGCAACGTGTTTGTGAAAGTGGGCCACGAGCGCTGGAGTCATGGAAGACATCTAAGAGGCTTGAGGAGATCCTATTAAACGCCTCCTCCGTGACACCTGCTCCTCTCGGCTCTGCTGACCCGCATCTTGGTGTCACACCATCCTCAGACTCTGAAGACGACGGCTGGCTTCAATCGGGAATTGAAGAACAACCATTGTATTGCAGACTTTTCCGAACATTCAACATGGAATCACAGCATCCCATCGGAATGGTCGAGCCATGCTCGGTTATTCATGATCGGCTCACTGATAGGATCCGTGTAGGATACCAATAACCCGTCGTCCGAAATCAACAATCAGTCCACGTCCCTGTTAGCAGACGACTTTGCGCCCTGGCAAGGATCTCCCGTGCATTATGATTCCTCGTTGGATCTTACGCAAGGAAGCGCTCAAAAGCACTATCTTCTCGCGTGTGCTTTGTCTTCATTAACCCAAAGATCAATATGTCATCGGCTCAATTAGGTTAGACACTGATGATATTGAGCCCGCCATCCTATTTGTTCCGCGCCGCTTCCTGCCGGAGCCTCAAACCCGCCGACCCCGCCCTACGAATTCTATTTATTCTATAGGAAAGTACATTTTTAGCATCACATGTGCAAAGTTGGCGCTATGGGACGGTGTACGACAAAATAGAAACCAACCCTTGGTTTTTTAACACCTCCATATTTGTATCCACATTTGTCTGGAATGGATTCATTTATTTATATTATTTATATTATTAATATTATTACCACCCTCGGCCATCTCTGTGTGGAGTTTGCATGCTTGGGTTTTCTCCGGGTACTCCGGTTTTTACACATTCCAAAAACATGCTAGGTTAATTGCCGACTCCAAATTGGCGAATCCAAAATGTGAGTGTGAATGGTTGTTTGTCTATATGTGCCCTGTGATTGGCTGGCCACCAGTCCAGGGTGTACCCCGCCTCTCGTCCAAAGACAGCTGGGATAGTCTTCGGGCGAAGTACCCCCATTACCCTCGTGAGGATAAGCGGTAGAAAATGAATGAATGAATTATTTTTATTATTTTTATTATTTTTTTTATTATTTGTATTATTCGTATTATTTTTATTATTTTTGTTATTTTTATTATTTTATATTATTTTTATTATCTTTATTATTTTATATTTATATTACTTCCTATGGGAAAAGTTTCTTTTTTTTTTGTACATTTTTATACGTTGAAGTTTTCATCTGATCTTTTTGAACAAATCGATAATGAAAACCGAGGAACCACTGGACATGTACCGTATTTTCCGAACTATAAGTCACACTTTTTTTCATAGGTTGGCTGTTCCTGCGACTTATACTCCAGAGCGACTTATAAATTTAAAAAAAATATTTATGTTCCATAAACACTGGACACCTTTTGTGTTCATGTTTATTTTTAGTGTAGCTGAATAAGCATTGTGTTAGCATATCTTACACCTATTCAGCCTGTTCTCTATTCTTTTATTGGTAGAACTTGCCTTCCAAGAGGACCTAATGTCTGTTTTGGTCAAGTAGTTTGGAAAATAAATTACCCGCAAAAAATGCCACTTATACTCCAGTGTGACTTATGTATGTTTTTTTCTACCTAATGATGCATTTTTGGCCTTGTGCGACTTATAGTAAAAAAAAAACGGTATTCATAATCATATTTTTTGGTATGGTACAGATACCAACTTAAAACTCAGATACCTACAAGACGGTGATGATGGCGTACCACGACACACCGAGGACATCCTAGTAAAATGATATACTGTAATTGTACACCAACTATTAGTACGATACAATCCTAGTATTTAGTATTCGTCTAATTTCCATGTGTGTCCTATTATCCGTTATTTGTTCCCAAGATTGTCCAACTGTGTGCCTCCGTCTCATTGGCTTGCCAGAACACGGTCAGCATCGGCGAGGACGGCGGTGTCCCACAGTACGTTTGTCTTCGGGCGCTCCGAGCTGCCACCTCGGCGTGGGAGGCAGAGATGAATGGCGACAATTCCGTTGCTACAGCTTTCAGATGGGATCGTCCCACCACTCGTTCTCGTTCCTCGAGTGGGGGCGCAACCCTCAAAGATCAGCAGTCATTAAACAAAGTGGCGTGTTGCTCCGCCGCGGGTACTCCATCATGGTGGACTGTTGTTCTTGTGCAGAGTCTTAGACCGCTGCCATATGCCTGCCAGTTACCGGGGGGGGGGGGGCAATATCCAAACGGAAATATATCACATATGTCCATGTGCTTCATCATATGGGAATGAAGGAGGCGTGGCTTATTCCAAAATACAGGGAACGTTCATAGTTTGAAAGCCATCTGCAATCTTTATGACAATCCGTTTGTTCAGTGTTGCAAGTCTCCGAACTCCGGAACGCCATTTGGGTTTGACGGGACGGGTTTACACGGGACCTTGAAATCCAATCCACAGCTTTAATCCCATGAAATGTGCAAAAGAGGAAGCTTTCTACACCTTTTAGGATTCATATTTTAGTACAGCATTTTGGTTAGTCATGGGTGGAGGCTCGGGTTTCCTGTTGTGGGAATAACGACAGGAAGGGAAGTCAATAGCCACGTATACATGGACCCAAATATTCCAATTGCATTCGGTTTATTTGCTGAAACGGAAGAAGAATGTAACCTTTGTCTACACCTCATTCCGAAAAAAAAGTGCCAATCCGAATGAATATATAATGGGATTCCCAGGGATGGAATATTCCTTTCCCCAATCCGATTGAGGTATCTTGTACCCGCTCAAACGGAAAGCTGTCAAACTGCGTTCTTCTTCGTGGTGTTTTTCTTCTTCTGTTGTTTATTGGCGGTTGGCAAGCAGCTTTCGTGTGCATTAGCGCCATCTGTGGAACCGAATCTAAACCCTTCCATACTTTATTCCCAAGTCCAGTTTTATTCAAAAAGAAAATATGTATCTATATAAAACATGTCCCGAGCTTAATTATAAAATATTAGCAAGATTTCACTTTATCTTTTCCTGTTCCCAGGCGTTCTTTCAGCGAATGCTGAGATATGACGTAACCAGACGTTCTTCGATTTAAAAAAAATGGAGGCCAGCAATCGGCACTGGACTGCTAAGGATAGTTTGTTTTGATTCAAACTAAATTTCAAGACTGGACGAAGGAAAAACTGGCAATACGGAGTTATTCCAATAAGTGGAAGAAAAACTCAAGGAAGTCGGTATCACGTGATGTTGGTGTTTACGTTTTACTGGGCATGCCCCATTGACTATTTTGGTTGATTATAGCGGCGCATGGAATATTCCTTTCCATGTATACCATTGCTTTCGGAAAGATTCCATTCGGAAGGAGAAAACCTCCTGATGTAAACATGGCTAATGCTTCATCCTCAATGACGTATTTGTACTTGTAGCGAGTTTGCTTGTCTAGGCACTTTTTTTTTTTACGACCTCTCAAATATTACGACTCGGCTACACGTGTCGCATTAATAATTCAACCCGCATAGTCCTAATCGCTTCATTACGAGGCTGAGCACATGTGAGGCCATGCTTACAGTGCATGCATTATTAAATAAAATGACTTGAACTTTGTCAGTCTGGTTTTGGAATGCTGACGTGTTCAGCTTTGTGTTCCATTTCCGAGTTGAGGCGACACATTTTGTGAGCGCATACGTACCACGGCACCGTGCAGGATGAAACGAAACCCAGCAAACGTTTGGCCTGCCAGACGGCCCTCGGGGCAAACGTGTAGACGGGAGTGCGGCTATCACGAGTCCTATTGTCTCGCCACCAATAAGCTAACGCCATCTGTCCTCACGTTAGCACCTGTTTCTTGCTCAGTGAAGCTCCACTCCGTCGTCAAGACCCTGTCCTGATTCTTTTGCTGCCGTCTGGTCCGCCTTTCGGCACTTAACGCCCCGTTGTGGCCAAATGTCTGGCTAATCATGCTTTCATGAACTTAGAGGAAAGAGGAAAGCACAGAAAAATCCAAAAGTATGCTATGCTACGGTATGCTATGGTACACTATGTTATGGTACGGTATGGTATGTTATGGAACGGTACGATATGCTATGGTACGCTACGGTACAGTATGCTATGTTATGTTATGTTATGCTACGGTACGCTATGTTATGGTACGGTATGGTATGTTATGGACCGGTACGGTATGCTATGGTACGCTACGGTACGCTACGGTACAGTATGCTATGTTATGTTATGCTACGGTACGCTATGTTTTGGTACGGTATGGTATGTTATGGAACGGTATGGTATGCTATGGCACGCTATGGTACGCTACGGTACAGTATGCTATGTTATGTTATGCTACGGTACGCTATGTTATGGTACGGTACGGTATGCTATGGTACGGTATGCTATGGTACGGTATGCTATGGTACGCTATGGTAGGGTATGCTATGTTATGGTATGGTACGTTATGTTATTATATGCTATGCTACGGTACGCTACAGTACGCTATGTTATGGTACGGTATGGTATGTTATGTATGGGACGATACGGTATGCTACGGTATGCTGTTATGGTACGGTATGCTACCGTACGCTACGGTGCGGTACGCTACGGTATGCTACGGTACGGTATGCTACGGTACGGTATGTTATGTTATTATATGCTATGCTACGGTACGGTATGCTATGTTATGTTATTATATGCTATGCTACGGTACGCTACAGTACACTATGTTATGGTACGGTATGGTATGTTAGTTATGTTAGTTGGTGCTCCAAGTTCCTTGATTGTTCCCCTACTTGCTTAAGTTGCATGCTTCTTTGGAACAGCATTTGGATTTGTCCTAATGTTTTCCTTAACAACAAAATGTGTTTAGAACAACCAAAAAGACATCTGTAAAGTTCATATTAGCTATATCATATCATATCAAAGCCTGGAGAACTCTATTTGACGTCTGTTACGACGAGTGAAGCTAACATGATATAAAAAGCCAATATGGTTTCCTGCCATACTACTGTTTATCTCCCTGTGGGATCCATTGTTTGCACCTGCTGCAAAAACTGTTATTAAAAAAAAAGATTTATGCTTTAATTGGTCACCACCTGAAAGCAGACTTTTGATTTTTGCCAGGTAGGATGCAAGACTTTTACTGTTTTGTTTACGTTTTGTGCTTCCCTTGCAGCCAGTTGATCAATTCCAACCCTCAAACTGAGGGAATAATTTAAAGTTGCAGTAAAGCAGTTTAGTCTAAAAAGTCTGTCGGTGCAAGTGACTGAAAACAGCTTGTGTAAGTGCTAAAACACCAAAGCACATGCAGTAAAATACTTTATACTGTGTACTGCAATGTTTACAATGGAGCCTCCAAGGATGAATACTTCTGACGATATTATACTATTGTTAATTACCAAAAAATTATCAATAAACATCTAAAGATTCAAAGCATTAAGGATCTGTGTGTTTATTGCACTTTTTCTTGAGCTTTTTGCAGACTCACATTGAATGCAGTAGGAAATGCTGCCAAACAGTCGAGGCAAGGCGTGTCCAAAGTGTGGCTCGCATCTTGTTTTTTTATGGACCACAGCAACACTAAGGGCTCTGAATTTGTGGCGCAGCGCAAGGCGGCGCAAGGCGGCGCAAGGCGGCGCAAGGCGGCGCAAGGCGGCGCGGCGCAGCGCAAGGCGGGGCAGCGCAGCGCAAGGCGGCGCAGCGCAAGGCGGCGCAGCGCAAGGCGGCGCAGCGCAAGGCGGCGCAGCGCAAGGCGGCGCAGCGCAAGGCGGCGCACCCCACACAGTGGTAATATGGTCCAGCGCATCACTGTGTGCAGCCAATTTGGTAATTTGAATGAAGAAAATTAAGAATTAAATGGAAAAATTGACCTTTGACACATTTAATAAATTATGCAGTTAATATTGTTATTGAAATAAATTGACCATACAGGTAACACACGTGACGAATGACGAATCAAAGGTTCACCATCTTGCCCTAAGGTGAATTGAAAGACACCGAAGTCCGTGATTGGTCAGTGATTCCACGCTACAAAAGGAAGCAGGGGCACAAAGGGTGCGCTTTTCCTCTCTTACCTGACAAACAGAGAGCAGTTTTTGTGTGTGAGAAGATGATCTGACGTGCCAGACGTTCCTCATCCCAAACAGCATCCCTCCTCGGCCTGCTGTTTGTGATGAAGACGGAGCAGGCAGGAGCTGAGATGAAGTCACCAGTTTCCTGCAAACAAACCACATTGATCGCTGTGTTGGTGCACTCTGACGCCGCGTGCCGCGTTATTAGAGCGAGGCGCCCCCCCCCCAAAAAAAAAAAATTACTGTGTGTTAAAATGCAGCCTCTTGTGTGGGTTTCAAACAGGAAAAACGTGAATTTGAATCCTCATATCCTGACAGGGGGCGGCACGGTGGTCTGGTGGTTAGTGCGCAGACCTCACAGCTAGGAGACCAGGGTTCAATTCCCACCCTCGGCCATCTCTGTGTGGAGTTTGCATGTTCTCCCCGTGCATGCGTGGGTTTTCTCCGGGTACTCCGGTTTCCTCCCACATTCCAAAACCATGCTAGGTTAATTAGCCACTCCAAATTGTCCATAGGTATGAATGTGAGTGTGAATGGTTGTTTGTCTATATGTGCCCTGTGATTGGCTGGCGACCAGTCCAGGGTGTACCCCGCCTCTCGCCCGAAGACAGCTGGGATAGGCTCCAGCACCCCCCGCGACCCTCGTGAGGAAAAGCGGTAGAAAATGAATGAATGAATGAATATCCTGACAGGAATGATTTGGCTCTTTAGCGGAGTCCAGTGGAGTCGGGTCTTTGGCTTGTTTATTTCTTAGTCGAAAGGACACTATTGTACTCTTTCTGGGATACTTTTACTCCAAAAGAATACGCCCATGTGTACTTTGTACTTGTGTAAAGCTGCCATTACTTGACGAAGGTTCCCACCAGTGGTGCTTTGACAAAGAGGCGTTTGCACCACAATGGCAACCAATCACATACTCTCCTTTCCTGGGGGGCCGTATCCTCTCAAGTCTCATTAGTAACTCGTACAATTACAGTACTTTTACACTGCAGCAATTCCATAAGTACCACGTGTGGCGGCACGCTGGCTCGTTGTACATTTTTCATGCGTACAATGCAACAGCAAATCACCTCCTCGACTTTACCGAATCAAAAGACAACATTTTTGTCCAGCAGAGACCAAAGGAAAGCGGTTTCAAGGGTGACACGTAGTGCATTTGTGCTGATCCGAGATCAGTCGGGGCACCAGCTGCTTCCTCTCTGGACAGGACAGGTCTGTTTCCATGGAAACACATTTGTCTCCTCCATGGAGTTCGGCCAAAAGGACAGAGGCGCCGTGGCCAAGGATACTTGTTGGACTGAAAATTAGACGCGCTAATGATGATTTGAGGCGACAGTCATGGGGGTTGGAGCCTATCCCAGCGAGTCAAAGATCCTCTATGCCACAGGAGCATCGTCAGTCAAAGATCCTCACGCCAGTATCGTACAACCTCAAGCTGTTAAGGTCACAGTTACGTATGGTTGCTTTATTTGGATTTCTGATGTCCCAGTGGGGACCACATAGACCAGGACTATCCACCTGGAAACCTTCGAGCCACATCAAAAGTAAGGAACGGACATTTTCAGCTCCTGTTATATAGAGGATCTTTGACCATCATTTTTGTAGTCAGTGCTCAAAAACAGCAGTTTTGTGACTCTGGTCATATGGGGTGCTCTAATCGTGTAGAGGATCTTTGACTAGCGTTTTTGCAGTATAGGAGATCTCCTGCCATATAAAGGATCTTTGACTAGTGTTTTTGCAGTACAGCAGACCAAGGATCTTTGACTAGCGGTTTTGCAGTATAGGAGATCTCCTGCCATATAAAGGATCTTTGACTAGCGGTTTTGCAGTATAGGAGATCTCCTGCCATATAAAGGATCTTTGACTAGTGTTTTTGCAGTATAGCAGACCAATGATCTTTGACTAGTGGTTTTGCAGTATAGGAGACCTCCTGCTGTATAAAGGATCTTTGACTAGCGGTTTTGCAGTATAGGAGACCTCCTGCCGTATAAAGGATCTTTGACTAGCGGTTTTGCAGTATAGGAGACCTCCTGCCGTATAAAGGATCTTTGATTAGCGGTTTTGCAGTATAGGAGACCTCCTGCCGTATAAAGGATCTTTGACTAGCATTTTTCCAGTATAGGAGACCTCCTGCTGTATAAAGGATCTTTGACTAGCGGTTTTGCAGTATAGGAGATCTCCTGCCATATAAAGGATCTTTGACCAGCGTTTTTGAGGTATAGGAGACCTGCCATATAAAGGATCTTTGACTAGCGGTTTTGCAGTATAGGAGATCTCCTGCCGTATAAAGGATCTTTGACTAGTGTTTTTGCAGTATAGCAGACCAAGGATCTTTGACTTGGTTTTGCAGTATAGGAGACCTCCTGCCATATAAAGGATCTTTGACCAGCGTTCTTGAGGTATCGGAGACCTGCCATATAAAGGATCTTTATTTGGATTTCTGATGTTGCTTTAAGTAAAAACTACACTTTTTTTTGGGAGGGGGGGGGGGTTGATTGATAGAGCCCATAGCAACAAACGTCAACAACAGCGTAGCAACCACGTTAGCGATCAGTATCCATGGAAGTCTTTGCGAGTGCCGACAATGAATACTGCTTTTTACTTTTAATCCTTCCTTTTATTGGGAAATGTTACTATAATATTACACATTTTAGCTTACCTATTACCGACATCATTACCTATTGTTGCTTTATTTTCCCATGCACTTTGTCCACGGTGCAGCCAAGGGCGACCGACGGTGTGGCGGCCCAACGAGGCCCGTTAGAGGGGAGGATAATTGAACCAAGCAGAGATTGGACTCGAAGCTCCTGTCAGTGCGAGGCACGTCGACAGGTTGATGAGCGGTCGCCGTGGGCCCGCCTGGTCCGGCTGGTGGCGAGCGACTGTTTGGACGGCTTTGTGTTTTTTTTAAATACCAGGATGTCCTGGTCCTGGTCCTGGCACAAAGATGCACACAACTGAAGCAGAGGCTCCGAGAGAGCTCCGGCAAAACAAAAGGAGGCAAAGGGAACCCTTTCAGTTTTAATTAGTCGCTGCTGCAGTTTGGGGGGGGGGGGGGTGTCATGGGGGTCAACAGTAATTTGCTTGTTTTCATATTGAGGCTTTCAGAGTGGAACGGAGGGATGCGGGTCAAAGCAGAATGATCCCAATATATCCGACTGCTTGCTTTTCTTCCTCACTTCCTCCTCCTCCTCCACCTCCTCCTCCCCCTCCGTGTGCTTCCTGGCAGGTTCTCCTCGGCTGGAGGTGGGCCACATCACCACCACCTAAAACAGCGAGAGGGAATGTGACGAAATGTGACGGTTGCAGCAATGGAAGCAGCAGAAACCTGCAGTGCCAAAGGGGCCAAAGCCAACAACAGCAAGGAGAGGGAGGGATGGTGCGAGGAGGAGGGAGGGGGGAGGGAGCGAGAGGGAGAGCGTCCTCGGAATGGAGACATAGCATCCAGATGGTCAGCTCACTGACTCTCCATAAATGATTTATCAACTTTCTTCACTCCATCCCCCCCCCATAAAACTTCCTCTTCATTCCGTATTCATGAGCTCCGTTTGTGAACAATTGTTGACGTTTTTGGACAATGGTAAGGATTAGTATAAATGACACACAAGGACGTGATGATTGCGCTCCAAGCAGTGAAGTGGGATCATCACGTAGTTGAACACAATGGCGCCGCTGTTGTGATGTACGCCACCATGAAGTAGCACTCTATGGACGTTATGACATGACCTTGAAGGAGCGTATTATTGCAAGATGAATTATGACAGCACTGCAGCCTGGAACATGTTCCATTGCTACTTTGGACATATTTTACTCAGAAATGGATGGATGGATGGATGGATGGATGGATGGATGGGTTAATACAGGTTAATACATGGATGTAGAGTAGTCAGTGTACAGCTTGTATAGCAGTAGAACTTTACTAGCCACTGAAAATAAGTCAACATAAATGTCGGATTCAAACTCCTGTGAAACAATATTCAAAGTTACTCGCAGCGAGGAGAGTTCACGCTCCTCTCTTTTTATTCTCTTTGGGGGGTCCCTACTACATGGTCGTGCAACTCTAAGGGGGGGGGGGGCAGTTGCACGAGCTGTATTTGTTTGTCTATGTGTGTGTGTATATGTGAGAGTCATTACTTTTATTGTTTTATGAGTTCTTATCTTGACACATTCTTGCAGGATTAACATGAACATCTGCAGGGTTGCTGTTAGCGCATCCAGGCACCTCCAGGACCTGGGGGGGGGGGGGGGGGTCGCTGGGGGGTCTCTGATCAGGGTCACAGGAACATTCCCTCTTCAGCACATTCAAACACTTTCTATTGTCTAAGCAAATGGATATAAGGGTGATAACTAACGTTATATTCATTCTATCTACATTTTATTCCAACAACAATACCTGGCAACACAAGCGAAAAGGAAGATAATTGGGTATCAATTGATCGATATTAGATCAATAAATTGCAAGTTGCTAATTACAGATTGATGTAGATCATAGGAATAGGTATAGATCAAAGGAATATAAATAAATACATCAACGTAGTGGATGAATCGTTACGTCCCTACTTTACCATTATACAGACTGGACACTGACTACTCTAAAGAATAGTTTCTATTATTAGTACGTAGTATTGTCCCAAGAGGATAAGGTACTTTGGTCGGATAAGGTAGATACAGCACAGATGTTTTTAGTGCAGGTGGACTCCAAGTAATTAGCAACTTCCCAAAACTCCGGCAGCAATTTGAAGGAACGTAATAACCATTCAGGAACTCTAATTGAAACCCAGGGTGCACCACCATTTGGTTTTTTTTGTTCTGTTGCTGCATAATTCAACTTTTCCAACAGGAATACTTGCTTAATATTCTCCCAGTGCCAATAAGTGCCTGAATCAGCAATGGGATAAAAAAATGACGCCAGCGTGGGCCTCTAATAAAGTCTCGTGCCTTCCTTCGTATCCAAGCACGTGAGGCGTTTGCCAAAAAGCTCAGCTTTTCCACTTTCCCTCCCGCAGCGCATCAGGCCGACGCCGGCGTTTAACGTCCTTCTAATTGCTGCTCTTCCTCTTCTTTCTCCATAAAACATCTCCTCCTCTTTCTCCTCCTCCTCCTGCTCCCTCCTGTTACTTTACATGAGTAAGATCCTCACCGTACATGCTGACACATGCGTATTCTACACTGGAGATCGAGGGGAAGCTGGAGCCTATCCCAGTGGGGACCACATACACCAGGACTATCCATCTGGAAACCAACGGGCCACATCTGGCCTCTGGATGACTTCACTTCAAAAGTAAGGAACGGACATTTTCAGCTCCCGTGATATAGAGGATCTTTGACCATCATTTTTGTAGTCGGTGCTCAAAAACAGCAGAACACTCTAGTCATATGGAGTGCTCTTATCGTGTAGAGGATCTTTGACTAGAAGTATAGGAGACCTCCTGCCATATAAAGGATCTTTGACTAGAAGTATAGGAGACCTCCTGTCATATAAAGGATCTTTGACTAGAAGTATAGGAGACCTCCTGCCATATAAAGGATCTTTGACTAGCGTTTTTGCAGTATAGGAGATCTCCTGCCATATAAAGGATCTTTGACTAGTGTTTTTGCAGTATAGGAGATCTCCTGCCATATAAAGGATCTTTGACTAGTGTTTTTGCAGTATAGCAGACCAAGGATCTTTGACTAGCGGTTTTGCAGTATAGGAGACCTCCTGCTGTATAAAGGATCTTTGACTAGCGGTTTTGCAGTATAGGAGACCTCCTGCCATATAAAGGATCTTTGACTAGTGTTTTTGCAGTATAGCAGACCAAGGATCTTTGACTAGCGGTTTTGCAGTATAGGA
The DNA here is from genome assembly GCF_030265055.1 of Doryrhamphus excisus. NCBI lineage: Eukaryota > Metazoa > Chordata > Actinopteri > Syngnathiformes > Syngnathidae > Doryrhamphus > Doryrhamphus excisus. The sequence goes on along the minus strand of NC_080487.1, from coordinate 805,410 downwards.
GACCTCCTGCTGTATAAAGGATCTTTGACTAGCGGTTTTGCAGTATAGGAGACCTCTGCCATATAAAGGATCTTTGACCAGCATTTTTGAGGTATAGGAGACCTGCCATATAAAGGATCTTTGACTAGCGTTTTTGCACTATAGGAGACCTCCTGCCATATAAAGGATCTTTGACTAGCGTTTTTGCAGTATAGGAGATCTCCTGCCATATAAAGGATCTTTGACTAGTGTTTTTGCAGTATAGCAGACCAAGGATCTTTGACTAGCGGTTTTGCAGTATAGGAGACCTCCTGCCATATAAAGGATCTTTGACTAGCGGTTTTGCAGTATAGGAGACCTCCTGCCATATAAAGGATCTTTGACTAGCGTTTTTGCAGTACAGGAGACCTCCTGCCATATAAAGGATCTTTGACTAGCGGTTTTGCAGTATAGGAGACCTCCTACCATAAAAACATCATTTCCTGATGGAATTTGTAATGAAGAAACACGGATGGTGACTAGAGCGATATGAATTTGATGATTCCAAGGCGGCTTTCTGTGACTACAGAAAGGAAAAGCGTCTCCATTATTCAGATTATTTTCCGCATGCACTTTTCTTGGCGAGCTTTTACACCCGAATGGATCCAGTGGAGTTGCTAAATAGTTTTTAACACAAAAACGTGTCCTCTCGTGTCTGTCCCAACGGCGTCCTGGCAATTGAGAAGTCGCCTACATATTCATTGTCAGATGTCCAAAGACTTGCTTCTTCCCTTTTCTGGTTCTTGGCCCAGATTCACAAAATACATGTCAAAAAAACAACAATGAAAGAAGCTTCAAAGTGCAACTTATTTGCACCCCATTTTTCTTCCCTAACGGTTCATGCTGGATCCTGTACAGTCAAAGCAGAACGATGGAAGCAGTGATGGGCTGGAAACGAAGCCACCATTTAGGGTCGGCTCTTTGAAGTGAACCAGACGTCGGTTTTTAGCCTGTTTTCTGTTGGGTCTGTTCTGTGGTGTGCATTCTGTCAACACCAAACAGAAGAGAAGACTGGTCAAGGTCAAGGTCAAATTTGTTATCCTCAAGGGCCAATTTGTTCTCCAGCCGGCAACTGTTGTTAACAATTGTTACATACAATATACATACAATATACTACTGTATATATGTGTATATTTATATAATACATGCCGTGTTTGTACCTCATTAAACATATATGCATGGACATTTGGTTGTTTGACTTTGCTGCACGGCGGTCGAGTGGTTAGCGTGTAGACCTCACAGCTAGGAAACCTGAGTTAAATCCCACCCTCGGCCATCTCTGTGTGGAGTTTGCATGTTCTCCCCGTGCATGCGTGGGTTTTCTCCGGGTACTCCGGTTTCCTCCCACATTCCAAAAACATGCTAGGTTAATTAGCCACTCCAAATTGTCCATAGGTATGAATGTGAGTGTGAATGGTTGTTTGTCTATATGCGCCCTGTGATTGGCTGGCCACCAGTCCAGGGTGGACCCCGCCTCTCGCCCGAAGACAGCTAAGTTAAAGTTAAATTAGCAACATTGATCCCTCCTGATCATGCTACATCTTCTTCTTCTCTGCATATGGGGTGACTTGACAAGTGGAGTTACACAAACGTCCATTAGAATGTCTTCATCAGCAAGGGACAACAGGTAGGATCAAATCCTAATTTATTTATGATGGACAACCACTTTTTTCAGATTGCAGGTTTTGTCCCAAAAAAATAAAAATAAAAAAAGGAAAAAGCTTGTTTTTGCTCGTAGGCGATAAATGTAGCTCAGGTTCAGTCAGGTGTGTTGTCTCTGCACATACACACACACACATACACATACACACACAACGCTGTAGGCTGGAACATACTTTCACTGACCTTTCATTTACACAAATACATACACACACACACACACACACACACACACACACACACACTGAGTGTTAATTGCTTGTTCATGCATGCGTTTGCAGTGTGTGTGTTTGTGCGTGTGTGTGTGCACGCTCATTCACACAAATATTCACGGCTGTTATGTCGTCACCCGCTAAGTGACCTCAACTCAGCATTGTGTGTGTGTGTGTGTGTGTGTGTGTGTGTGTGTGTGTGTGTGCATGTGTGAGACCTCGCCGTGGTGAATCACCGCAGCCGGGCCGAGGGTGCTAAGCAGAAATGACGTGCAGCGTTGAAATGACGTTGTGCAATAAAGTGAGTTAATTATTGTTGTCTGGAGAGGCTGGTCAGTTGAGCGGAGAGGTTGGGTGGCCTGCTGGTGGAGATGAAAAGGTCAGCGCTCTCCCAAGATGACAAGGCTTTATGTGCGTTTCAGAAGAGAGAAGGACCGGGGCTGGACACTCCCATGCTGGCCTGAGGAACGTGCTCATCATCAAATTAATACATGAATGCCAATGTATACATATATATGTACATATATACATACTATATACATATATACATCATCCTTCCAGGGTCACACTGTGGCCTTTTATTGTGGACATGTATTAACTCCACTATCATTGAATCACGATGAGACTATTTCTCCAAATCATCAGGTACAAATGTCGGGTTATAATGGACTGAACTTTAACAGCCCCATCAAATGAAAATAGCCAAAATTAAAGGAATAGTATCTAATCCAGATTTGGAGAGACTAATCCATGCCTTTGTCTCGCTAGAACCAGAACTAAAACTAGAACCAGGAAATATGGGATAGGAAATATTAGACCAGTACTTAGGCGTAATAATAATACATTGAATTTATAACGCACTTAACATCAAATGAATGTGCAATATTATTATTATAGTTTAAATTATGAGATAATAAGTCAAAATAATGAGATCAAAAGTCAAAATAATGAGATCAAAAGTCAAAATTTCGAGATAAAAAGTCAAAATTCTGAGATAGAAAGTTAAAATTATGAGATAAGTCAAAATAACGAGATAAAAAGTCGAAATAATGAGATAAAAGGTCAAAATTCTGAGATTAAAAGTCGAAATTATGACATAGAAAGTCAAAATAACAAGATAAAAAGTCAAAATAACAAGATAAAAAGTCAAAATAACAAGATAAAAAGTCAAAATAACAAGATAAAAAGTGAACATTACAAGCTAAAAAAGTCAAAATGTTGATAAAAAGTCAAAATAATGAGATAAAAAGTAGAAATTTTGAGATAGAAAGTCAAAATAACGAGATAAAAAGTCAAAAATAACAAGATAAAAAGTCAAAATAACAAGATAAAAAGTGAACATTACAAGCTAAAAAAGTCGAAATGTTGATAAAAAGTCAAAATAACGAGATAAAAAGTAGAAATTTTGAGATAAAGTGGAAATTCTCAGATAGAAAGTCATAATAATGAGATAAAAAGTGTAAATAATGATATATAATATAATATAATATATATATAATAGCGTCATAGAAGAGTCACAGCAGCAGCTCTTCTCTCCTGTCCAGACATGGATTGTGAGTACATTGAGGAGTACTTTAAGTGCGGCTTTACAAGTCATGAAATACTTCATCTGCTGGTAAATTCGAATGGAATTGTACCAAGCAAACGCACATTGGAAAGAATTTGGAGGCATCCAAATAATAAAAGGGATGTGGCTGTCATAACTGTCTAGCCATTTTGCCAAGTGACCAAGACGATTGGGAAAAAGACCTAATTTCGATTTTTATCATGTAATTTCGATTTATCATTGGAAATTTTTTTTTTCAGTGGCGGAAACGGGCTTCCATATTGAATGGCTTCTTTCCGTAGGTCCTTAAAAACAGCAAAGTATATCATGAGTAATATGTTGCAAGTATTCTTGATGACCAGCTTGTACCGCTGTGCAAAAGTACAACGGTAAACTTAAAAGCCCCAATGAGTTTTAGCCCGGACTTTCTTAGCTTGCGTCATTTGGCAAAGATCTGTGGACGCGGCGTCGAGTCACGTCGCCAAGGCGACCAGCCATACTGCACCTTTTTTTTTGGTTTGGAGGTTTTAGCCGTTTGATAGCCGAGCTGCCGTAGCGGAGCAGCTGTCGGGCTGCGGAGCGTATGTGTCGGAGTCAAACTACAAGCGGGAATTACTCATCCTCATTTGCATTTGATGAAGAAGGAAGAAGGGTCGCGCTGTTGAGAAAACACATTTCTTTGAACAACTCCCCCTGAATGAACGCCACTTAATTAGCAAGAGCTAATAACGAATCCAGCTTTCTTTTTATTATTAGTAAAAACGCTTTGGGTGCATTGAAATGAAAAGACTCAGTTGGAGCTCTGCCAGGTTTGCATGACTGGAGCGTCGACAAATATAGAAGAGTTTTAACGACAGTCAAGACAGAATTAATGGTAAAAACTCGGCACCGTTGAGTTGACGGGGACAGTGGCTAAATGGTCTTTGATGAGGAAATGAACCGTAGTTAAACAAATCAGCGGGAATTCATTAGGACGCCAGAAACACAGACACAGGAAGACGCTGGGCCTTTGGGTTCACGAACAAACGCTCCATTCATCACAGAAACAATTCAATAAGCTTGATAGCTTCAAAAGATGATTACAAAAAATAGCTCATTTGTTTAAGTCAAGAGTCAAGTCAGGAAAACTTGGCAACATTTAGCATTTTTGATGACTTACATAACAGGTTGTCTGTTTAACTCTGCTAACTAAAATATGAAAGTAATAATGTGTAAGGTAATAATTAATGAGAAAAAGTCATAATTTTACAAGAAGAATGTTGCAATAGTATGAGGAAAAATTTCAGAAGCAAAAAGTTGAAATATGAATCATAGGTGCAAATAGGCCTGTGAAATAATAATAATAATAATAATAATAATAACAATAATAATGATTATTTTTTATGAGAAACAAACAAAACAACAAATTTTAGTTTTGGGAAAATTAGCCTAGGCAAAAGTTTATAATTAAGGATGTCCGATAATTATCGGCTTGATATCAGTATCAAAATGTGATATCGGTCTATCAGAATTTTTCCTGATCATGAAAACCGATATTAAAAAAAATGCTGTACATAACACATACGTGTTCATTTCACCACAGGAATGTGTCATGTGACACATATCGGTATCGGCTGATATCGGTATTTCGGAAATTGAGATTAGGACAATATTGCCATTTCGGTTTTCAGCAAAAACGCCAATATTGGACATCCGTAGTTATAATATTATGGAAATAATATTATTTCATAATATTATGAAAATTTAAATAGTGGGGAAAATAGCTACAAGCTATATGCTACAGCTATAATTTTTACGAGAATAAAGTCAAAATAATAAAAGAAGAAAAATAAGAAAGCAGAAAAATAACAAACATAAATACTCTTTTTCACGGAACTATTTGTTTATTTACTATAAGCTAAATACATGTATATACAGTATATATAAATATAGTTAGTCTAGTAGTCCTAGTCGAAGATCTAGAAAGTGGTTCCACTGTAGCATGGACTACCTGTGTTATGCTAACCATGCTAATCGCTGCAACATCCATGTTTTTCCACAAACATCAACACGTCCCCATTTACTTTTTCGCCATGGAGTGGTTGACAACAACGACTTGTTCGATGCTCACGTCACCAACATTCAACGTTTTCACTCGGCTTTTTCCACTCCCCAAAGTACCGACAGCCGCTAGAATCCACGCGGATAAGGTCAGCCTGCGTGTCAGTCAAGTGTTGATCACACGACCGGCAGTGGCACGTCGTCGTCGCCGCCGCTACCTCCCGCCGCGTGAGCGAGATGCGGCATGACATTTCGCCATGATTGTCCTTCACGGCGTAAACAACATTTACGAGGATTACATCATGTCGGCTTGCGAGCTTTAAAAGATAAGCTCAGGTGGGGTGCTTATGTCTGGGGCTCAGACTATTACCTGGAATTCCGGGTAATTCCATTTTCTAGATGGTCCTCATGTAAACGTACTCAAAACGTACTCGACACAGCCGCATCGTTCATGCGCATTTTCAAAACAAAATAAATAAAAAAAATGACATTTGTGATATGCCTCTGTCGTTTATCTTTAAAATTAATTCAACGTGTTTTCCTGTTTTTGCATCGTCATAAAAACAGTAATTAACTTATTATATTTGCAAAACTTAAAAAAAAGACTTAAAAAAGTTAAATTCAAATTATGCCTTTGTGGCTTGTCTTTAAAATCAAGACATCAGGCTCTAATTTTGTGGCGCAGCGCAAGGTGGCGCAGCCAATTTGGTAATTTGGACTCCGCCGAGATGGGCGTGGCGGCGCACCAGGGGAGGTGTCCACATTTGCAGCTTAGCGCAGTGACACTTTCATGACAAAACAACACGCCAAAAGTGCGGAGAAAGCGCACCAGCCCTGACCTGGTCTAATCTTGGCGCAGGCGAAGCGCAGCCTGCCAAATGGTAAACTGACTGACAGGCGCACTCACACGCCTTCTCTCCTCCATCTTTGTCACTTGGTCCGGTGGGAGGGATGGAGGCGTGGGTGCGCTGCGGCGCTGCGCCAGACTGCGCTGCTCACAGAATTTGCAATGTGTGTTGGCCACACCCCCTGCACCTGGTTTACAAAATTAGAGCCCATTGTGTCTTATTTTTGGTTGACTGATGTTTACACTTAAAAAGATGAATTTTTAAAACTTGTGGTAGTTTTATATCTCTGAAGCTATTACAGTATTATTATTAACAGCAGTTAACTTATTTTTACACTTTTAAAAATGACATTTTGTTTCTCGTCTATCAAATTTGTTTACAAAATTTATTGTTCGTACAACGGCTAACTTCTTTTTGTACTTACATGAGCGTTAATGGAGGGGCATTGAACCCCACCAAAGGACAAACTGTTCCTATTATTTCTGATGGAACAAGAGTGCGTGTGACTTGGGCGTACGCTAGCTTCTAAGCGAGCCGGCCTTGTTTGGTAAATACCACACTGAGTTGTTGAATCCCCTTCAGCTGCTCATTAGCATTTGAGCGAGGCGCGTTGACCCGACCATTCATTTTAAAGACAATCACGTCTTCCTCGCTGGCCATTCTCTCCAGAATGTAAATGCCTTGTAAATCCTCCGGTATGCTCGGATTCAAAATGAAAAGCCGCTCTCTCGCCGAGCGTTATTAAAAAATATTCTAATTGGCGTGCAGAACTATGAGAAAAAAAAAAAGAAAAGAAAAGGTGTGCACTTTGTCAAAAGATGTGGCCGAAACAATGAAGGTATTGATTGTTGAATTTCCAAAGGAGGCGTGTTGCAGTGTACACACGTCAATAAAGACGTGGAATTGTATGAAGGCAATCATCAACAAATACGTTGGCTTGATGAGTTCAATCATGGATGTTTTGTAGGAGAAATAACCGCTCACATCGTTTTATATTCAACTCTACTTTGCACTCATCTTCCTTCCTAAAGTACACAACTTTGAGCCAAGTACATTATATGGGAACATAAAGGGGCACTCAAAATGGAAAAACCTTATGAGTGGCAGTAATTTTTAACAGTACATTATTTCAATGACACGTATGATGCCATTTTTGTAAATGTATAAAAAATTAATTATGAAATAAAAAGTCGAAATAACAAGATAAAAAGTCAAAATTACGAGATAAAAAGTCGAAATTCTGAGGTAGAAAGTCGAAATAATGAGATAAAAAGTCGAAATAACGAGATAAAAAGTCAAAATTAAATCAAATCTAAAAAAAAACAATTAACACAAAAATAAGTAAATTTTACTTGAAGTAATACAATGTAATCCTTACCGGTGAGGTCATTTTAACAAATTAGAAGCATTTGCAGAAACCACAAGTTGATACCAAAAGCCTTGTCTTGACTGTTGGTAAATTGGGAATTGTGCACGGGGACAGGAATTAAGTGGAGTTAATTGTGATGATTAATTAACACTTGGAATACCAGGTTTAACAGACAATAAACAAATAACAAAAAACCTGATACCTGAGTGCATCTTCTCAATCCACTGCCTTTGGGCCTTGCATCTCCCAAATCCTCTGCTTCCAAAAACTAAAGCTTCCTCCAGGGCCAACGCGGTAGTCAGACAGCTTGTTGCCGGGGAAACCAAAGAAGAAGAAGACTGTGGTTCGAATACCAAAGCAAGCTCTCATTTCGGATAAGATAAATCCCCCCTCCCCGCACAAAAATAAACTATTTTATACAACTATCATTGTGTAAAAATGTTCTCCTCCTGCTGTTACCACATTTTCTAGTGTGAGGTCTAGCAAAAAAAAAAAGTTTCCTGCTAAAAACAGACACACTCACACACAAATAAGCTTCCCACCTGCTGTTGACACTCTGGAGCCAAAATAAGTCATTAAAAATGAGCAATACTTGTGCAATATAGCAAAACTTATTCTTCCCATCAAATATTGGAATTCATCAACAATAAAACTTTAACGAAACGGAAATGTTTTTGTTATCGCTAGCAACACAAAAGCTATGAATGCTGGATGTTGTTATTTCGTTTTAGAAAGGACCCCACCAAGTGTCCTCATTTGGTAAATGAGTGGCGCCCCCTGTGGGTTGTGCTCAAAAATACATGGACTATTTCATCACGTTTGCTGATATATCGTCACATTTGCCGATATATCATCACATTTGCCGATATATCGTCACGTTTGCCGATATATCGTCACGTTTGCCGATATATCGTCACGTTTGCCGATATATCGTCACATTTGCCGATATATATCGTCAAAACGTGCCGATATATATCGTCGAAACGTGCCGATATATATCGTCAAAACGTGCCGATATATATCGTCAAAACGTGCCGATATATATCGTCAAAACGTGTCGATATATATATCGTCAAAACGTGTCGATATATATATCGTCAAAACGTGCCGATATATATCGTCAAAACGTGCCGATATATATCGTCAAAACGTGCCGATATATATCGTCAAAACGTGCCGATATATATCGTCAAAACGTGCCGATATATATCGTCACGTTTGCCAATATATTGTCACATTTGCCTATATATTGTCACATTTACGATATGTATCGTCAAAACGTGCCAATATATCGTCACGTTTGCCGATATATATCGTCACGTTTGCCGATATATATCGTCACGTTTGCCGATATATCGTCACGTTTGCCGATGTATTGTCACGTTTGCCGATGTATCGTCACGTTTGCCGATGTATCGTCACATTTGACAATATATCCACTTGCTCAACGACTTATAAACAGCTCAATGCTCAGGCTATACACAAACGTGGATTTTTGTCCTTGACATTTTTTGGCAAAGCTCGAGCGGGAGTAAAGATTTTGTCGTAGACACACCCGGTAATGACTCGTGTCACGTTCACGACTTCTCAGTGTCGGAAATCACAAAATCTTGAACACCACACATAACTGCTAGGTGACAACAGTGAGGTCATTACAGTATCCTTGAGCATGTTAAAGGATCTGTTGTTTTTTTTTTTGGGGGGGGGGGGGTCGATACCGACCATGTTTTTCAACCAATTTTGCTCCGATTTTAAACACTTGGGCTTGTCGGTCCCCTAAAGGTGCATATCAAATGAATGTAAGCACTCTAAAGTTAGAGTGTGTGTTGTTTTGTATTGAGCTGTGTGAGAAATGTTGAGTGGATCCCACTTATGGGCTTTATTAAGAGCACCACCATGTGTAGACAAAGAGTAGCGTAGGAATATGAAGCCAGTGAGTTTCATCTACTCGTGACGCCATTCATGGTTCTAAAGTAGTAAAGAACTACGATGGAATTGCCTCCACTTCATTAGTGGCCCAATTTGTTCTCCGCAGGAAACCCAATTGCAAGGAATTACACACCTGTAAAAGAAACCGTTTCTTTCCATTTCTAAGTCAAAACGTTCCACCCCCCCTGCAGCCAGTGATAGCATTTAAAAGTTGTGCAAACAACTGCGAGACAAAAACAAAAAGAAGAGTGAAAGTTTTCCCACATCAACTTGATACAGTGAAGCCCCCTCAGGTGAAAAGAGAACTTTTAGCTGCATAATGTGGCATCCTTGCTTGGCAGCACCGGCAAAATATTCAATGCGGAGGTGGAGCAGATGAAAACAAACACAACATCACATCCACGATACAACCCGTGAATGACAAAGCCCAGATGGTGACGCTGGTCAAATAAATACCTTTCATGGATTCCTCACTGGAATTTAACGGCAATTCAGTTCGACCAGTAATGTCCAAATTTTTCCCCAAAAAAACGTTATTTATTTTGTTCTTGAGCTATATCGGTGCTTCTCAGTTATTTAGCTTAAATTTCACTTAAACACAAATGTAGCCATATATACTGTATTTTGCCAAAATGATGCCCCAGCTTAAAGAAACACTAGAAAATAACCATGACATAATTCTATGGGAGCGATGCTTGCTAAGCTCTTATAAAATGCACTTCGGTCACCTTGTGAACTTTTTTTTTTTTAGCTTAAAACTGCACCAAACATGATCTCATCTATTGTGGAGTTGCATCATGACCTCTTTGTCACAAGTTTTCAACTTAATATTATTTTCTTTTAATGTGACATAATTCTCACAATATTTAGTCTTGAGTATCATAAAGTCGCTGCTCTTTTTTCCATTTGTTTTTAGATTTATTGTTTAATTCTATTTTTAGAATATACTGTAATTTCACACTTTCGACACAACCTGTTTCATGGCTATTTTATCTAATAATATCATTGAATATTTAATCAATATTATTACATTTTATAATAAATTTTATAAATATAACAGGGCAAGTGGGATCTAGTGTTGATACATTTATGAATGAAAAATGCCTGTATTACTTTATACATCTATGCCATTTGAAAAATCATCATATTAATACATTTATAAAAAGAATGAACATATAAAATATAATATATAACATGTTATAATTATATTAATTTTCTCAATTCTAATTAAATTTTATTTAAATAATTTTCTTAAAGCTATAGAAAGAGTATATATTTTTTAATATACATATATTATATGTAAAAATATATAGAATTTATTTACAAATAATAAATGCAGTAAAAGTCACGTAACAAGTACAATAAAATAATGGTCATGGCCTTGGCTGTGTGTGCCGTGTTGACACGTTACTGTTTCGTATTCAGATGCCGAGAGGTCGGTCGGTCGGTCTACTGTTCCAACATGGCTTCCCCTCTTCCACACCGGGGTCATCCTCTTGCTACTGTGACCTCAGTGTGACTTTGCGCTGCAACAAAGCGCTTGTGTCCGTTCTAGCGGCTAAAAATAAAACCATGTAAAGCCTCTCGAGGATGGAGGTTATGTGTGTTATGTGCCGTGGATGCTTTTGTTGAACAGGATTCTCTTGCTTGCAGATTAGACTCCCACACACTTCAGGGACTTCAGTGTGTTAACATGGACGGACGTGCACGGATTCACGTGTGTGTTCAATGAGCAGCACCGGTGTGGGAGTCTCTGCTTTGTAATGTACGGCATGTACACAAGATGCGCTCCATTATTATTATTATTATTATTATGATGATGAAGAAGAATGAATAATAATAATAAATATGAATAATAATGAATAATGTGTGTGCGCACCGCTCGCTGAAGCTGAAAGAGGAGAAAGATGACATGCTGTCAAGTCCCGGTTGATGGTCACCACTCACCGCTTTAGTGCTTCCTGACACGTTCTATTCAGACGGGCTGCGCACCGCAGGCATGCCGAGGGAGCCCCCCCACGCCTCCAAATGGAGCTTTTACCCAAGATTCATTTCACCGTGCAAGTTTGGGCCTTGCCTGGCAGCAAGACAAAACCCTGAGAGTGACAAAAGTGGGACTGTGGGATTGTTTTGAGGCTTAGAGGCTGTCATCACATGACCTTGTTTCCACACTGTAGGACCTCCATGAGCCGTGATGGTGGAAGGGGGGGGGGGGGGGGGGGCACTAGTGAGGTCCAATAGACAATGCTGCTCAGTTTCATCCGAGAGACATTCGTAGCCAATTGTATTTATTTGCAACAAACAATGATGCATTTGAAGTGTACTTAATGTTGGAATTTAGACAATTTAAAAGCGTTTTTAGCAATCCTTAATGGGAACACAACATTTGACATGTTTAGCTTTAATGCTAATGATTTGTGTTTGTCCAAAATTGAGAGCTTTGCCTTTGGGATCAGCTCCCTCGTCACCACAAGGGACTGATTTAGAATCTCCATCCCTGCAGAAGCCGCAACAATCTGGCTGTTGAGTTGGAGTTACATGCCAAAAACACACAAACACTCTTAAACGCCACGTATAGCTGCTTGGTCGCAACAGTATCCTTGAACATGTTAAAGGATCGGTTCCTAGGAAAGCGTATTTTTTTTTAAATATCATTGTTTATTTTCGATTCTTGGTATATTTATTACCGTACTTTATGTCCTTCTTGAGTGGATGAAGTGTTTTGACTAAACAGAAGGCAACCTGTACACGGTAATGCTACATTTGCAATGCTACACAAACGTAACGCTCACATTTCATGGTTAGCATATCCGTTGACGACAAACTAAATGATCTCACAGCTCCCACGACTTTAAGATGTGTCGCGATTTTTGATTTTCGGGGAAAAGTAGTGTGCATTTCAAGTGTGGCGCTATGAAAACTGGTTTATTTGGATTTGTGCATGGTTGTTGCATGGTTATTGTCACATTTGCCGATATATATCGTCAAAACGTGCCGATATATATCGTCAAAACGTGCCGATATATCATCACGTTTGCCGATATATTGTCACGTTTGCCAATATATCGTCACGTTTGGCGATGTATCGTCACATTTGACAATATATCCACTTGCTAAATGACAAACGTAACGCTCACATTTCAGGGTTAGCATATCCGTTGGCGACAAACTAAATGATCTCACAGCTCCCACGACTTTAAGATGTGTCGCGATTTTTGATTTTCGGGGAAAAGTAGTGCGCGTTTAAAGTGTGGCGCCGTGAAAACTGATTTATTTGGGTTTGTGCATGGTTGTTGGTGTGTTGAAGAGAAGTCACCATCCTGATCCTTTACTTCCTTCGGACTTTTTGAGTTCCACAAGCAGTAGGTGTCAGAACCAAGGTACCACAAGGATAACTATCTTATAGTGTGGATGACATTTTTAGGGAATTGGGTATTTTTAGCCTTATGCATTATTTTAGCTGTTTGAAGATGAACTATATCAGCAAGTTGAAGTATTTGTGATTTCAGAAATAAGGAGTTAGTATGTTCTCTGTAGGCGGCATTATGAATTATCCTTACTGGCCTTTTTTGCAGTACATTTAGCCAGTGAAGATCGCTTTTATAGTTATTAGCCCATATTTCCACACAATAAGTAAGATATGGTAGAACCAGAGAGCAATAAAGAGTGTGGAGTGATTTCTGATTGAGAATAAAATTTTGCTTTGTTGAATACTGAAATATTTCTGGCCACCTTATGTTGTGTATTTGTTGTATGTTGTGTTGTTTGCGACGCTAACTACAGTGTCCTGTTTTATCATGCATTAAAGAAGCAGCCGCTGAGCAAATAAAATAATATCAACGAGGAAATTGGTGATATTTATTTCACATAAGTGCTCCAGACCACTCAGGGTCGCCGACGGGCCAGCGGTGGTCCTCATTACGAAGCTAATGAATGCTAATTATCATCAACACTCCAGTCCGTTTCACAGCGTTCAATATTAGACGTGAAGATGTGTTTGACGCCTTCTTCTTACATAACTTGACTCGACAAAAGGCGAGTGGATCTCAGGAGTCCTCCCAGGCTTCATTAGCTCCAGCTGGAGGACAAGAAGAGAGGAGGTCCTCACCTGCTGTGACGGACCACCTCTCGTCGCAAACAATGCCGTTCATTATTCTCCGCTGCGCCACCGCGGCGATCGGCGGCGGTGGAGTGTGTGCAATTACAGCAAATGAGGGGAGGAGGTGGGGGGGGGATTGAACAAGGTGCTGCCATGCATAAAAGACTCCCAATTAATTCAGCTGCATTTACATACACAAACATTCAATTAGCGTCAAAATTGCAGCGCCTATCTTTGACACGCCGCTGAGCAAATTTGTCTCAATGCTCTTCATTTGGAAAAGAGCTAAGGGAAAAATTTTGTTTCTTAAAATATGAGACATATTAAAGCTTTTTCCCGATCCTGCCGATATCCTCACAGATGGACGACAACAACATACATTTTCTTCAATGAATACGATAAAAACTGTTTTCTCACCTTTCCGAGGACTTATTTAACTTACTTAGCAGGCAGTCAAGCTGCCCGCGTGAGACGCTGCGCTAAGTAGCTAGCATGCGTACCTAAATGCAAAGTGACAAGGTGCTAACGCGCTAAAATGCAAGCAACCTGTTAAAGTCGCCGCAGTTGGCCGTCCGCCCATTCGGATGCCGACATAGCGTCAAATGCTGCTCATCGACGGAATCACACTCACGTCTACTTTGTACCTCCGCCAAGCGTAAGAGTCCAAAGGCAAACTACGTAGTTAGTTAGCTAGCTAGTTAGTTAGCTAGCAGGAACACAGTCTTTGGTTCAACTCAAATTCGGCAAAAGACTCAAAAATCTGACATTTCAAGGGAAATATGATGTAGACTACAGAATCCCTTACTTCATTTGTCCAATTTTGCAGCTCTATTACGGGTTTTAAAGAAAAATATGAATTAATAAATTGGTCTTTTGTAGTTGTACAGCCTATTATTTGCCAAATATAATAATAAACCATTTTCAAGCTGAGAAATGGCTAAGTAAAATCCAAATGTAAGTCATCAGAAGACGCATTCAAAGACGTTGTGATGATGCGTAGTATTCTATACCGACCACTAGGGGTGCTATTTACCGTAGCCACACATCTGACATGTAAACATTAAGCTAGCAAGAAATATTTCAGTTTTAAACAACGCAAAACCGCTCCTGGAATATAATTACTGTCTGAGAAGCGTGTATCAAGTGTATTGTGGGGGGGGTTTACTGCATTAAAAACATCAATAATTACTGCCAACAAATGAAGTGGGCTATTTTGCAGATTTCACTTATTGCGGGCTATTTTGGGAACCTATCGCTATCAATAAACATCGATGGGGCGCAGTGGCATCATTAGGCCTAGGGCTTTAGCTAAATAATTAGATATTTTTTAATTGATTTTTTTTTACGAAAAAAAATTCTGACAAATTTCATATAACAGGGCAAAAGCAGGCTAATGCTAGCCTACTACTACTACTACTACTACTACTAGCAGTAATAATCGTAGAAGAATAATGATAATAGTAATAATAATAGGCTAATTAATAATACAATAATGATTATTATAGACCAGGGTTCAATTCCACCCTCGGCCATCTCTGTGTGGAGTTTGCATGTTCTCCCCGTGCATGCGTGGGTTTTCTCCGGGTACTCCGGTTTCCTCCCACATTCCAAAAACATGCTAGGTTAATTAGCCACTCCAAATTGTCCATAGGTATGAATGTGAGTGTGAATGGTTGTTTGTCTATATGTGCCCTGTGATTGGCTGGCGACCAGTCTAGGGTGTACCCTTACGCCCGAAGACAGCTGGGTTAGGCTCCAGCACCCCCCGCGACCCTCGTGAGGAAAAGCGGTAGAAAATGAATGAATGAATGAATGAATGAATGATTATTATATCATTGATCACTGTCCAAAAGTGGGGAAGTTATATCCCGGTATTTAGATTTTCTGGATTTTTTGGAATGTCAACTACATTCATTCATATCGTGCATCTCCAGGGGGCTAAGCCCCCCCCCCCCCCCCCGTCCTCAGAACCTGTAATAGTGTAATAGGAGTTATTTCACGTTTAGAACCATATTTAGTTTTCTATGTACCAACTACCAAAATATTCAATTGATATATAAATAAAGAATCCTACTTCTTGGAAATTCACTCAGTCGGGTTGGGAGCTAAAATAAACATAATTAAAATAAACAGAAAATCACTTTCCAAGAATCCACAACCCAACAAAGTACTTAACACGCGTGGTGAGCATCCAAGGCATGTTTCCAACTTGGGTGTTGCTTTGAGTGGAATGGCTATGATTGTACTTTACAAATGTGGAAACAACACTACATGACACGGACACGTTCCTTGAGCGCACGGCGACGTCCAGCTCGCCGTAGCTGTCGTTGTTCTAAATATACCCGTGCCTGATACTTAGCAGTCATTGGCTTGACAAAAGGCATAAATAAATCACCAATTGTGCGCCCATGAGTGTTTTCAAATTGAAGTTTAATATCCTGTGCTCCCGGCAATTTCCTACATCCGAACGCTTGCCAAGGCAGGCGAGCGCGGCAAGCAGGGCCTTGCCCAAATCTTTCCCATCGCTGCCACCTCAGAGGGAGGAGATGAAGATTAGATTTGCTTTAAATAGATTTTTTTTTTTTTTACGGCAGGCAGAAACAATGCTATCTCTCACTCAGTCGATGTGCGAGTCACTCGGCTGAATGGCGGCAAAAAAGGACCGGGCTCTCATTGTGCGTGAGGCACGGCTTTGTGTGCTGCTGATTCAATCTTGGAGGGGGGGGTAATAGCCGACGTTATGAGCGCTGACGTAATGGCGGAGAGACTAATAATGCTGGTTGACAACCTCAACCAACCGAACTTCTCTGCCGCCGTAAAACAACGTTAGACGTTCTTTAAATTTCCTGTTTGCCTTCCGATAATTCAAATGTTTCCCAAACGCACGATCATGCAGCTACTGCAATTTGTGGACTGCAACAGGAAGCTGCCTACAGCCACAGGTGGTAATGACCGCAGCGTTTTTTTCTTCGGTACGTAGCCTGTGTATTCTTATTCCTCCCTATTTGTTGCTGTCACTTTATTTATGTAAACAGAAGTTACATACAAATATAAGATATAATAATATATAATATAATATAATATTTTTCATTGGCCTATTATTATTACTATCATCATTATTCTTCTGATTATTACTACTATTAGTAGTAGTAGTAGTAGGCTAGTATTAGCCTGCTTATTGGCTTGCGTATTAGCCTGCTTTTTTTGCCCTATTATATGAAATTTGGCAGAGATTTTTTCCGTAAAAAAATTCTTCTTCTTTCTTAATTTATTTCAGACATGCATACTATGTTACATTATTCTTTCTCACATATGCACTTACAATATCTATTTATATATATATATATATATATATATATATATATATATATATATATATATATATATATATATATATATATACGTATATACATACACATATACATACACACATATCTACATACATATATATATATACACATATACACATACACATACATGCATACACACAACACCTCATTACTACACATGTCTGAAAAGGAGCAGGAAGAAGCAAAGCTTATTAAATCCTACCCCTTCTCCACAAAAATTTAAAAAATAACAAAAAAAAAAAAATAATAATAATATCAAATTATTTAGGGGGGCTTTAGAACATTTTAGGGGGTATGAATCCCCCCAAAATAGGCCTAATGACACCACTGGATCAAACTTACTTCAGATTTGTCACATAAAATCATGTAAGATTAGCTTTTATTGCAAAAATGTTATTTCTGTTTCGACACTCTAAAGCGTGTTGGTCGAGGTTTGATTTATTTGATATTTTTATTTCATAATTAGAGTAGGAATAAGAGTAGGAAGAAGCAGAGCTTATGTAATACTGCCCCCCCAATCCGTTTCATATGTACATGAATTCGCTTCCTGTGGTCCATATGGGATTTATAGACTTATAGAAAAGTGATAAAGCGACAAGAAGATCCAACGCCCCCCCCCCCCGAACGATAGCAAACATCTTTGAACTTGAGGTAATCAGAAAAAGTTCAAGCTCAGAATATGAAAAGTGGTTGCCGACAAACGAGGAAGCGCCTGGAAGCTCTTGATTATCCTAAACCCGCAAAGTTCATTACTTCAAAGCGGAAGCTCATTAGCTAAGAGTTGCCTTTCAACTTTGTTTTTTTTTTTTTTTCCCTCTGACTTTAAGCGTTAATTAGCGTTCAATTGATGAACCAAATGCTACCTCAGAGGCAGGTGCTGATACCGCATCAAATTGTTTCTGTCATTGTTCTGAAAAACTGGAAAGGCTATCGACTTGCCGTCCAATTGAGAGAATGAATATTCCCGCAGCATTCCCGCCGTTTGATGTAAGGCTTGATTAAACATCACAGTTGATCATTTCAAGCTCGGGCCAGACTTGATCGTCAATTAAGAGACTGCCCTTCGCTCTTTGTTAATCACCACAAACACCCAACAACGACTTGTCGACAATTGACCGCCATCGAGTACGGGCTTTATTTGACCAAGGGTGGGGGGGAGGCATGGGCAGCACACCCCCCCCCTCACTCGGTTGTTGCGGACGCAATGTAATCTCAGCCTCAGCTAGCAGAGGCCCGGGATGGAATGTGCTTGTCTGGAAGAAATATGTGGATTGTTCCGGAAAGAAAATGGATGAATGCCGAGGTTACATGCAACCATCACACAAACACTCACAAACCCAACGTGGGGACAAGTTGTCATGGCGATTTCACCACCTCGTTCTTCATGTTCTGTATCGTGTCTCCATGGGGGGTGGTGGTGGTGGGGGGGGGGGGGGGGGGGCACGGCATGCGGAGATTGGATGGAGAGAAATGTCAGAATAATCACGTGCATCACGAGGAGGACGGTGGATGGAGGCTGTAGCGCCGCTAAGATCATCATCATCCTCATGTTCTTATTTTATGCAGGTTTATGCAATGCAGGGGGGGGGTCACAGGGTCAGGGGGGCTCGCTCCAGCTGCAGCACACTCCGAATTCTAAAGGCTTTTATCACATTTTACATCACAATGGGAGGACACCCAAAAAAAAGCATTGCCAGATAAGAAATATTGAAATATTGTACGAGGAGCACAAAATCATCGTCAAATTTCACTGCTTCAATCAAAGCATCAATTAGTAAGTCGTGCTATTTCATGGTTGAATACAGCCTATTCTAAAAAATTAAACATTTTCAAGCACAAAAATCGAATTGAGAAGATGCATTCAAAGACGATGATAAAATGTAGTATTCCACCCTGGTCGCTAGGTGTCACTAGTAACTGGAATGGAACTGGAGCTTCCTGTCCTCCACACATCTACAACAGTGCATTACTTTTATTTATTTCTTAAATGGAGTATTTGCCCATTGGAATGTAAATGTGACTATAGGGGTGTTATTTCATGTCTAAAGGGCTCTAATAATGTTAAAAACCAGATTAAATGGCGAATGTCGAAATAATGAGATAAAAAGTCGAAATTCTGAGCTAGAAAGTCAAAATAATGAGATTAAAAGTCGAAATTATGAAATAAAAAGTCGAAATAACGAGCTAGAAAGTCAAAATTACGAGATAAAAAGTCGAAATAACGAGCTAGAAAGTCAAAATTACAAGATAAAAAGTCAAAATAACGAGATAAAAAATAAAAATTCTGAGCTAGAAAGTCGAAATTATGAGATAAAAAGTCAAAATCCTGAGCTATATATATATATATATATATGTATATAAATGCAATATATATATATATTACAAATTACTACAAATTTCCCCACTGAGGGACGAATAAAGGCATATCTTAATCTTAATCAAAATATCACTTTTAATCATCAATTTTAATTTTATTTTTTTTATTTTAATGAATTAAAATTTAAGGGGACATTTCTGGGAAACTATGGAAATATTGCTTTTGATGGAAGTTCAAATACAAGAAATTTACAGGAAATTTGAGCGGGAGGGTGGCGGGAATATGGGAGTTTTTTTTGGGAAAACGCGAGGGTCGCCAATGGAAATAAAGTCTAGGACTTTATTCATTAAGAAGGAATCATTAGCATGGTTATGTTTTTGTGTTTTACACACAAAGCAAGCAAAGAAAAGCGGCAAAGATGTCAGACTTTCTTCAATCTCATCTCTCCCGTGGAGCCAGAAAGCAAAATAATCTTGTGAACCTTCTCAGCCATCACCGGCGCCTGACAACTTAAATGGTCCCCGCTCAGCGAAACCCCCCCATTAGCCTCGTTGGCACAAATGCATTAAAACCACTTCTCTTGCTGAAGCGGTCTTAGCGTGTGACAGGCCGCGTTGTTAATTTGATTCTTCTCGCCACCTGCTGGAATGGTGTTCTGCCTGCAGTTCCATCGTAGACGTATGGAACCTACGATGTTCCACGACGATGGCGGGCTTGATTATTCTTCTCTGATCTGCTGCATTAATCAGGAGTGTCTGATCTCCATTCCTTTTGAGTTCAGGCATTTAACTCAATCGTGGATGTGAATGCGTGTGTCAAGTGCTGCTAATTGTTGTCGTATTACATCATCGTACACCGACAGTGATCTTCATAAACAACATTAATTATGACAATCTGTCAATTCTAACATTCCTTACTCATGTTAGACACGTGACCGTATTTCACAAAGGAAGTGAAAGGAAGTGCAGGAAGTGAACAAATGTAACAGTTAGTGATTGTAAAAGTACCAGATGGAGGGGTAGGATTTAATAAGCTTTGCTTCTTCCTACTCCTTTTGGACATGTGGAACTGGGAACTGATTATGGGATGCACTCAATTGGAATCTGATGCATGTTCAAATTAAATTAAACCATTACCATTACCATTACCATTACCATTACGATTACCATTGCCATTACCATTGCCATTGCCATTACCATTACGATTGCCATTACCATTACCATTACAATTACCATTGCCATTACCATTGCCATTGCCATTGCCATTACGATTACCATTGCCATTTCCATTACCATTACGATTGCCATTACCATTACCATTACGATTACCATTGCCATTACCATTGCCATTGCCATTGCCATTACGATTACCATTGCCATTTCCATTACCATTACGATTGCCATTACCATTGCCATTACCATTGCCATTGCCATTACCATTGCCATTGCCATTACGATTACCATTGCCATTTCCATTACCATTACCATTACCATTACCATTGCCATTGCCATTGCCATTGCCATTGCCATTGCCATTGCCATTGCCATTACCATTACCATTGCCATTGCCATTACCATTACCATTACCAGAGGTTCATCGTTTTCGATAAAACTGAAACGGTATCCTGGAGTTAAAATGAACACAAAAAAAATCACAAGTGTTTTTTCATGAAGACAACCAGAAGAATCGATCGTGCTTCCATTGTTTACAAAGATGGCGTACGCATCTAAGCCACACCCCCACCGTTACTAGGAGTCCTACATCGCAGAAATTCACTTAGCACAAGTCGGGTGTGGAACCAATTAAACGCGGCAAGCAAAGTATTGCATAATTGTATCAGTATTGCATAAAAACATCTGATGGCGATATCTGCAAAAGTGCGAGTCAGATCCCTTAATTATTGATGCAAATATGGATGTCGAGGGGCTACGTCGTGAATTTGCCAGTACATCGCACATGAATACGGATAAACACTTTTGGATGTCTTTGCTTGCGTTCTATATTTTCATAATTAACATATGTAGGATGTTTTTTCTTTGAGACGCTTTTTCTTTCTATGTAATAATTTCCATTTCGGTGAAAAGACGATAGCTACAGTCTGCAGTCCCCCACTGTAGCTTTTTTTTAGTCCAGAATGTCCTCCACCTTTTTGACCAGGCTCTGTTTGGACCAAGCGGTGCGTAACCAGGAGCACCTTGAGCAAGGACCTCATCAGCGTACGACACAAAGGAACAGGAATGACAGGCCTTTCATTATTGCCCGGCCATTGTGCTGCGGGGACAAATCAATTATAAAAACACGACCACCAGCAAAGATAACAGCAACGTCCGCTATTGTGCTGGAACTTTTTTTTTTTTTCTTCCTCGAGGATCTCTTGACCGGTCCGGCATCACCTTGGTGCAATTTGCTCCCCCATCTCAAATCCCATTGCCTTTTGGAATTGGATTCTCCTGACACATTCACACGGCGACCGGGACACACAGAGACGATTCAATGTGAAATTGCCTGAAGAGTCAGGAGGTTATGGATCCGTGCGGGCACTGTTAACCTTCCAGGAGGAATAACTTCCACATTACCGCGGAACAGACGCTGGAAGTAATGAATTACTAGCATATCGTTGTTGCCAAATGGTTTGAATTTGGAAGTTTTGGATGGATCTGAACGCTCGGTGAGTTTATTTATGTTATTTGTGACGTCACGGTGAGCCGGAGCATAAAAAGTCCCATTTACCGTATTTTCCGGACTATAAGTCGCCCTTTTTTTCTTAGGTTGGCTGTTCCTGCAACTTATACTCCAGAGCGACTTATGTATGTTTTTTTTCTACCTAATTATGCATTTTTGGCCTTGTGCGACTTATGCTCCGGAGCAACTTATAGTACAGAAAATACGGTAATTATTTGAACAAGAAGATTGGTCAGTCAAAGGGGACTAAACCAAATCAAATGTGATGATATATATATACATATATATATATTTAGAAAGTAATGCCGGGAAGTTAAAATTGGAAAAACAAGCAGATGATATAATATTTGGACAATTAACATTTAAACATAAATAAAATGTATGTGATATTATCCAAAAATATTATCGTGAGAGAGCTGCCAACCCGTAGTACTTTAGTTCTATTACATTTGTTTGCCTTTTACATTGTTTTATTGCCACTTTATAATAAAATAAAATAAAATAAAATAAAATAAAATAAAATAAAATAAAATAAAATAAAATAAAATAAAATAAAATAAAATAAAATAAAATAAAATGTAAAAAAATTGTAAAATGTGTTTTTATTATTATAATTATATGTGACATAATGACAACATAACATATATTTCATTATTAGTTTCATGGCATTTCCAACTTATAGTACAGAAAATACGGTAATTATTTGGATTATTTTTTGTTTTTGCTGTTTTTCAGTGAGGGGAGTGGAATCCGTGCTATGCTTAAGTTACCAAATATGGTTCCTTGCCTTATACATTTTGGAAAATAATAATAGTAATGAAAATGTATATATTAAAAAAAAAAAAAAAATACTTAGAACATTTATAAATTGTCTTATATAACCAAATACTGGTCTGCCATAAGAAGCACGATTGCATTTTCTCAGTGGTAAAAAGTTCCATAGTGTATTTTTGTGCATGTTATTTCTATTCCACGTACATGACAACAAGACATCCTATAATATCCTCCATTACCGTCAGCGTTTCTGTCTGGGCCGCTCTCTTCAAATATTCAACAAGGCGGCAGATTTTCTTTCTTTTTTTTTGTGATTGGAGCTGATGATCGTCTTGCACTGATAATTGGCCTGCATTATTCCGTCATACGCCCGCATTGAATTGATATCGATTCTCATCCCCGGAGATATCGACATCAGTGTCGATATTTCTACCCCATTCAAGTCACCGTTAAAAAGTCAGAAGCTGCAAAAGACATCGTCGTTCTCGGCCTCATTGGGAATGTCGGGCACAAATGTCAAAGCTTTAATTCAGTGTGTCAATAGGCTTCACTTCCAGCCAAACCAGCTCGCTATTACGTGAGGACATCAAAGTTTAACTCCTTCATTGAGTTGCTGGCACTAAAAGAGGAATAAAAGGATCTGAAATGATGCTTTTAGCCTCCCTCTCGCAGCGGGATGCCGTCTGTGGTGATGATGATGATGCTGAGGGTCGCTTATTCAAATGTGAGAGTCTTCGCCTCTGCGGTTGCATTGAGCAGATTAGAATATCAAATTAATTCTCTTAAGTCTCTGCAGGACCTCGTGAAGACATGGCAGTGATGTATGATAGCAAACATTGTCTCTGTAATGTAGCGTTTGCTAGCACCGCCGGAGGACTTTTGTGGCATTTTGCTCTTTTATTTTCAAGCTGTAGGCTGTGTTCAGTTAATATACATAGAATATACCAGAGGACATCTTTAATTATTATTTTTTTCAATACTATCTGCCCCAAATAAAAAAAAAAAAAATTAAATAAAAAAAAATAAAAAAAATCAAAAAATTAAAAAGTTAAAAAAATTCAAAAAATTTAAAACAATTTAAAAAATTAAAATAATAATAATAAAAAAAGACAGCCATCTTTAAAGCATGTTAAAATGGTCTAGTTTTCCTAAAGGAGGTTTGGTTGGACTGGCGTGTGACGTGCATCCACAAGGAGCAACACAACGACGCTCTCCTGCTGCCACAGGTGAGCCTAAATGGGAGAGGTGGTGATGGAGAACACCTGTGGCCGGCCAGGTAGCTCCTCCCATCAGGGCGGACCAAGGTCTGAGGAGTGAGAGAGAGAGAAAGAGAGAGAGAGAGAGAGCATGAGAAGGAAGCAGACAAGCAAGTGTCAACCAGGAGAAACCAGTAAGCTGCTCCCCTGGAGCAGGAAGTGGTGTCATGATTCTCTATTAGTCATTAAAATTAGCTTTTAATATTATTTTATTTTTCATTTTATCTGCCTCGGCTCCTGGAACGGTTACTATCTCCAAGCATCCTCCTTTTTAGGTGTCAATAGTCAACGACAATTCATGCATATAGATCTATAGGTAACCTAATTATGCATCTGGCCTGGAAAGTTCCGTCACAACGCTCGTTATTGATCAACACTCACCTCCATAATTGCATTGCCGCCTGTTTAATTTGCTGTTTAGCTCCTCGTTAATTAGCGGACGTCCCCACGCGGGCCAAGCTATTAATCTCTGATCAATTTAATAAGCCCATTGGTCTTGTCCCGACATCCCGGCACTTGTCACAACGCATCCGCATGTCCTTCGCCTCGTTTAGCGTGGAATCAGGGAGTGAAATTGAGAGATTGCTTCAAGTTTGAGAGATTTTCCTCCCCCGTCTCAGCCTTGACCAAGTCTGGCATTTAATAAACAAAATCACGCAAGTGTGAAATTCATGGCAAACTGAGATGTTTCACACTTGAGGGAGGAGGACGAGGTCCAAAAGGAGCCTTCTCGGCCCCCGAAAGCATCTGCACATTTTTTTTTTTTTTCAACCAAATCGTCTTCATCTGCGTTGAGAACTTCCTCTCCGACTCAATCTGGCTGGCAATCAATCTTGGTGTGGCAGGTGGAGTCTGTCCAATGTTAGAACGCCCACCAGCACCTCAGCCATGAAAAGTAGCATTTCAATTTCTCTCTTCAAGGCTTCCAGGCGGAGAGCATATGTTAGCTTCAACCATCATGGCTGCCTGATGCGTGCAAACAAGAAGACTGGTCAGTCAAAGGGGACTAAACCAAATCAAGTGTGATCATATATATATATATATATATTTAGAAAGTAAAGCCGGGAAGTTCAAATTGGAAAAACAAACAGATGATATAATATTTGGACAATTAACATTTAGACATAAATAAAAAGCAATTAATAAAATGTATGTGATATTATCCAAAAATATTATCGTGAGAGAGCTGCCAACCCATAGTACTTTAGTTTGCCTTTTACATTGTTTCATTGCCACGTTAAAATAAAATAAAATAAAATAAAATAAAATAAAATAAAATAAAATAAAATAAAATAAAATAAAATAAAATAAAATAAAATAAAATAAAATAAAAATTATATGTGATATAATGACAACATAACAAATATTTAATTACTAATTTCACAGCATTTCTACACTTAGAGTAAAAACCAGGAAGTAAAAAAAAGGAAAACAATGATGGACACAAAATAATAATCTTTGTGGTTGTTGTTCTTTTTTTTTTGTGGAAAAAATATTATTCAAAGAGTATTATTTGAATACATTAAAGGAATCTTTATATATTAAATTACAATTTATTTTAAATTAAAAAAGATAACATAATTGTGATGATTGCATAATTGATGATTACTATTATTATTATTATTCATTCATTTTCTACCGCTATAATCAATCGTAAAACCTTTATTTCCTGACTTAGGTCGTCGATCAGTTGTTCTCCCCAGTCTGCCAGTCCAAGTCCAAACTAGAACATCCGTTGAGTGCTTAGAAAAAGCGTCTTTTGTTGCGCCCGCGGCAAGTTGTAGACGTATTAGTGCATCATCTTTTGTATGATTTAGTGGTAAACGCTAATAGGAACAGGTGAATGTGTTTTTGTTACGATGAAGGATCCTGATTAGCCTTCTGATGGCCTTGTTTCCATGGTAGCATGCAGTAGATAAAAGTAGTCCTTGTTTTGTATTCCGTATCATCATTATGTCACGCTGGTTCTCATCTTGTAGTAAGTACAATAATCCATATACCTCGTCTTTGGTTTTCAGCATCTCTCCTGCGTGTTCTTTTCCCTTCATGAAGCTCACCTTCTTGAAGGATTTCTGAAGTTTCCCCAACGTGATGTCACCACCATGCAAGCCTGTTATGCTGCAATGATATCTGAAGAAAGCCTGGTTGGATTTACTGCCGGCCACGCCGAAAGACAGCAGAGATATAGAACTCTTTAACGAGTCTGCTGTTTTTGGTCTTTTTTTTTTCCAAAGTGTGTGTTGTTAAGGTGTGCGTCAGTCGCCTCAGTGGCGTCGCCACTTAGACGTAATCGCTGCTCTTTGCTTGCCCACTTCAGCTGCTCAATATAATGGCAGCGCTCCGAATTGCGCTTGAAATTGCCCTCAGCATTAAAGCCCAAACGCCAGACTTCAAAAGGACTCTGTACAAATATCTGCTCCAAACTACAAGCCCGATTTATTTAGGGACTTTTGTGTTTTACACTCCAGCATTACAAGAATGTAGTTTTTTTTCTTCTTAATATTTCGCAATAAGCGTCATAGCCCCGCAAAAATGATTGAAAATACTGTGATGTGTACACCAGGCCGCCACCGGTTGGCGATGAAACATGAACACTACGTGGTCGGCCAAAACTGCGGTGAGACCAGCCATGTTGTTTGGTCTAGAGACAGTAACACTGAGGAAAAGACAGGAAGCAGAACTGGAGGTAGCAGAGATGAGGATGCTGAGGTTCTCATCGGGAGTGACCAGGATGGATAGGATTGGCGATGAAACATGAACACTACGTAGTCGGCCAAAACTGTGGTGAGACCAGCCATGTTGTTTGGTCTAGAGACAGTAACACTGAGGAAAAGACAGGAAGCAGAACTGGAGGTAGCAGAGATGAGGATGCTGAGGTTCTCATCGGGAGTGACCAGGATGGATAGGATTGGGAACGAGTACATCCGAGGGACATTACATGTTAGAGGCCTTGGAGATAAAGTCCTTTCAGCCAGACTGAGATGGTTGAGACATGTCTAGAGTAGAGATAGCGAATATATTGGTAGAAGGATGCGTAGAGAAAGACCAAAGAGGAGGTTTATGGACGTAGTGAAGGAGGACATGAGGGTAGAAGACAGGGTTGGACGGAGGAGATCGGTTTGCTGTGGCGATCCCTGAAGGGAAAAGCCCACAGAGAAAGAAGAAGAAGACCGATGGATGCTCAGGTCACAATCATCAGTCACACCGAGGCCCGCACATGAGCGGGTGGATCACCGTTCTCCGGGTGATGACCTCTGGTCACTAGCTACCTATAATTGAGGTGGAGTTCTAGCACCGTCCCTTCTCAGTGAGCTGAGTCACCATTGTCCGGTATCGGAACAAGTTCACTCATGGATGATCGGCATCAAACGCTGCACCATTAAACCCAAAACCCCATGAATGCCTACGTTCCCTATCAGATTGGGTAGGCTAGGTTTTGCCTGTGGAGGCTGAATTTAGAGGTGAAAACAACATGAAAACCAGACAGCTGTCTATGGGTGAAAACCAGCAGTTGTGAATCTAAAATAAGAAAATAAGTACAGAGATGGGCCTTCAAAATGAACTCAGTCTGTAAAAATTTGAATTTTTTTTAGACTAATTTCTGTACTTTATGGCAAATATTTATTTGTCAAAACGTTTCCACCCTTTTACCGAAATGATCCACCTTCTTCCAGTTTACGTTTGGATGGCAAGCGACCCTGTCAGGACTTGTTTACTTATTTACCGACGCTGTTTGTCAGTCAACATGTGCTGTTTGTCTCTTCCAGCACATTCCGATGACATCCCGCCGGAGCCGGGATAGCAGGGCAAGCCCCTTGTTAGATTGATGGAGGCGGGAATAATGGCCGCCACTTGGAAGCCGAGCTGGACGGCGGTGCAACCTCGCCCAAGGACACTTGAATAGTGGTCGGCCATAAAGTGTGGCAGCGTCACATATCTCAATCAAAAGCTCCACCATACACACACATACAGGCGGGGGGCCTGGGGGGGCTAGGGGGGTGTCATATTGTGTACATTTCAGAGAGAAGCAAATCAAACAGTAAATCACCCAGGATATGTTATGCAGGTTAAACGTTAATCTCCCTCATGGTTGAGGTTGGTAAAGCCACATATCAAAAATGGCGACGGAGCAAAGTGGACAGCGACCACGAGAGGCATTTCCTGCTCTGTGATCCGGCCTGGGCCCGTGTGGCTGGTCCAGATGGAGCTGTCAGGACGAGCTGTCGTGTCTTTGGGATCCTTCGCTTTAGGCTAAACGGGGACGGAGCCGGGAGGGGAAGAAAAAGAACAACGGAACCTTGAGTCACATGATGTGCACACAGTGAAGGATGACTTATTGCGCCAAAAAGTGTCCTTGACAAATGTGGAAATGAGCAGAGGACGGCGGCGTCCCCTACGTGAAATGAGGACATTATGCAAAAGCCTGATTAAAATTTACAGGACATTCAAACGTTCCCAAGCATGTCTGGCTCCTGGATTGGAAAAATCCTGATTCTATTCACTTCACGATTCTATTCCACTCCAGTCCTGCGGGTGGCAGTGCTGCACCTTGAAAACCGCTGCTAGATCTTCGCAAAATGCTTTCAATGACTTCTGCACCTTTCTTTCGTCACGCCGTTACCGTGTGATCGTCACGAGAGGCTTGCCGCCAGAGCTCACCCCCTTAACCCTGTTTGTGTGCACTGCTGTGGAAGCCTGTATTCAGTCTTTTGCTTATAGCGGTGGCGGGGTTGGGCATCGAGCATCAGTGGGAGCCGGTTTGTGTTGATACATTTCAACCGTGAAAAAAGGATTGTGCAAAGGCAGCTGCACCACTGACAGGATTAAACACCTCGGAATTGATGGTTGGCACAGAATTCCCCGTTTATGACGCGCGACACTGGACTTTTCATCTTTTTGCATGGAACAACATATTCATTGAATTCATCGTACTGTACTGATTGATGGACTGCGACATCTGATTTGCATTTCCCCTCTTTTTAATCCCCACCAGGATATGATAATGCAGTTCAAGCGGAGTATTTTATATTTTCCAGCAATGACAGCTCCTCTGCACGCTCAGCTGCTTTGCCGTGGTGGGAACCTTTTGTTGGGATCAATAAAGAGCCTGCGGGGACCTTGTGATGGTCTTGTCAAGCCTTTGTGTGGTACAATTTTGCTGCTGGTTGAGTACAACACATCTACGACATCATAGCATTCATTGCAGGGAGCACCATTACGGCTCTGTTAGCGCCGTTAGCGCCTGGTTCTTCCTTGATACATTGTGTCAACAATGCAATATTATTGTCCGGGTGAGGCTACACCGCATCAAGGATTCCACGAAATATGGAAAACAGAAAAATATCATGTATTGTAGCATCGCTGGGAGTGTTTATGGCTCCCTAGCATGCCTTCTGCTATTTTTGTAAAAAATAAAATAAAATAATAATTGTCTTGTGTGTGTTTACTTACTTGATATTTTTCATTTATTTTTTGTGTTCACTTTGCGATTGTACAAAGTGGTCTGTCTAGTGCAGGGATGTCAAAACTCTCAGTTTTGCGATATACTGTAGGTGAAAAAGAATATTGTTAATATCAACTTTGCTCTTTTTTTTTCTTAATTTCTCAAATATTGCAACTCTGATCGTAAACAATCTTTGCACATTTTCTTCTTGTCAGGTTATGACTTTATTCCCATGATATTATAATTTTTCCTCAATCTTAATTTTCCCAAAATTACATTTTCTAATGCTACTGCTTAAAAAAAGACCATATTTTTTCTTTAATATTTTGACATTGTGCTATTAAAATGACTTTATTTCCCACTAATAATGTTGCTAGTTTATTCTAGTAAAATTGCAAATAATTTTCTTGTTAGAATATAACTTTATTCTTGTAATTTACTTCTTGTAATTTTGACTTTAGTCCCACCACTTTTTAATTTTTTTTATTTTTATTTGTTTTTTTGGTTGTTTTCATAATTATAGTATATAATTCAAGTATTACAGTATATAATTATATAATAGTATGTTTCCAATAATATAAAAATTCTAACAAAATATTTCAACTTCTTCAAATTCTCCAAAAATTACATTTTAGATATTTTTTTTGGTAAGATTACAACTTTTTTTCTTGATCTTTTCTTGATTTGATGAATTTTTTTTTTCTTTTGTGTTTGTTTTTGTTTTGTTTACTTCCACAGGCCACTAAAAAAAAAACCAGTGTGTGTCAAACGGACTACAAACTGTTCCTTTAAGCACGCTTAAGTTATGATGCTGCGAGTTTGGGACTATATAAAAGACTACGTGAAAGAGGTAAAAAACCAACATAAACAGAGTATATTAAACATCCACCAAGGCTACCCAGTTTGTCTTTATTGACGCATCAACAGGAAGTTATGGCAGAGAGGCGGAGTCCCAGCAAATGGAACCATAAATCACAGCATCAGCGGACATCTTCCCACCGCCGCTACTTCCCGGCCACACTCGCCGCGTGCTTCCACTATTAGACGCTTAAATATGACTTTGCCGGACAAGACGCAAGCGGGGGATATTTATTTACTCGGTTCACACCGGAGTAGCACAAGTGACAGCAATGGCAGTTTTAAAGATGTCATTGTGTTTAAATGTTTATTTCTATTTCCTGTGACAGCAAAGACCCTTCGGCGGTGCTCACCTGTGAGGCGTAAACACGCAATGATGGCTCTCAGTCTGGACCAGCGTCCTATCTTCCTGCCTCCCCCCAGGGGGTGCTAACAAGACGGGGAAAAAGGGAATGAAACATGGCATGTTTCTTCCTCCACTGAGAAAATATGATCACCGAGCGGCTGGCTGGCATTCAGGGGGCTTTTTCTGTTCAAGACCGCGGCGAACACGAGCCCTCGCCCGGTAATTACTCGCGGGATGAGGTTTGCATTGACTGGGATAGAAGTCGTTTATCACCTCAGAGACAACGACTTCAAAAGAAGTGGCGAACAAAGCTGTGGGACGGTTTGCTGGATGTGGAAATGAGTCTCAGAGGAGGCTGACGGGTTTTATCCCCAAAACAGAATGTTTGTTTTTTTTTGGTGTAATTGTTGTTCTTGTTTTAGGCATTCATGTTCTGCATGTGTCGCATCACAGCCTGGATGATGATGGAGCTTTTAATATTTAATACGAGATAAATGACAATTAAAGCAACACTGATCCAATCACTACAGACTGAAATTATTTTACTCATCAACAGGATTCAGACTAGATAGGACAGCTGTAATCTAGGATCCAAGCACTTATTATCCAGGGAAGTGGCACCCCTCCCAGGCCCCCCCCAACCGATGACAAAATGGCAAAATGACAGTCTTTAAGATATAGTGGACTGAGGCCTCGACATTTGGGTAGAATAACCCTCATTAGTGGGCGGCACGGTGGTCGAGTGGTTAGCGCGCAGACCTCACAGCTAGGAGACCAGGGTTCGATTCCACTGTGTGGAGTTTGCATGTTCTCCCTGTGCATGCGTGGGTACTCCGGTTTCCTCCCCAATTCCAAAAACATGCTAGGTTAATTGTCCATAGGTATGAAGGTATAGTGTGAATGGTTGTTTGTCTATATGTGCCCTGTGATTGGCTGGCCACCAGTCCAGGGTGGACCCCGCCTCCCGTCTGAAGACAGCTGGGATAGGCTCCAGCACCACCGCGACTCTCGTGAGGAGAAAGCGGTAGAAAATGTAGTACTGGCCTGAAAACCAAAGGGGTGGCGTTTTGTTTATTTGTTAGAAGCTAAATGGGAATAAAACAGGAAGAGGTGGCCGGGGACCGGATGTCTGGGTTTACCTACTAAGACTGCTGCTCGTGGGACCCGGACCAGTATTAATGTAAAAAAAAAATCATTAACGAATGGATGCGCTACGCAACCGGTACCAACCTTGGTTGTTGAACAACTCAATTTTTGGAAGATTCATTGGGTGTCCAATGATTCCTATGGAAAAAATACTTTCAGTTTTCATACGATTCAGCCCTATGAAACGGTTCATAACAAAAACCGAGGTACCACTCTATTTGTTTTCTTGTTCTGTATGAAATCCCAGAGACTGGTTTCCGTGGAGAGAGCACTCACTCAGGGACGATGAAATGGGTCAAGGGTGTATCAGACCCGCCAGGCCCTGAGAGGTCCTGCAGCCTATGAGCTTGGATTTACGTCTGACGCGTCACCCCTGCTGGAAATGTTCACCGTGCTTTTCCCACCTTCATACGAAACCAAGGATTGACCCGACTTTGGCTCTGCTCGTTGATCATCGGTGTGTGATTTATGACCGCTGTCCTCTGACCCTCGCAATTAAGGCCAAATGCTCTGAAGCCCCCTCTGGACAGGACGGTTAACCTCTGACCTTTAACAGGGCACGGCACACTGCAGCTTGGCGGCGTTCCACGGCTGCTGCCTCCGGTAGCAGTCGGACAATTCAACTTAACACGGAAATCCAGAGTGTTGTCAATGACAGACCATTTTCCAGTCCGCCTGCACCCTAAAAAGGTTCTTGTTTCGGCGTGATGGAGGACTTTGACTGCGCTGGGACGACACTTTAATTGTGAATCGCCGCCGTTACTAATCTCAGCATGTTTAGTGATGTCGACCGGTCTTTTAATAGACTCGCGCCACCTTTTGTCCACGCCCTCCAGCTGTGCAGGAGTTAGTCAAATGAGGGCTAATCTTAGACTTGTGTGTCATGTAATCACTCATGAATGCGGAGGGAGTTGTTTTTTTTTTTTTTGTCTGTCGGGTTTTGGAGAGGAGTGTGACTCATTGCAGCCAGCAATGTTTTAATTAAAGATAAAAAGAAAACAAGATTTCACCTCTTTGAAGTGAAGACTGTTAGACTGCAGCGTGGTGGCAGCCTGCACGCGCCCCGCACGCGGATTCCATAACGCAGTCTGGCTGAGCTCCGTCTTCATCTGGGTCATTCGGGTCTTTTGGGGGCGTATGACTCCACATTTTTACTTGAACTACCACGGCACGTGAGAAGACGGTGTACAATCGAGGCCAAAAATTACAAAAAAAAAAAAAATGATGAAAGCAGGAAGTGAACAAATGTAACAGTTAGTGATTGTAAAAGTACCAGATGGAGGGGTAGGATTTAATAAGCTTTGCTTCTTCCTACTCCTTTTGGACATGTGGAACTGGGAACTGATTATGGGATGCATTCAATTGTAATCTGATGCATGTTCAAATGAAATAAAACCATTACCATTACCATTACCATTACCATTACCATTACCATTACCATTACTTGGTAAACTTATTTCGTAATGTACGCTGTGCATTTCGCAAGACACAGACTTGTGTTGCACCAGTCACTTATGCAACAACTCAATTGGGGTACCTTGAAAAGTATTTTTGCCGTATTCCATGAAGTCATCATATAAGTCATCATTGTAATGCTGTAGTCCATAGTAGTCCATAGTAGTCCATAGTAGTCCATAGTAGTCCATAGTAGTCCATAGTAGTCCATAGTAGTATAAGTCCATAGTAGTATAGTACGATGACTACCTCATTGCGATGACAGTGGCAAATAAAATTGATCATTATTACGTCTGAGCAGAGGGAAGTTTTGAGGGACGAAGCAGACTGTGGATGCAAAAAGTGTCCGCACTGCCTCATTAGTCTGAGGCTTCCAGCGGTGAAGAAGAAAAATGTGCTGAGCTGATGTCATGAATGTCATCTTCCTCTCGGGGGGGGCACAAACAAATCTTCCAAATCAGGACAGAAACAAACAAAAAAAACGAGATAAAGATAAAACACGCATGGACGTGATATCAGGGTGACAGTTTGAAGACGTACGTCTGGGTGCATCTGCTGTTGAGTAATCGACACCGCATGAATGATACCTCCCCGGGATGGCGGCCATCTTGCTAGAGGACATTGTTTCATGCGTTGCATGCAGCCACCTCAAACGTCTCTGCTAGCATCATACTTGACGGTGTTATTTGTTGCGCCTTTTATTCCGCATGGAGCATAAATACAATTCCAAGTGTTGGATGGTGAGAAGGTCCAGGTTAGCTACTTTCCTTCATCCATCCTCCTTTTAACATGCAAATCATCCCTATTAATTATTAGTTGCAACCGAAGCAGTTGGTTGAGTAGGTCACTCTCTCCCCATTGGTCAGTCTACATGTCAATCAGAAGTAAGGTTATTGCAAAAGTGGCCAATTTTTGGTGATGCCAAATATGGGCATGTTTCCTAACATGCTAAGATGCTCACGCAACATGCAATGTTTCCTGTGTGTGTGTGTGTTAGTTGTACATGACGCAAAATACTTGACATGGCCTCAAAGAGCCGGCCTGAGTGTTTTTATTTATCATCCTGGCTTCTGGCTGGAGGTCTCTGGAAGTGTGTCAGGGTGACCTCCAGGTCAGCAGATGACGAGTATGAGCGTCAGCACGCCAGGGCCGACATCTCCAGGCAAGGTTCAATGTCAAAGTCCACTCATGCCCACTTCAGGGACATCTGGCCGCCGCTGAAGGGCGAGGCGGCGAGCACCATCGCGCCCTTGAGGGCTTGGAGTGCTTCTTGGAGAAACTGAGAAGGCCAGACGTCTCAGAGGTCTCATCGTGGAACAGCGACAACCTCGCGTGACTCCGTACGATGTCGTCACCTGTAAAAGGAAGTCTTTTGATGCCCGGTGTCATCTCTTTGGCCTTGAGGTGACCTTGACGAGGAGTCAGTTCCAGCAACGGCAGCGAGTTAGCGTCACCGTCTCTCCGGGATGCGGTGGGGGGGCCGCGGTGGTCTAAATCAGTCGAGGTGGTCATTGATCGGGCTGTCAGAGGGCTTGATTTCCTTGTGTAACAGCCGGCTCAATACACACACGTCCTTATGATGTATAAATAACGAGGGAGTGGATTGACAGCGTTATCCTTTAGCATCGGGCACAGAATGCGGACTGATCCTATTATCGTGCGTTAAACTGTGTCGTATTCTTGCAGAAATGTCGACAGGATCATGTGATTAATCTGTGCGGCATTCAGGATGGGAAAATGATGTTGTCCTCCCGCAGAAGAAGACAATCTCCCACCTGAG
The DNA here is from genome assembly GCF_030265055.1 of Doryrhamphus excisus. NCBI lineage: Eukaryota > Metazoa > Chordata > Actinopteri > Syngnathiformes > Syngnathidae > Doryrhamphus > Doryrhamphus excisus. Next base: position 770,283 of record NC_080487.1, on the reverse strand, counting down.
CTGCAAATGCCAAGCAATTGTTCGGCGTCCATTTAGCGCGCGGCGGTGGATTAGCACGTTTTGGTGGTCAGTGTGCTACTGGGCCAGTCGGAGGCAGGCCCACATGTGTTGGCCATTGATAATGCCTGCCGAGGCACAATGGGCCGCGTGCAGGGAAATAAAAGCACATGGCGGTATCAGACCCGAGCATGGCGCCAAGCGTTCACAACAAAGAGCCGAGCTGCTGGCTTTTTATATTCCAATAATAAGCACACGCTGGACTACCAATAGCGTTAGCCTATCTGAAACGGTCATGTAATTTGTCAGCCATGTTGTTGGCGGCAGGAGTCCTTGCTTCTCAATGATAATCTCTTTATTTCCCATAATGCCAACACTTAGAGACGCCAGGAAAAAGCAGTAACGTATAGCATGTACCGATTAATAGCGCTAACCTCAAACTACAGCAAATCTGACACATGTAACACGCATGACCTTCAGTTGAGGAGCAACATTTTAAAGCGCATGCAGAGCTAGAGTAAAGCTAGTAATGCTAGTAAAACACAGCTACTACCCTCTTGTGGAGTTCATACAAAACCCATAAATCAGTCGCCTCCAGCCACAGCAATTAATACCAATGTTTGATGACTCGGCGGTAAAGTGGAGTCTATTTAGTTTCTTACACTGTACCATATTTTCCGGACTATATTCATAATATTTTGTGCAACTTCGTTCATTCATTCAAACAACGTGCGTTCAAAAGAGTAAGACATTTGCGTCATAAAAATGTTTCCTTAAAAAAGGCATACAAGCGACCACTTATGGAGTATGTTTCTTCTATTTGGATTGGAGCAGACACCACAGCACTTACACTAAAAGCCCTCTGATTATTAAAAATCAGGGAACCACTTAGAGCGGGAATTCTTCCATGCGAACATAGGAGGAAAGTTGCAGCCCTTTGCAATTCTTCCAGACACGTCTTTATGAACGCATCCATTGGAATAACTTCAATCCTGCCTGATGAAGCAACAAATGTACATGGTCATATCACCTCGTACTTCAGTACGTGACAAAAATAAAATAAAATAAAATAAAATAAAATAAAATAAAATAAAATAAAATAAAATAAAATAAAATAAAATAAAATAAAATAAAATAAATTAAATTAAATTAAATTAAATTAAACAAAATTTATAAAAAATTATAAAAATTTATAAAATAAAAAATATATATATTAGGAAAGCAGGAAGTGAACAAATGTAACAGTTAGTGATTGTAAAAGTACCAGATGGAGGGGTAGGATTTAATAAGCTTTGCTTCTTCCTACTCCTTTTGGACATGTGGAACTGGGAACTGATTATGGGATGCACTCAATTGTAATCTGATGCATGTTCAAATGAAAAACCATTACCATTACCATTACCATTACCATTCCCATTACCATTCCCATTACCATTTATTATGACTTTTTTCCAGAGCTGCTGGAAACATGAGTTTCCCTTGGAGATTAATCATCAGTATTCACCCAATACCACAAAACTGTGTTTTTTTTAAGAATACCCGGTGCTCATGCTGGTCACTTTCTTGCTGGGAAAGCGAGGTACAAATGAAGTGTTTTTATTGAATGGAAGCAGAAGAAGGTCTCCTGTTGTTCCTCCACAGCCTCCAAACACAAAACGGATGCCCTCATCAGCATCATAGCCCTTCAGAGAGTCTTTGCGTGTTATGGTTCCCCACAATGTCTTTATCTGCTTAAATGTGAGCACCCAAAGAGCAATAACTCCATCCTTCAGAAGGGAACAAACATTTGAAGCAGTGGGCTTTGAATTATGATTAATTAGGATTTCTCTTCTCGGCTGGAGAGGAGCTTGTGTTGAGAACGGAGGATGTGAAGACTTAATAAAAGTGTCAGACTCGATATAAACAAATGCTAACGTAAAAGCAGGAAAACGCTTTATGGGCGAGAAAAAGAAACTGTGGTCGGATTATTTGAAAGTGTAATTAGGGTTTCAGTTTTTCTGCTCGTCTTCCTTCTGGGACCCGGAGCCCAATTACAATGCAGCAATGAGGTCAGCAAGAGGACAGGAAGTGGCAGTCATACGCTAAACATTCATCATTTTCCTCTGACCGTCAAACAGGGGGAAGACGAATGGCAGCTGCGAGGACGCCATGAGTCTCCGTCGGCGCCGTTTCAGCCCGTAGACGAGCGAATGCTGTCGCAGACACAATAGTCGCCAATTAATGCAGAAAACGCCAGTGTGTCGGTTCTACGCCCAGATCTTATTGCCACTGCTGAGCTGGCGTCTAATCGACAATGCGCCGCCTTTAATGTTGTTTCCCTCCCACACCACGGACGTAGTCCAGTTCAGTCCATCTAAGGGATACGCGCTACATATCGCCTACAGCTCTTTCTGCCTGCTTGCTTGTAACAAATCGATTACTAACTACAGCACTGAATGTGCAGCTTTGAAACATCGGACATGTTCCGTATGTCTTGCCATTAAAAGCACACGTGTTCAAATCTTCAACTTCATTTCATGAGCTAATGATGGTGATTAGGCTACAGCACGGTCGGATTTCAATGATCGTGCCATTGTTTATTTCATTTGATCAGAATTACACACAAAAAAATGGAGTGGTGGACACCAGGGAGCGTATCTCTCACCCAGTCAGTAGTGGGCTAGTGGGCGTGGTTTGTGTACAGGAAGCTGCTGCTTTGGTATTGATTTAAAAACACTTTGTGTAACTTGCAACCGCTGCATTGGTGACCCCAGCGTTAATGCCTTCCAGTGGCCTCGACTTGGAGGCTTGGAGAGCTTGGAGAGCTGGGAGAGCTGGGAGAGCTGGGAGAGCTGGGAGAGCTGGGAGAGCTGGGAGAGCCTTGGAGTACGGTGAAAGCTTGGAGAGCTTGGAGAGCTGGGAGAACTGGGAGAGCTTGGAGAGCTGGGAGAGCTGGGAGAGCTTGGAGAACTGGGAGAGCTTGGAGTGCTTGGAGAGCTGGGATAACTGGGAGAGCTGGGAGAGCTGGGAGAGCTGGGAAAGCTGGGAGAGCTGGGAGAGCTTGGAGTACTGGGAAAGCTTGGAGAGCTTGGAGAGCTGGAAGAACTGTGAGAGCTTAGAGAGCGAGGAGAGCTTGGAGAGCTGGGAGAGCTTGGAGAACTGGGAAATCTTGGAGAGCTGGGAGAACTTGGAGAACTGGGAGAGCTTGGAGAGCTGGGAGAGCTTGGAGAACTGGGAAATCTTGGAGAGCTGGGAGAACTTGGAGAACTGGGAAATCTTGGAGAGCTGGGAGAACTTGGAGAACTGGGAGAGCTTGGAGAGCTGGGAGAGCTTGGAGAACTGGGAAATCTTGGAGAGCTGGGAGAACTTGGAGAACTGGGAGAGCTTGGAGAGCTGGGATGGATTGACAGCGATGGATGGATGAATGACCTTAAACCCATCCACTTTGTCACATGAAGTCACAAAGGTCAGCAGGTTTATGTTTTCAAAGAAGAGTATGTACCAAGCTGTGATCATGGCGGACCATTCCATCTGTGGTCTTGTCGTGTTCTAGTTTTCAGCCGACATGGGCGCATTACGAAACTACTGCCCCAACATCCACGCAAAACAAAGCCCCCCAAAGTGAGATGGAAACAACACAATGTTGGCCACAGAAGAGGGCCTGCATTTGCGCCGCATCGATTTTTCTGTGCCGCCTCTAAAGACGAAGAGCTTGTCGCTCCAGCCAGCGACGAGAAGGCCTTTGTGTTCCTTTCTGCTCGCCGACAAAGAAGAGGCCACAAAGCTTTCTTTTTCAATTGCTCCCATTTCATCAATAACGCCATCGCTCTCGCTGCTAGAAAGGAACGACTGGAGGAGCCGAGCTCGACCCCTCTCGTAAGACAATGTCCACATGAGCCAACTATAAAGCAGGCACGTTGTATTTTCCCTGTGTTTTGCCGCTCTGTGATTAATAGAGAACAGAGGAATCTTTGGGATGGTTCCAGTGGTGCCCGGAGCGATTGTCCAAGCAAGACAACATCCACAAAAACAACAGCAACTTCTTACTATCTGTGTCTTGCAGCGCTTTGCTAAAGATGCCTGCTGAGATACGAGCTCGCTCTTCATTTCGCCGCCAGTTTCCCTTTGATCGATCGTCCACCGACCGGTATCAGCCGGTATCAGTGAAAAAGGAGGGTACCAGAACTAGCATGTCTGCCGTGTGATGTAAGCTTAGCACCCTGTACAACAAAAACGGTGCCTCGAACATTTGTCACCGGGGTGGCGCTTTGAAAAGTTTAGGTTGGTGCTTGGCAACGTGATCATCCGTCAGGCAGCGGATATAAAGCCCCCGATCCCAACCTGATGTACTGGCAAGTGGGGGCAGAATTTGGGGATGAGTACCTCCTCAGTACGGATTTCAGACTGATATTGTAACTCCTCTGAGGGCACAGAAGAGGGAGTCGAATGTATCTGCACTTAAGAAGGCGGCGGATGCGTCTGGAGGGCCCAGCAGAGGTGGAAAAACCTGCTTTTCATTCAGGTTTTCAGTGAATAATGTGAGAAGACTTTAAATAAATATTGTGAAATAGAAATGTGAGTTCATGTTCTGGTAAAACCGGCATATTGGCTTTGTTTGGCTTGACTTAAGCTATGGAAACAAACATTCCCAACATGAGTAGCATGTTCAATGTTGGCATTAGATCCACGTCCATTATAGTTATGCAATCAGGCTCAGCCTCTGATTGCATGAGATCTGTGATTCCACGTCTTTCTCTACAATCTACAATAGTTTTGTTTTTTTTTCCCCACACACGATGACGGCGTGTGTGGTGTCCCCTTAAACTGAAATCAGTGCGAATCAATCTGATGCGTGTTTCATGCACCAAGGTCGAGGAGTTAGTAAGTCAGATAAGGCACTGTCACCCAATAGTTTCATCACTTTATTTGGCTTTTCATTCAAATCATGGCACATGGGGGTGGGGGGGTGGGGGGGCTGTCTAGCTGCCGTAATGCAAAAATGTCCGTGTTGTGTTCAAGCGCCCCATCCTGCAGTCCAGGCACATTCTCACATTCTCGTTTTGCCCTAGCTTCCTGCATATTCTTTCACTGTTCAAGAATACCATCTTTATCCTTTTAACCCTTTAAGCAGCCAATGTTTGCCAATGTTTCTGAGTATCTTAAGATATCTAAATTGACTTCATATTTCACTTTCTTTGATGCACTGAAATCAGAAAGTCATGCTCGGGAACCATGGACGAAAATGAAAGTGTCGTTTCTCAACGAAGCGACATGTGACAACTTATGCAGGCCGAGTGGTTAGCATGTAGCATGTTAGCATGCCACAGAGCCAGGACATCGGGAAAACCTGGCTTTGATTGAGCATCTCTGTGTGGAGTTTGCATGTTCTCCCCGTGCATGGGTAGATTTTCCCCGGGTACTCCGGTTTCCTCCCGTGGATGCCATGTTTCCAGTCTGGACAGACCGCAACAATCCCCAACACCATAGTGAAAAAGGTGTGACACCCTCATGCACAAACCGGGCATAAAGTTTGGCAAAGTAAAAGAAGGAAAGCTGGAAAAAAAAACCTTCTTCCCAGAAGTGGAAAAAAAAGGGGGAGGGCGTGAGAACAGTCACGGCGGGGGCTTGGAGAACATTGTATTTGTCTGCAGCATGAAAAGAATGAGGCAATGAAAGGCCTTTTTAGCGGGGGGTAAAGTAAAGTAAAAGAGTTCATCACTTCCCACTAAATTAGATTAAGTTGGGTATTGATTGGGTAATAAACGCCGGAGGCCCTTTAAAGTACACTGTACATTGTCTACCATAGCGGCTCTCTCTGTAGCTGGGAATAATGGAGGCGGTAATGAAAGCACAAGGCCGCTATCTTCTTACACTGCATTAACAGTAACGTCAAGGCAATACACGCCAATGAAGTCTGCAGAAAGTGATAGCTGTGTCACGCCCGAAGACAATAACATCATAACTGCTCTCAAGGATCAGGATATGCCCTGCATAAATGTTCTTGGATGCACAGACTGTATGTGACGATACATAAAACATAACAAAGGCATTAATCAGCAACAAGTAACAATTGGGTTTTTGAGCCAATACCATAGCTATGCCAACGATTCCACTTTTTCAATGATACCAATGTTGCTACGGAGCCGTATACCCAACTTCTGAAGTCATTTTGCCACAAGTACAAGATGTACAAGTACCACTAAACACGGGGTCTGGTCAACTTCCTGGCTAAAATTAACCTCAGGGAAAGTACACAGGATTACGTTAGCGGGATATTTGAATTGGCCACCGTATTTGCAGTATAAAGTATCATTTGTAAAGTATCACCTATGGTCATGACCTTTGGGTCGAGACCAAAAGAATAATGCAGCCGTCCCATCAACATTAAATCCATATTTTTGCTGTTTTTGATGCTGGGTAACAATAAATTTTTTATTCAACTCCTATTTCTTCTTTGCATTTTGAAGCTGTACTTAGAACCTCAACAACAATGCAAAATTTTTGTTATTTTTCAACCAGTTTGATCACCAGTGTACGTACTGTAGTGTGAATCCAAAGCCAGTCATCTAAAAGGCGATATCGGGATGGTTTCGGGATATTTGAATTGGCCACCGTATTTGCGGTATAAAGTATAATTTGTAAAGTATCACCTATGGTCATGAGCTTTTGGTCGAGACCAAAAAAATAATGCAGCCGTGCCATCAACATTCAATACACATTTTTGCCAAGACTTAGCCATTTAAAAACTGTGTTCTTAAACTTTAAAAAATAATAATTTTTATGCTGGTTTGCAATTAATTTTTTATTCAACTACTATTTCTTCTTTTTGCATGTTGAAGCTCTACTTAGAACCTCAACAGCAATGCAAAATTTTTGTTATTTTTCAACCATTTTGATCACGAGTGTACGTACTGTAGTGTGAATCCAAATCCAATTATCTATATCAGGATTATTATTAATTATCTAACGATATCAGGATGGTTTCGTTAGTGGGATATTTGAATTGGCCACTTTATTTGCAGTATAAAGTATCATTTGTAAAGTATCACCTATGGTCACGAGCTTTTGGTCGTGACCAAAAGAATAATGTAGCCGTGCCATCAACATTAAATCCACATTTTTGCCAAGATTTAGCCATTTTAAAAGATTTAAAAAATATATTTTTTATGCTGGTTTGCAATTAATTTTTTATTCAACTCCTAATTTTTCTTTTTGCATTTTGAAGCTCTACTTAGAACCTCAACAGCAATGCAAAATTCTTGTTTGTTCACGAGTGTATGTACTGTAGTGTGAATCCAAAGCCAGCCATCTAAAAGACGATATCGGGATGGTTTCACACCACAGTTTGATTTGCTCGTCGTCCTTGGTTTAAAAAAAAAAAAAAAAAAAAAATAAGTGAAACAAGGGCTCCGAGATTAAGATGAAAATGAGAGGCTATTTGCAGCCTAATTTCCAAGGATTACTTCTCATTTCCTGCCTTCTTGATGAAATGCGCATTTAATTGATGGCTGCTTCTCCCATCCAAGTTTTGTTATCGTCCCCAGCTGCGACCAACGCGGTGATCTATCATGCGACACATCATGATGCATCAGCAGCAGCTGGCGTTTTAACCACGCCGCCTTTCAGCAGCATCGTTCTGAATAAAGAACACAGTGACTTCATCTTGGCAATTAGCGCTTATGTGGCGGCTAGCTAGGTGCACGTGTGTACAGTGTATTTGAAAACAATACTTTATTTTATTCGTACTTTCATTTGGATTTTAGTTCACACATCAGCAGAGGAGGAGTTGCCAGTTGTACTGCATCTAGTGGTTAGACTTTGAAGTCATCCCAACAAATATGCAGGGTCCATTTAGAACGCTGACAAACAGGAAGTAACCCAAAAATGGCAGGAAAATTAATGGCTAGCCAGCAAAAACTGAGGCAAAATTGTATTGTGGCTGCTGTTATGAAAGTAAAAAACATATTGAAGTTGAAATATGGCTATTTCAAGTTTCTACTTGGGTTACCAAAAATTGCCCCACGCCCGACAGAGTGCTAGTTGTGCATATCAACAACTCGGCACTGAAATGAGACAATGTTTTGCTGCAATTTATATTGTAAATAAAATTTCCAGAAAATTTCCAGAAAATTTCCAGAAAATTTCCAGAATATTTCCAGAATAATTCCAGAATATTTCAACAATATTTCAAGAATTTCAAGTATCTCAAAATGAGTGCATGCTCCATTCTACTACAGGTACCAATGCTAGTTCTCTGCCTGCTAGAGTACTACTTCCTTGTAAACAAGTAGCAGCCTTTACCACTTTACCAAAGCAGCGAATTATAAATAAAACAAGTGCCAACGTAGGGTGTACAAAATTTATTTTGAACATCTATTTCAGTTACCAAAAATAGTTCCATGCCTGCTAAAGCACTGACTGTGCATGTAAACAATTAGCAAGTGAACGGATGCTAACGTGGGATGTGTTACTACAATTTATGGCAAGAATATTTCAAGTCTTAAAGTCACCAAATAAGCTTCCCTGTGCCAACAACAAATTAGGTTCTGCTAAACCTATTTTGAACATCGGCTTTAGTTTGATTTAGTTACCAAAAATAGTTCCATGCCTGCTAAAATGCTACCTGTGCAAGTAAACAATTAGCGAGTGAACCGATGCTAACGTGGGATGTGTTACTACAATTTATGTCTTAAAGTCACCAAAAATGCCTCCCTGTTTCAACAACAAATTAGGTTCTGCTAAACCTATTTTAAACATCGGCTTTAGTTTGATTTAGTTACCAAAAATAGTTCCATGCCCGCTAAAATGCTACATGTGCAAGTAAACTATTAGCAGCTGAACTGATGCTAACGTGCGATGTGTTACTACAAATTATGTCTTAAAAATGCTTCCCTGTGCCAACAACAAATTGTAAATAAAATAAAGGCCAAATTAGGTTCTGCGAAATCTATTTTGAACATCGGCTTTAGTTTGATTTAGTTACCTAAAATAGTTCCATGCCTGCTAAAATGCTACATGTGCAAGTAAACAATTAGCGACTCAACTGATGCTAACGTGGAATGTGTTGGGATGTGTTGGGATGTACCAACAAGTTCCAAGCCTGCTGACTTTATTATATTACGGAATGACTTACACATTAAAATATGGCACCTAAGTGACCAAAACTGGTTCTAAGCTCGGTCTTGTGAACCTGCCAACAGTCATCAGAATAAAACGGTGGCAAACTCAATCTGTACGGCTGCAAATGAGAAAGTAAAGAACATTTCAAGGTCAAAGGGAGTTTGTTGGAGGGATTCATCATTGGTATATTTAGTATGCTCTCCAGTTTGCTCATTTCATTGCCAGTAGCCGCGGCGGGAAAGGCAATCTACGCAGATCATGTGATAACGTGTGGGTCATATGACACTTGTAGCGGGCCCAATCGATAGACGCCTCTTGAGTGCATTGTTAATAATTCACACACTGTATATATAGACGCGTATTATACCAAATATCCCGTGTGATAAAATGTCTTGATGTAATGAAATAATCATCCAATTCCGCCCGTTTCTTTTTTGCTTTGCTTTATCACGTTGCTTTTCCTGATGGAGTGTATTGTGCACCCCAGTTATTGTAAGCATTTGCATTTTATGTTCCTCCTCCCCTTAGTGATGAGTATCCCAGGCTGCTGCTTAATGGTGCAAGACAGCATCCCATGATAAGCTCGGCGGCTGCACGGCGTTTGTGCGGGCACGCGGCATCAGCATTCAACAATATGTCGTCCCCGTCTGCCCGCGTGCCGGCGACCCGCAGCATTTAATAAACAGTGAATAAAAAATGACGGCGGTCACAATGCTGCAGGCGGAGATGCTAAATCTCAGCTAAGCATATTCAAATCCACCCGTGCGCTCGCCTGCCTTATCAAAAAAACAACATTATGTCCGGCCGTTGCATTTTTATGACGAGGCATAATAACCCGCTTTGGCACATCGGAATGTGCGGCAACAGACAGCAAACCCAATTACTGCGACCGGGCCGCTAAGTTTGTTTGCTGTAATTTATTAGCCTGTCTGGAAGGATTGCGCTCGAGTGACACGAGAGGCTTTAAGCTGATTTATGTAATCATGTTTGTTGGAGTGGCCGGTGGATCAGTGTTCAACACTGGCACCTCGCAGACAGTTTTGGGTGCCAATCTGTGATGCCGTCGGCCTTTTTTGTGCCGTCACTTTCTCGCTGCTCCTCTGTTTGTCCATCCTGGCTTGCCATAGTTATTTGCTTGCAGTGGAATCCAGGTAGGCGATGCTCCAGTATCCAGTATCCAGTATCCAATGCCCGGTGTGGAAGTACAGTGGTGCCTTAGTTAACAACATTAATCCGTTCCAGAAGGTCCGACACTAACCAAAACGGACTCTAACCAAAGCAGATTTTCTCATACAAAATCATGAAAATTACATTCCAGACCCCAAAAAATGTTAACCAAAACACATTTTATAGACAATAACTATAAGTTTACATGCAGAAAATGATGCAAATTCCAAATTGTCCATAGGTATGAATGTGAGTGTGAATGGTTGTTTGTCTATATGTGCCCTGTGAAGTCAGCTGGGAGTCAGCTGTCAATGGACGAATGGACGACAGAACCATCAATTAACAAAATAACGCAAAATAAACCCATTATTCTGCTGCAACCACAATTTGCGCTAAAAACGATAAACATGCTAGTTAATATAGAAAATGAAAAAAGAAAAACCACAGCCTGATGTTACGTATGCTACGTTTGATTACTCTTTAGGCCCAGTTTTTTTCACTCTTGATGTTACTGTTTGAAAAGGTTCTAGCTTGAAAATGGTCAGTGATAAAGGCGTACTATAAATCTGAAAAATCATCATTATGGCCCACATATTTACTAGTAAGTTTGTTTGTGATGGGAGTAAATGAAGTTAGTGCCAAATAACCAAACAAAAGCAAAAAATCTGATATTCAAATCCCACATCAAAGGAATTTGTAAAACAATCCGAACATGATCAGAACATCAGTAGGGGAACATTAAGGAAACAAAACAAGTCATCTAAATTGAGAAATCATCATAAAAACTTGATGTTGTCAGAACGTTCTGGAAACCAAAAATGGCTACCATCTTTTCTGGAAAACATACTTCCTTTCTTTGCCACTGAAACTTCTAAATTGTATTTCTGCGAGTACAACGGACAATCACGTTAAGCTTAATAAAATGATAGTAGCGCTAATAGCGTTAGCATGTCAATGGTGATTTCCATGTTGTTAGCGTGATGCTAATCGCTAATGCTAATCTTTGTCTTGTTATTGGAATATTTTAATGGATCAATGTTAGTTTGTCATAATGAAAAATCAAACCGTTTCGGTTTTAAGAAAAGTCAAACATACGCGTTTGTCGCCGGTGCCAAATTATTACTGCAGACGAATTTGGGTTGCAGAGTTAGCCGTCGATGTGTGATTGACGTTATGTAACATATCAATGTTTTGATGTCAGGGTGAGCGTTTTCCGCTGCTGTCAGCTTTGATCAGCTCTGACTGCAAACAGATGCGGACTCTGGAACATGTACGGTACAATGGATCACTATTTGTTTGAGACTTACTGCCGGGGGGGGGTAAAGGGGACCTTTGGATGCTTTGCTGTTAAAACACTGCAGGCTTTTATAATCTGACGTGTTAGATAAGACTTTGAAGTGGCGTCCCTGCAGCCGCCTAAGCTGGTCTTTTATCAGGGGAAGGTCTAACTTGAGCCCTAAAGACTGACTGCTTCTCACCTTGCAGGGCAACAAGGTTTTTGGGTGGTGGATTACATTTTGCCTGCTTTGGGGTCTGAGTTCAATCACATATCTGTAATTCCTGGCAGCAGTGCAAGGTGTTGATGGCGGCTCCCTGAGGGGGTGGCGAGCAGGAGAGCAGGATGGGGACGGCTGGTGAGGGGCGGTGAACCACAATCCTGCTCATCCTCCGATACCACTAGATAGTCATACAAAAGGCCACAGAGGTATGCACCGAAAACACGAGCACTCAAGGCTCCCAAAGGAACGCCAGACCTTGGACCCCGATACTTCCAAACTGTCATTGAATGCAGACAATGGATTAAGATGGAGGGACACCTCCTAAAGGCGCCGAAGGGAGAAATGTGATGTTCAAAATAAATGTCTCGATTAGGCGCAACGCAGTGTTTGTCAACCTTTTTTGAGCCACGGGATGTTTTTTACATCGGAAAAATCTTGCGGCACACCACAAAACAAGAATGTTCCAAAATGTCACCACGGGGTTCTGAATAGAGGATAAGGGAATCTTAAAGAACCAAATTATAGAATGAGAACCAGATTGTTTATTCCTGATAACAATACCTAATACAGACGTCCGGGCTTATCTGCAGTTCCTGTATGCCTACAAGTAAGTGGGTCTTATTACAGCGCAGCTACAAAAAAAGCACCCTTCCTTTCCCTTCCCACCCTTTTATACACTCGAGATTCTGAAAGAGGCTGGAGTCCTGGACCAATCAGCTTTCGTCACTGCCCTTGCTTGAACCGCTTCCATGGTTTCTGCTTTCGTTTGTTCGCTGAGGCATCAAAGCATCTTTCCTTTGTTCGCAGGGGCATCAAGGTATCTTTTCCTTTCCTTTCCTTCACGAGTAACAATACCAGAAGCTGTGAAAACAAGACTCTTATTACCTCCAGTTTCATTTTTACCTTCAGGCATGCGGGGGGTGCTAAACGCCATTCTTTGTTTCTTTCTTATTAAACAAGCAAAGAGACAGATAATACACGGACAAAGCAGTTTCTTTCTGTATCATATCGCTCGTGACACAGAGACTGCCTGATTAATGCACCGGTGCCCCCTCACAGCGTTCCACGGCTCCTTTGACTCGCCGGCATTATTAAAACTCACAGGTGTGGCATTTTATCATCAGCTTGGAAGCCGCCGAGGACAATGTAAGTATTGCCACGCGGGAGTTGGGGTCGGGTTGAGTCAAGCCCAAGATTTGGAGGATTAGCTTCAGGCTGACAATATTTCAGGGGTTTGGGATCAGCATTCGGTGCCAAATAGATGGCACCTCGCTTGGACTGACTGATGACAAAATGACAACGCTCTCTTAGAAGTGGCTTGAAATATTAAGCACTGCGCTCCTTTATCGACCTGCGTTAACATCCACCAACTTAGCACGTTTTTAGGTTACTTAATTAATTAAGTCGCACTGGAGTATAAGTGGCATTTTTTGCAGGTAATTTATTTTTCAAACTACTTGACCAAACATTTATAAGTCGCTCTGGAGTATAAGTTGCAGGAACAGCCAACCTATGAAAAAAAGTGCGCCTTATAGTCCGGAAAATACGGTATATTATATTTGTTTACATTCGTTGTCACTACCAGATTCAAACTGGAAATGCAATTTACAAAATTGACATTAACAAAATTACTAAGTTGTCAACAATAATTTTTGCTGTGGTTCTGAATAGCCAACGTGTGATGGGAGATCTTTGAGAGGTTTTAGAGAGATTTTATTTTAATGAACGGGATTTAACACATCAAGAATCCCGTTTATTTGTGGTTTTAAATATAATTAAGGTGTTTTCACCCACGTTATTGCCTCCCCTGAGAGATTTTGTTCTTTTTCCTTCAGCATTTTACAACAAATTGTATGTAAATGAGATGATGATGTCATCCAGCACTTCTAGCTCAGCTCCTAGCTACTTTTCTGGCTAAAAGGTTGCCAACGGTGGTCTCTCCATTTGTCACGGCAGCTTCATTTGCCCGTCATTCATTTAATGCATCAGTTAGTAATTGGGTACGTCACGCCGATACGCTTTACGACCTTCAGACCCGCCGCCATCGCTGAAATGCTTGGCTGCCGGCGGCCTCGTTGATGATCGAGAGCGTTGCACTTTTACACCCCGAAGGACACCTGACGTCTTCGTCCCTCAGGTGTAATCTGGCATTGCACTCTGCTTCATTACCGTTTCAAAAATGCAGAATTACCTGTCAGCGCTCCTCTGGGAAGCAGCGTTGCCACGGTAACAATGGTGAACGGTTCTTAACACATAGATTGTCATTAAACCAAACCGGAGCTATTTGTTGGTCCATTAATTACACCCTTTCACATGTCACTTCCCTTTCCCGGGAACAAAGGGAAGGTGAACGAGGACTTCCATTTTTGCTGTACATCAATGTCAGATTACGGCTATCCGGGCTTCAGCTTGCCCCCACCGCCTCGCTATCTCCGTGCCCCCTAGAGCTATACGATTAATTACAACAAGGGGTGGGGGTTGACATTGACGGCGGTGTGTGTACACTGTTGCCTCAAACTTTATGCAAAATTCATAGCCGTGAAATTGGCGGAACACAACACGGGAGGCGACCGTCTTGCTGTTGTGGTGAGTCGTGGGGATGCCGCTGAGAGGCGTCCATCCCAACCCCCCCCCAGCCCCCCACGGCCGAGTGTTCCACTGCAATTAGCTGTGAAGAGCTGTTCTGGTCTTGAGTCATCGTCGCGGTATTGTTTGACTCTAATGACTGACTGGAACATGGATGCTTGTTTTCTGCAATGTGATACTCGCTTGGACGGGCACTTTGGTGTGATGAAACACTGATGACTGGTAATGAGTTTGCAGAAGCATCATCATGATTACCTCAGAGCCGTTGGAAATGCTGCTTTGTTTTGGTACACAGTACGCTTCCTGATACATAAGTGTTGGAATAAAATGTAGATAGAATGAATATAGCGTTAGTTATCACCCTTATATCCATTTGCTTAGACAATAGAAAAAGTTTGAATGTGCTGAAGAAGGAATGTTCCTGTGACCCTGATCAGAGACCCCCAGCGACCCCCAGGTCCTGGAGGTGCCTGGATGCGCCAACAGCGACCCCGCAGATGTTCATGATAATCCTGCAAGACTGTGTCAAGATAAGAACTCATAAAACAATAAAAGTAATTACTCTCACATATACACACACACACATAGACAAAGAAATACAGCTCATACAACTGCCCCCCCCCCCTTAGAGTTGCACTAACATGTAGTAGGAACCCCCGAAAAGAGAATAAAAAGAGAGTGTGAACTGCATATTCAGAGTGGAGCGGCATGTCACTTTTGCGAGTAACTTTGAATATTGTTGTCTGTCTCTTCTGTATTTCTGTATTTAAGTGTTTTTAAAAGTGTCACAGGAGTTTGAACCTGACAATAAGGCGGTTCTTTATAGAAAAAAAACTACAAAATACTACTACTAAACTACTAAAACAATTACGTATAATGACGAGCTGCACTCGTTTCATGCCCGTACCCAGCAAAAACGCATCATGGTATCTAGTTCCTCCCTACTAAAGACCATAACAGATAAACAGCAGGAAGACGTGAAATCCTTAACGAAGCACATTATGGCTTTGAAGAATGAAAAGGCATCACGTCGAAATGAATGGGCTGGAAGGAAAGCAAAATGGAGTCCTGTCAGGGGACGCCAGAGACCTTCATTCCAATGCAGACCTACCAAGATGTAGAAATGTACTCAGCATGCAACTTCAGTCTTGCTCGGATGCTCTCCATTTTCCTCCAGTTTCAAGTTCAGTCTGTGCAGTACAGATACGTGGAGAAATATCAGGTTCTCGACTATTTCAAATCAGGCGGACGAATAAATATGTCTGTCCCTTGAGGTGGGGGGGTAGGAAAAAGAACTGCTGTAGATAGAGTCACAACTCTGACTTCTAATATACAGGGTACCAAATATGGTTCCTGATACTTCTGATACCAAGTCCGGTTTCTGAGACATGACCAAAATCTTAGACTACTTGAAATATAACCAGAATTGACCTTTAGCTGATTGGGATTATAATGAGCTTTTTAGTCCTTGGTCCAGCCAGCAACCAGGGCCCTCCATGAGGGATGCTCGCCATTTGACGACCATGCACCACCTGAAGCTGTGGTGTCTTCATAGCCATGTGAACATTAAAATGTCCATATATACAGCATTTAAGTACCCAAAGTACGAGGTGATATGACCATACAATGACATAACTGGTACCATAGTAACTGAATAAGGTACCAAATACGGTCCCTGGTAGTTTAAATACCAAATATGGTTTCTGATTCACAACGGAACTTACCCGGTTCTTGATAGGTAAGATACTATTCCTGTCCTGACACTACAACGATCCGTCAAACTGATAGGATAGGCCAATTTTTCAAGATAAAGAGAACATGAAGATGAAAATGTAAATTGAAATGCATGTCTGTATCTCAGAACATAAAGAAATGCACTAAAAGCTTTCCATTTAAGGGCTGCAATTAAAAGTGTCTACCTGAACATTTCTTTAATTGCCTCCAATCGTGTTTTGTCTCTGGCTCTCGATTCTCTCGAGTGAGAAACCACCAAGATTTAGAGTCTGCTGCAATTTAATGAGGCCTAAACAATCTTTGCGGCACCTTTATCGTCTAAAACAAACTCATTATGTGGGGGCTCCTCCCTCTCGCCTCGTCTCAGCCCAGCCTCCCTCCCGCGCTTTTCTTCCTCTGCTGAAGAATTGGATTGTGTGTCTTGTCACGTCAAATGGAGATGTATGGGCGGGCGGCGGGCGGCCTGCTCCGATTGAGCCTTGACATATAGCAGGGTCTCAGGTGTCAGCGGCCATTTCCCGGCCAGGGCCCCCCACTATAACCAAATTAGGTCCATTTATCGGACTCCACATTGCTCTAAACCCGTTTGGACTGTCATTTAGTCCGAGAGTGGGTCATGGTCCAACATCTGTTTTGTTTCGAAGCACCGGGCTGCTGTTCTTGCCATCCCAACCTCGTGTGTGAACGTTTGGTCGGATCGGAACGGAACGTACAACGCACTCATTTACTTTGTCACTGAGCCAGAACCCAGAGTGACGTTAATTACAGAACGGCTCAGCGTTCGATGCCATTAACACAATGCATTTCAAAAGCCTTTGGAAACAACATGACTGAACTCAGGCTGGGAAACCTCTTTCATTTGAAAAGACTCGAATGAAAGATTTGTATGTTAATGCTCATAGTCAGTGTTGGCCAAATGACTTTAACAAAGTCATTTGTTATGGTTAGTAGTTGCTTTCCCAAAAAGCAATTGCGCTGATAACACAGGGACACTTCCATAAATGGAAGTAGTTGAAAGTAATGATAATGTTACTTTACGCATTCCATACCAAAGATGTATTTAGACGTTTTTAAAATCTCTCAGTGCCCAATCCCAACAACGTGTATATATATATATACATATGTCTATTATGGGAGGGTTTGGAGCGAGAAGCAAAAAGAGGTGATGATGCAACACTCCACTCATGCATTAATACTTTAGAGAACCTTTAAGCCATAAAAACAGCCACAAGTTGGCATAGCATTTGATAAGAGTTTGACAGGGATTTT
Source organism: Doryrhamphus excisus (assembly GCF_030265055.1). Classification (NCBI taxonomy): domain Eukaryota; kingdom Metazoa; phylum Chordata; class Actinopteri; order Syngnathiformes; family Syngnathidae; genus Doryrhamphus; species Doryrhamphus excisus. The sequence goes on along the minus strand of NC_080487.1, from coordinate 752,932 downwards.
TCTTTGGAATTTTGTCCATCATTCCCAATCCTTATGTGAAACATGAACACATATTTATTTCCCTTTTCTGTGCACTATAACAGCAGAAAACTAATTAATATGAGCTCATCATGGGAAATACCTATTTTGACGCTAAAGCCTGCACAAAAAAAACTCAAAAAAAGCATTGTAAGCTAGCTCATATTAACTCGTTTTCTGGTGTTATCATGCACAGCAAAGGGAAAAAACTAAATATGCGTCCATGTTTCACATAAAGATTGGGAATGATGGGCAAAATTCCCCAAAAGTGCAGTTCTGAAAAACAGTAGCGGCATTAGTAACGCCGTAACTGGTAGTAGTTGACAGAAAACTCTAGCGTACTAAATTATTTAGGATTGATAAATTTGTGAGTTGACAACCGATTGAGTGTAAATTGCATCTGATGGAGATCCGCTTCAGTCCCAGATGACTACCCTTAAAACCAGGTTGGTTCTGGCTTTGCTCAAGCTATCGAGCAAAGGTACTGGGACTGGTAGCCCTTTTGAAATCACCATTTTTAGGTCAGAGCTACACCGGACTGGCTGGCCACCAGTCCAGAGTTAGGGCTAACCCGCCTCTCGCCCTAAGACAGCTGGGATAGACTCCAGCCTACCCCCGCCACCCTCATGAGGATAAGCGGTAGAAAATGGATGAATGGGGGTCTGAGCGACGTTGGTCAACTTGGACATGCCACTATGTCAAGAATGCTGAGTCGGCCAAACAACCCCTCCCTCCAAAAGCATTCAGATACCTCAGCTGTGGAGATCGGGAGATCGGTGAAGGATTGTGTTGAGTGAAAATTTACAGAATTAGACTGGTTGTGACCTGTGATAAATGCCTGAGTGATCACTTCAGAAGGAAGGAGGTTAAATACATACCCCCCCCCCCCCCCCCCCAAAAAAAAAAAGTTCCTCTGTGCCGCCATTCCAGCAGAGTGCAATTTCTCATCGATTGTTCTGTTTAGCTGTTCCACTTTTTTCTTTTCTTTAAAAAGATCACAACGAGCAGAACTTTTACAAATACCTGCAGGCGCTTGAAAGTACCATGTCTGTTTTTGTGTCTGCGTTCCGTCCTGACAGCTAGAATAAGCCCTACAGTCCATATAAGGTTTCCAATATGGATGCTGACAGTAAGCAGATATTGTTTTTTCTGGTGGATGTTTTTTATACATCAGCCGCTGCTGGTGGGAACGTTCAGATGAAATTAACAGGACTCCCCCAGTGGGACATTAGCGAGCTTCCTCTGAAAAGATGACGACTTTCACCGATAATTACCTTCCCCGTGCCAACGCAATAATGCCAATCTGCTGGGTGGAATCGTCCCCTCATTGACAGACGGCTGGCAAAACGCCCGATGAGGAACAAACAAGGCAGACGACGGTGGATGGGTTGCAGGGATCAAAGTTGCCGAGATGAAGGAGAGCAGAGGTTGAGCGGTGGGGCGCAGGGGTGCAGGGGTGCAGGGCGGGGTTCAGGGAGGTTGGGGATCCAGCCAGTGCCAGAGCTGTTATCGTTAATAAGGGCAGCACACAACATGTTGAATATGGAACGTCATCTCCGTGCATAACAACTAGATGTTACCATGAGGCTCCTTGCCATGTGGGTCACATGTCAGCCGCCTCGACTGCCAGGATGCATTACGGAAGTCGGTACCCCGCAGTTTGGCTGTTTTACTTCTCTGCTGCGTGAATGTAGTCAATGAGAATTTAAACCCAGGCTCCGGGCGCTCAGACTCTCAATTAGATTAGATCTGATCTGACAACAGAACACCAAGAGTCCAGTTCCTACCAATTAGCTGCAAAGTCGGATATGTAGGATACAAAAATGTGTTTCCTTCCTTGACATTTAAGGTGCTAAGTATGCTTGCTAACGTGTACATTAGCATTCAGGGTCCATGTACTGTTACTGAAGTATCAAACAGTTGATTTTCCACCTGTTCTGTTTGAGTATGAAAGCTTGTCCTTCAAAATAAAATGTTTGTCATTCTGTGCTGTCTGCACGTGGAAATCAATACAAAGTTCCCTGGTGCGGTTCCCTTCAATCCTGCAATCCATATTGCCAGGTCAGTTTGAGTAAGATTGAGTCAGCTGTTTAGCGCCACATATTTCCTCCTAGATTACCTTCTTGTGCTAGTGGATGTAGCACAATAGTGTGATCGGCGTTATTGTCCCTAAATTACCTTGGTCTCTTTTTATGATTACCTTGCCTTAGTCCTGCTGCCTGCCTGCTACCTCATTTGCTGGACTTCCTGGACCTCTGGCTGTTTTATGGACTTTCCTCCCTGCCTGCTCCTCTTTGGTGCTGATGACGCTGATGGCCTTTTACTTTGCAATTGAAGACGCTTCCCTCACACATTACATTTACAGTTTCCCTGAGTCTCTCGCTGAGTTGGTCCGGTCCGGTCTGGTCCTGTCCGGTAACGTAAGGTTAGGTAAGGTAAATGCCTTTATTCATCCGGTAAGGTAAGGTAAGGTAAGGTAAGGTAAATGCCTTCATTCGTCCGGTCCGATAAGGTAAGGTAAGGTAAATGCCTTTATTAATCCGGTAAGGTAAGGTAAGGTAAGGTAAATGCCTTCATTCGTCCGGTCCGATAAGGTAAGGTAAGTTAAGGTAAGGTAAATGCCTTTATTCGTCCGGTAAGGTAAGGTAAGGTAAGGTAAGGTAAATGCCTTTATTCATCCGGTAAGGTAAGGTAAGGTAAGGTAAATGCCTTTATTCGTCCGGTCCGGTAAGGTAAGGTAAGGTAAGGTAAGGTAAATGCCTTTATTCGTCCGGTAAGGTAAGGTAAGGTAAGGTAAGGTAAATGCCTTTATTCGTCCGGTAAGGTAAGGTAAGGTAAGGTAAGGTAAATGCCTTTATTCGTCCGGTCTGGTAAGGTAAGATAAGGTAAAATAAGGTAAGGTAAATGCCTTTATTCGTCCGGTCCGGTAAGGTAAGGTAAGGTAAGATAAGGTAAAATAAGGTAAGGTAAATGCCTTTATTCGCCCCAGTCTCCCCCTGGCATCAGATTATCTGAAATGTGATTACAAATTGCTAATTGTTGGTTTCGGTGAAGATAGGATCCTCGAAGACGAATGTCAGGTAGATCCTCCTGGAAGACCACAGAAGACTCCATGGACGTGCAGGACATCACTGGCACTTTTCCAGATCAGATATCCTGTAAACCAAAGACTTTCCTGTGGAAAATTGGTTTGATCTGCGGACCTGTCGGAATGGAGGTACTTTTAAGATGTGTAAGCACGGCCTCGTTCCATTAAATTCAGAAATGGCCGCCTCTTCCATGGACGCTCGTACTGTAGCTCCCTTCTTGACATTCCCCTTGTCGATGACTCTAAGTGGACAGTATCACTCAGCGTGGGGTTGACATGGCCGATAACTATCTCCAATTTCCGCACAGATCCTCACTTGGTGATTGGATGAGGGGTGGATTGCATGATCAACAGTCTCTCTTCACCAATAATTGCCGGCAGTGAAATAAAATAATTCCAGGTGGAGAATCCCTCGCGGTGATGAAACAGAGCCATAAAAAGCCTCTGTCATTGGGTAGTTAATCTAGCAGGGAGCTAAGATTTCACACTGGTGGCTCCACTCAAAAGCGCAAATCCAGCGAGTTTACTGACTTCAGCAGTTCTCCGACCGAAGTGAAAGCTGAGCCGGCTGCAATAAAGAGCGGCAACTGACATGGTTCAATAAGAAAGATGGGAAATAAGTTGTTTTGCTGACCCAAAGGCTTCTTCTGTACAGAACGGAGCAAGAGAATCATGTTTAACTTTTCCTCTCTCGTTTCCAGTCCTTGAACATCATGCTGCCAACCAAAGTTTTTCGAGCGGCAGACATTTTTCACACTTGCCTTTCATGCATTATTCACCGGTGGTCTAAAAGTGTAAAATGACGACTCGTTTCCAGTGGCAGCTTCCTCACGCGTTTTCACACGCTCACACTCCGTCCGTCAACTTTCTGTGACCCGGCTTCAATCGGCCTCGTTTGGAAAAACCTGCAGACCCCCACCCCCCTTGATTTCTGATGTAGCATTTGGCGTCTGTCACACAGCATTGAAGACTAACATTCTGTTTATCTAAAATTTCAATTCCTACTTTGGATGACCAACCAGCACTGCGACTAAAATAAATGGCCATATAACACCAAAGAAGAATTTCAACCATGGACAGTGTGCGATGAAAAAAACATACATAAGTTGCACTAGAGCAGGGGTCGGGAACCTTTTTGGCTACGAGAGCCATGAAGACCAGATATTTTAAAATGTGTATCTGTGAGAGCCATATACATTTTTTAAACATTGAATGCAATAAAATGTGTGCATTTTTATGTAAGACCAACAGTTTTAGATATAATGGGCTCTAATTACGTAGACCAGGCACACTACCCCACGCCAATGGGGTGTGGCCAGCACACTTTCGTGAGCAGCGCAGTGTCTAATAATAAATCTAATACTTGTTGCCATTAATGCAACTTCTGCTGCTGCATGGTTTTGCACCGTACTCAGTATATTTCATTCTTTTGGCCATCTTTGTCAGAAGGCTTGGTTCTGCAGCTTTAGCTAGGTGACTATTTGACTAAAGGAGGAAAGTTTATATTTACATGTTGACATCTCAATGACCGAGGTAGACTACCGCATTACCCAGTAATAATCGAGTTTTGGTGTTTGACCCGGAAAATATCATCAGGAAAGATAAATATGGTTGGCCGTATTGCAGTAGAAAATAAATGGACGGATTAAAATGCATAAGAAAGTTGTTGATTTTGAATATTATTTATATCATTTCCGTGATGTTTACTTTAAAATGTTAGCAAAAATACATTTTTATTGTGGTAAGAAACGCTTGAGAGCCAGATACAGTCATCAAAAGAGCCCTACCTGGCTCCCGAGCCATAGGTTCCCTACCTCTGCACTAGAGTATAAGTCGCACAAGACCAAAAATGCATAATTAGGTAGAAAAAACCATAAGTCACATTATTTGCATATTTTTGCCATTGAGGGTTGGTTTTGGCCTGTAACACATGGGATGCGGTGTTGCTGCTTTAAATATGCATATGCAATATGCATTTGAATACATCACAGAACGAAACAGCAAACGGGAAAGATGTGGATTAAAAGGAAGCAAACAAGACATGAAATGGTTGCAGCAAGATGATGCTCGGAGGACATCCCATTCCGGCTAATACAGCACAAAATTGGTCCAGCTTCCCACTGAGGAGAATGTATCCATCTCACGCCATCAAATATTCATTTCGCTCCCTCTCACGCCGGCACGATTGCCAGGCAAAAATGCTTTTCTCTCGCAACTGCGGTGGAACGATTAGGAATAACTCCTCCTCTCACCCTGCTCGGCTTGCTTTGGAGGTCTTCCTGTGGAACAGACTCTGTTGAGCGCCGACACGCCTGGCTGAGATTTGAGCCAAATACGCAGCCAGAGTCAAGTTGTGAACAAAAGTCAATAAAAGTGCGCTCGCAACACCACGGTCGCCACGGCATGAGACGTTCAGAACTGTTGTCAATCTGTGCTTTTCTATATGGCACAAACATCGGTAGAAGAACAAAGTAAAGTGCAAAGTATGAAACTCATGACAAATACAATCAGTGAAATCATAAGGAAGATGTAGTCACCCATGCAGTTTTTGATCACACTCTTGTTTACACTGTATGACGACAAACAGTACTTTTATTTTGAAGGCTTGTAGTGTGTTGAAAATGTTTGTACGACAAGTTGGGTTCAATTCCCATCTTTTTTTCACTCAGAACCTGCACGGCGTCACCAGGCACTGTAAAACATTAAAGCGGTGAAGATAAAATAAAACAAAACAAAACAAAACAAAACAAAACAAAACAAAACAAAACAAAACAAAACAAAACAAAACAAAACAAAACAAAACAAAACAAAACAAAACAAAACTAAACTAAATTAAATTAAATTAAATTAAATTAAATTAAATTAAATTAAATTAAATTAAATTAAATTAAATTAAATTAAATTAAATTAAATTAAATTAAATTAAATTAAATTAAATTAAATTAAATGCTTTCCCATGTGCACGTTCATTTCATTTATCTACATATCAAGTATGCCGCGGTGTACAGTCGTCAAATTGACTTGTTTACGTCAACCAAGTCATTTTCTTATCATTGGAAGAATTTATACCGGAACATAAAAAAATATCACCCGAGCCTAATCCTTACTATTATCCCAGTTTGGCCCTGGAATAAATTCCATCCTTTCCATTGATTCTTTCGGGAAAACTACTTGAAAAACTGAACAAATCAACACATTCATTGTCTTGAATTTTGAAACGTCCATTTGTTGTTATCTGAAAATAATCAGTCAATTATTGTCTTCCATTCGTCACCAGTGGCTGCCTTTCCATTCCCCTCATCATCATGATCCAGTCGCTGTCGACATAATTAGCTCAGTCTTGCTGGCTAATCCTTAATTATTTGCCCGTGAAGAGGATACTCAGCTCATTGTTTTTCCCTTTTTGGACTTGGATTTTTTTTTTCTTCTCTCTTGTGGAGGAGCTGCTGAGACCCATCGTAGGATCAAGACCTTGCTGATAATACGTATGGCCGGGAAATAAAGTTAATTCCTAATTTAATTGGCGCGTCCTGACAGAGAGGAATTAATCCACATTAGCTTGCTTAAGAACTTTGCAAAGGTTTTTCAAGGTCACTGTCTCCCAGGGATGCCATAAGTACACCTCGGACTTGCTTTCATCATCTTAACTTTCTTCTTGGTTCCAGATGAGGGACTGTTTATGCCGGATGGAAGGAGAACACGGTTTGCTGGACAAGAAGAGTTCATGTTCATGTTCATGTTCATGTTCATGTTCATGTTCATGTTCATGTTCATGTTCATGTTCATGACACTTTGGAGACGAACCTTCTTTAGCCAGCAAAGCCAGAATGAGTCTGATCGTGGAAAGATCAAATCCAATCTTGCTAATATTTTATAATTATACTCGGGACATGTTTTATATAGATATATATTTTCTTTTTTAATAAAACTGGACTTGTGAATGTCATATAGAAGGGTTTAGATTCTGTTCCACAGATGGCACTAATGCACACGAAAGCTGCTTGCCAACCGCCAATAAAGAAAAACACCACGAAGAAGAACGCACCCTGACAGCTTTCCATTTGAGCGGGTACAAGATACCTCAATCGGACTGGGAAAGGAATATTCCACCCCCGTGAATCCCATTATACAGGAAACCTCGGATATATCGGATTCAATTGTTCCCACTGGTTTTGTCCGATAAAAGCGAAATCTGTTATATGCGTATACCGGAAAATGTCCGTTTTATGCATATATGGGATTTATATCCGGTATATGCGTAAATGGGATTTTATCCGTTATAAAAAGGCACTTCCTTGACTATGTTTCCAATGTACCTGGACGCGCAGGCAACGCTGCAAACGCTGCAAATGACGTCGTATAGCGGCCTGTCACGATTCGGCGAATCGGAGCGCCACGATGCGGCCATCCGATATATGCCAGGGAAATTTCATGGAAATGCATTGGAACGGGACTGGAGATTTTGTCCGAAATAGGCGGAATCCGTTATAAAAAATCCGATATATGCAATGAATTTTTATTGGAAATGCATTACAGAAAAATCAGTTCTTTTTTATCTGTCCGTTGTGAGCGAATTTCCGATATATCCGAGTCCGATATATCCGAGGTTTACTGTATATTCATTCGGATTGGCACTTTTCTTTTCTTTCCGTTTCAGCAAATAAACCGAATGCAATTGGAATATTTGGTTCCATGTATACGTGGCTGATGGTGCCGAGGCTGTTATGTTGTTTTTGGGTTGACGGTTCAGTATCCCACTAGGCTCTAAATGGGCCGTCCATGTTGGAACGCCAGTTTGCCGGGACACATTGCAGCCGTCTATGCAGTCCGAGTTAGCATAAATTTGCTTAGGAACGTTAATTCCGTTTGATTTACACGCCGGCGCCCGTTTACGAGCCACTCCGACACACGACACGCCATTCGTTGCGGGACATTAAGAAAAAAACTCGATATTCTCACCGAAATCGTCGCTGGAGTGCGCGGTGGATGAGTCATTCCTGGCTAATTGGAGATTGCGACGCATCTCTGGCATCCAGGTGAGAGGATGGCTCTTTCCGTGACCCTGCGCTCACTTCAATTAGTGACCTCTCAATGCGGCTTTTCCGCTACTTCAGGGTGATGGAAATTTGTGATTTATTTTTGCTTTCCAGCCCGGCGAGGGTGATCATCCGGCCGTGCTCAGAGACATTAATACCGCTCAAAAATATGCACCGGGAACACGGCTTGGAGCACTTTACGATACCTGATGCAGCTGTCTTTACACTCAATATTCATTAGCATGACGAGGAGGGAGGGCTTCATTAAGAACACAGCCGGCTTCAGCCAAGCTAATAGGCTCTCAATTCTCGAGACACTTTCATAGCACGTTTAAAGCTAGTGCATATGAAATTATTTCCAAGCATGGAAGTAAGATCTGATTGAAATCAAGATGGTTTCATTTGTAAATTAGCCATAAAAAAGCTGTTTGCTGAAGGGTTCCTGATTACAGATGTCCTCGAGTCTTAGCTGCCCATCACTTGAGGTAATCACACATCTGTGGCCATTGTCTACTGGACCGGCATGCCATGAGGACGCCTGTTTATTAAAATGCTCTTGATTACTTCCTCCGAGTAGAAGCCTACTCGCATGTGGGATTCACAGGCAACGTTATCAAGACAATACTCGGAAATGATGAACGTGGGGCGATTCATCAGCGCGTGGCTTTGTTTGTGTCGTGTATCTGGCGTAGTGACGCACAAAAGGAGACAAAAAAACTTGGCTCTATCTGCTTTGGGCTCGGCGAGAGATTAGATACACACGATAACGTCATGGCGCCTCGGGGGGGAATACGCAGCTGTAATGCTTTAGCAGGAATATTATCGACCCGACGCCAGGCGGAAGGTGCCCGCTGCTGGTGGGCGAATGACCTTGTAGACGCCACACCACACGCTGAAGGTGTGAAGGTGGCGGTTTTTCTAAAGTGCACACATTTCAGAAAAAAATATATTTTCTTTTTTATACAGTAATCCCTCGTTTATCGCTTGTTAATCGGTTCCACAACCAACCGTGATAAGTGACTTAAGTGAAGTAGGGTTCCCGATTTATAATTAACGCTTAACTTTAATCTTACTGACCTCCAGGGAATCACACCAACGTAAAAATGGGCTTGAAATTCCACTACATTCATACCCACAGTACATAATATATACACAGAGAGATACAAAAATAGATATTTTATTCACATTTCCAGCAGCTGTGCAAAAATGAGCTCCGGGCGCGCAAAAGATGACCTCATCAAATCGCCTCTCAAGCAAATTAGCTCGCCACTTCCATCCATCCTTCCATCCATCCTGGATATGCCGCCTATCCTCAGTAGGAATGGAACAATTCCTGGAAATAAGCACGGTAAAAATCCGACCCTGTGTGTGCGAGCTCGATTGGAAGAGTCCGTGGGGATGTCCGTGAAAATGCTCATTACTTTTCCTCTTCAGGATTTCCACAGCGTTGGACACCACGAGTCCTACCACGACATCCAATGTTGAGTCCAACTTTAAGGCGTTCAAACTCAAGGATCAGAGCTTCAGTATGGTGGCATAATTCAAGTTTGACATGCAGGAAATAATGAAAAAAATGACAAATGGATGGTTGAGAGTTCTTTGTTTGGAGACTTGAGCTCAAAATATTCTACGAAAACCAAGACAGTGAAAATGAGAGAAAATTTGAACGCAAAGTTTCGATGAAAACCGAATCATATGAAAACCAGGGCATTTTGTATACAAAAACCGAGGTTTGACTGCAGTTTGGTTACCGTCTAAAGCACTATTCTACTTCATACATTATTATAATTAGGACTGTCAAATGATTACAATTAATCTTGGTTTTTCATGTTCATCAAACAGGTTGGAAACAGGTCTGTCTGAGGCCAAAAACTGTTTTGGAAAACAAAGGAAATCCAGCTGGAATTGGTGCAGATCCTGAAAGATCTAGAAAGCTTTCCGTTCGGGTTATTGTGTGTAGCTGCTCTATAGGAGTCCACAACAAAATGAGCATAATAGGTCCCCTTTAAGTCATAGTAGATGTAATATGAACAACTTGGCAAATGTCACAACTCAATCTGTGTATTTTTTTTCTCTTTGACCTTGTAAAAAAAATTATTATTATCTTTATTAAAAGCTCCAATGTTGTATAAAAATATTCAGATGGAGCTGATGAAATTGTATAGAACTTCTGACACGTTATTGTGTGATTTTTCTTGCTCATTTATCAGGTTTATGGTTAATGGACCCAATGGCCAACCTTGCTTGAGAGGGGTGTCGGTGTTGGGGGTGCATTACCTGTTGTTTGCTGACAGTGATGAAATGTTGTTTTCCTATGTAGTCAGGGTGGGGTGGTGGGCGGGGGGGGGGGGGGGATGCATAAAGCATCAAGCTTTTCTTGTTAAAGTGCCAGTGCTTTCTATGAACATAAAAGATGGAGCACTAAACTGTGATTTGTGCTCATACTGTATGACGTGAAAGAAATCATGTAATGCACCACTCGGGCCGCGCACAGCCAATTACCGTCCCTACCGCGCAGAGTACAGAGACACATCACAATCCAAAATGAGAGTGAAAGGGGCTTGAAATAATCACTTAACTAAACCTGTGCAGAAAGAAAAACAAGTTGTCCATTAGCTTTTTCACGGCCACGCGTTTTATCGCCAATGACTCCGTGGTGAAGAGCTTCTTTAATGCCACCAGACCATCACTGAAATTCACGCTGATTGTATTCCTCACATATCGAATCCGCTCGCTATCTCTCACCTGGCGCCTTGATCACGACATTTTATTGCCGACACCAAACAAAAATGGGGGGGGGGGGGGGGGGGGTATGCAGTGAAGGGACAAGTGGAATGATGGCAGCGTGAGAAATTAGGACTTGCTGTTTAGTTGCGTGCCATAACAGCAGCAGCATTTATCGATGTTTACGCCGGCTGGTTTATCCGGGCCGGGGGGGTTGTAAACACTCTAAATGCAACAATAATGGAGAATCAACATGAATATTGACTGGTGTGTTCCATACTGACACCCAAATATTTCATTTCAAAGGTTGACTTTAAAATGTTGCTGCTGATAAACATTGTGATGATAAACATTCTTTATATGAGGGGAGGCAAATAGAGTGCACTACCTGATGCAGCCAGCAGAGGTGCTGTTCATTCAAGTTTTTGAAATGACGGAAACCAAAACGTCGGAAAAAAAATATGCAATATTTCCCATAGGAAAATATTGTATTTTTTATAAATATAATAATTTTTTATAATTTTATATTAGTCATAAAGAGTCTTGAACCAGTCTACGGTACCCATTATGTCATTGGTTGCTCATATCACCTCCTACTTCGATATGTGACAAAAAAAAATTAAAATAAAAAATAAACTTAAACTCTAGGAAAGCAGGAAGTGAACAAATGTAACAGTTCCTGATTGTAAAAGTACCAACCAACCAACCAAAAATCCTGTCCTGTCAGTTATCTTTCTGTTCATCAAATACAGTCAAAATGGACATATTTGGGTAATGATGATTAATCATGATTAATTAAATTAAAACTGCTCTTCATCTGATTAATTGATCATTTGACAGCCCTAATATATTTTATTGTTGATTAAGGAAATCTGGTGTAATTCCCCATCTGTAATTTTGTTGGGTTTTTTTTGGGGGGGGGGGGGCTGAATTGAAGTTTTTGTGATTGGAGATTATTTTCAATGATTTCCTGACACAACACATTTAAACTCTTAAATAATGCAACCAAACAATAATAAACATATTGCAAAATGGATACCTTTCTGACAGTGTCAATCAAAAGTCAACATTATATGTAAGAACAGAATATACGTAGTGCTGGATTGCAGCAAATTGTATAACTAATACTGTGTACATCATTTCAATACTACATAGTCTATTCAAAATATTTGCTGCTTTTCACAGAGATCACACAAAAATCCACACTCGCTGCGGTCTCGACAAGTTCCCGCCCCTGTCACTGGTAAACACACGGAGATAGAAATACGTACGTGTGATGTTTGCATTTGATGTGCATTTGGATTTGGATTTCTTTTATTTCGTGGCAAGGCAGCGCTGACACCTGACAGAAGGCAGCGATATCAACGTGTCTGTCATCGCCATGGCGTGTATGTCGTAGAACGCACACGTTCTCACCAGGGTAGTCATCCACTTTCATACCTACAAAGTATATTTTTACTTTCTTGGAACAGCTGCAGTGAAGTTCTACACAACTTCTACCACCATAGAACCAAACATATTGCCACATTAAGAATAAATGTTATAATAACAAAATGACGTGAAAGAAATCTGCTGAAATATTAGTAATATTACGAGAAAGAAGTTTTAATATTATAATATTTTATTGTGAATTCATGAGAAAAGTCATAATAATACGACAAAAGTCAGAAAGTTACGTGAATTGTCATAATATCAAAAGAAACGTGGACCGTCACAAGGAGTCACAGATGATTTTGTCTCCTCTCCGGGATGCCGAGGGCACAGTGCGGCTGGAGGCCCCAGCAGAGGAGGACAAACCTGCTTTTCATTCAGGTTTTCAGTGAATAATATGAGAAGACTAGAAATAAATGCATCGTGGAATAGAAAAGGTGAGTTCAGGATCCTAGCATGTTGTTCATTTTTTTACATAATTTCCTGGAAAAAAGATGGAAAATTACCTTTTCTCAGAAAGTTACCCCCCCCCAAAAAAAGGTGAAATGAAAACACGTAACAATATGAGCAGAAAAATTAAAAAAATCCAGAGAAAAGTCAGTCAAAAAAGAGAAACTTTTTTCAAAGTTATGAGAGATATTTGTTTTAGTTGCTGGAAAAAAAAGTAAAAAAACGTTCCCAAAAAAAGTGTTAGTATTACTGGAAAAATCTCTACAGGTTTGGTAATATTACATCATAAAATTCTGACAAAAGCTGCATAAAAACCGAGTGACCGAAAAAAAAGCTGCGACAATAACGTAGTGATGTTAACAGAAAAAAGTCATATGTTACAAATTATGACATCATAACATGGATCACTTCCTTTGACATTGTCCATAGTGACACAGGAAGTGACAACAACTTGCTGATATTTTCAAGTCCTGTAAAAGTCAAAGCGCACGGAACGTTAGCGGTAAAACGTTTGATGAGCTAACACGCATACAGATGAAGTTCTTCACCCAAACCTTCCGTTTTTTTATCGAAAGCAACATTTAGTGTACGCTCACAGCCAATCGTGTTACTTTCCCCCGCCGTCAAACGTTTCATCGCCGGCAGCCCCGGGTTTTGAACATGTGGCGCTGACGCTGGCGTGCTGACGCCAGCTGTTGTCAAAAGTCGAACATCAGAAGCTTCGTCTTTTTCCAGGATGAGCGTCTCTTTTGAAGAGCAAACAACTAAAACAAAAACCAAGTTCTTCAGCGGAGAGCGGTGCGGTCCGCACAGCAACGCGCTGAGATGAAAGATGGCTTTTTGATGACGGCTGCATGAGAATTTAATGAGGCAAGATGGCCGCAGCCTCCAGCTACGCGTGCATGTTGATGGGAAACGCTTTAAGGGGCGATTCCACCTCCTTTGTAACATTTAGGAGGTGGCGTGTGAATGCTCTTGTTTTGGGAGTCCCGTTTCACGATTTGTTTGGTTTGTTTAGGTCGGTTCCGCCCCGGAAGTGACCTGTTTCGTTGCCATCATGTCATCGTTAACGGCAATTTCGCCACCTCTCCATATCGCGGAGAACGGGCAGGATTAAATAAAATATTGAATCGAACAAATGCGAGTGTGACTGACTTGTTCGGAACAAATGAATCCATTACCGCGACCTAAGCATCGCACCGTGGCTTGATACGGCGAATAATCTCGAGCTGCCCGAGGCAACACTGGAAAATTAGCATCTTCTGCTTGGCTAGCCTAGTTTGCGGTCAAACATGCAAAAGAATCGACTCGCAAACAGGCCGCCTGTCCATTTCCTCTCGCAGCGTTTGTGTCTATGCGGGCATCCTCTGCAGCGTTCCAGTAACAGGTCTCGGAGAGGTCAATTAACAGTAATGAGGCAATAATGCAGTTTTCTTCAAGCCTAATTAGATTCCGCGTGGCCGCCAGGCTCTCAGATATTCCGTGTAAGAGGCTGAACTACGCTATGTTTTGTTTCATTCCACTCCACTCTGACTTTAAGTGGTTTTCGTACGCTAACACAGAACCATCAAGGGGACATCTGTTTGCCTTTCAGGTCCTCTCGTCGTTGTATTCCTCGACTTCCGGAGAACGTTCCCAACAACACTCGATTACTGCCTCCACTTTTTCCCCTTGCAGTCAATCTCCAGGAAAAAGATGAAGAACGTCAATGAGGGTTTTTCCACACGCATGTGACACTAGCCTAGCCTGTAGGCGGCTAAGCCAAAGCCTCAGCAAAGACCGGAATTGAGACGAAGGTACGCAAGGGTGTTATTATTCAGGATTTGCTCCCGTGAGGGCCAAGGAAGCTTCTCCGGCTCTCCTGCTGATATGAATAAATGAAGAGGCGGGCAGAAAGTGTCGCTTTCATGCAAATTCCATCAAGTGAAATATTTCACACTCAATTCCTAAAGTGGCCTTTAAGGTCAATTGAGTGTTTCCTCAGGCGAAACGCAGGCGAGGGTGGCGTCGGTATTTTTAACGCAACACTCTTGCACACCGAGCTTATCCTACAGCCGGGAATCTAGCCCCGAGCCGACGAGCTGCAGCGGGGGATGGGAAGCGAGCCGCATCCATCACACCGTGGCGCGGCGGCTTTGTTGGACCGCAAGGACACCCAGCGATCCGACTTCTGTTGCACTTTTACACTCGGCATCCTTGGGGAAATACATTAAACCCTCGTTTCCTGGAGATATTTGCTCCTAAAGTCTTCCTCGAGCATTCGCCGACGTTGGTTTCTTACGAACGATGGAGAAAAATCTTGGTTATCAATTGTGAACCCAATGTTTGTGTTGACAAAGCGTGCAAATGTTGATAGATCAGCTGAAGCATCTTCTGCCTGTTGATTGGTTGGTGTTCCCATCCAGAGGACGGAGGAACCATTTCCATGTTAAGTGGCTCGCCACCTTGCTACGGTTCTTCCGACTGTCTTTATCGCACAATTGCAAGCGCGCCGGAACACAAGAATCAGAATCTAAATCGACTTTTGATTAAAATGCATAAGTATGTTTGCTACGGAGTGTCTGTGTATAATTTCATTTGGTTTCTATCAAAAATGTCTGGATGAATGCCGCATCGTCTCAGCAGAGACGTTTTTTTTTTTTGTATCATAGAAATGGGAAGACTTTTAGCCGCCACCGTAGGAAATATTTCCTATCTGATGTTTACTGAGAAATGAAACTGAAAGTGAGACTCTAATAGTTGGAATCTTTGGCTTTATGCTTGTCCCCTTTAGGAATACGTCCAAAATCCAAAGACGGTCAAGGCCATGGAACCTCCAGTGGAACCTGCAGTGGAACTTCGGATTTCGTATACCCTGGTTTGTGTAGGTTTTGGTTATCACTGAAATTACATTACAAAATACTGCCACAAACTTCTGTGTGGAGTTTGCATGTTCTCCCCGTGTATGTGTGGGTTTTCTACGGGTACTCCGGTTTCCTCCCACATTCCAAAAACATGTTAGCATCAGAGTTTTTCTTCCACTTTTTTGGAATAACTCAGTTTTGCCAGTTTTACATCCGTCCAGTCTTGAAATTAGTTTGGATCAAAAACTTTGCTTAGCAGGTCCGGTGCCGATTGCTGGCCTCCATTTTTAAAACTGAAGAACGCACCCGGGAATATTCCAATCTCTTGTCTCCATGTGCCGCTATAATCCAACAGAATAGTCAATGGGGCATGCCCAGTAAAATGTAAACATCAACATCACGTGATACCGACTTTCCCAAGTTTTTTTCTTTGACTTGTTGGAATAACTCCGCATTGCCAGTTTTTCCTTTGTCCAGTCTTGAAATTGATTTTTTTTCCTTGTTTCAATCAAGAACCATAAGTGTTTGTTTATCTTTCATTCATCATTTACTTATATATGAATTGGTATGCGTTCATGTAAAAGTATCATGTCAATTTTGTGTTGATATTTTGGTGTCTGGAATGGATTAATTGGACTTACATTAGGAGCCAAATAACCGGTGGCATGGCGTGCATCTCTCCGAGGGGAACGCGAGTGCATCAATCACACAGCGACTGTCTGTTTTATTACGGCAACACAAAGTAATCAATGCATTCGGATGCCGCATTATTGTTGTTTGTTTGTTTGTGTGCGGAAAAGCCCCCACGGCGCCGCGTTAGTTGCGGCGACAGCAAAACACAGCTCGGCGGGATTGGACACGTCTTACAAGTTGAGTTGATCATAAATTCCACAGTGTGCTCCCTTCGCTCTCGTCGTGCATCTGATTGGGATGGAAGACGCCAGCCGATAGGCACCGCTCAACATTCCCTGAATCGTAACAAGCCATGATTGTCAGCAATGTGATACTCCACTTTACGCCGCGCACACAATTAACTTCAAACTCTTCAGCGGGGAGCAAATAACCCTGGTGATTCTCAAGAAGACTGACGGCCATGTTGACATAGCTCGCTGTCGCCATGATAGGAACTTTTACATCGAGAATTTCTCGGGGGATAAGAAGTGTGACTGACTTGGAGTTACATTGTGTTGTTTAAGGGCTGGATGAGTTGCATTCAAGTCCTTCTAACAGCAAGTGCTGGAAAAACCACGGAAACATTGAAAAGTTTACCAAAGGTCAAATGAAGTTGACTTCGAAAGGTTATAGTGCATTTTAGCTTCATCCTGATATTTCACCCAAAAGTCCAATACCCCATTAGCGTTTAGTGAATCGTCTCCATGACTTTATACCCAACCAAAAGGATCTGTCATGTACATTATGTGAGGAGCCTCATTAAGGCTCCGTCCCACGGTACCGTTTCATTGTTCTGCCCTCCACCGTCTTAATATTTACGTTGAAGAGTGTCCAACGGCAGCAAATTATTTTGTGGGAGAGGGCATGAACGGGAGACAGAACATCACGAGTAATGCCAAAACGCATCGTAAAAAAAAGTCTGTTTAAGTATGAGTAATTTGTAAGACAAGTTTATTTGTCGAGTACGATTTGTACACAATGTCTTTCAACATGCTTTATTGATGACGAGGATCAAATGGCTTCATAAAAGCATTACACAAAACAAACCAATTTCTCCTGGAAGACTGTTCCAGATTTTGTCAGCCCAAAACTGAAACTTGGCTTCACCGTGTTTAGTCCTGACAAAGGGCGCCCACAGGAGATCCGGTCGTGAACTTCTCAGAGCTTGAGACGGTTTACGTGGATCTAATAAGTCTGAGATCTACTTTGTCGCAAGACCATGAAAATATTTGTACAGGTGCAAAAGCAGAGTGTACTGAACGAATATCGGTGGCCGATCGATCGGAGCACCTCTACTATTAATACTAAAATACAGAATACATGTACTTTTGTTTATCTAGGACGCATCCATCCTAATTCCATCGCATAATTTTATCTAATCAACGACTATTCGCTGTATCCACTTAGAAATAATTAGGACTCCAAATCAAAATGGTCAAAATCTCCCCAAAAATCCAAAACTAAAGTTATGTTGAATGGATCTTCATCTGTCTCTAAAACCGAATTCTTAATATTAATCTCGATGCTACAAAATGACATCAAGGACACTGGCATTGAATTGTACTTTGAAATCCTAAAGAGTAGTACTTCTGCTGCAATTGGTATGAAAGCTCAGAATAAGGGCTAACTGTAACACCAGATCCGTAACCAACGGATGTTTGCCATTAGCATATCGGTAATCGCTATCCAAAGCTGGACATTCAAAGTTTGGAACAATGTCTAAAAACATCGGATTGTTTCTTGACGTCTTCGTGCAGCATCGTAAGATCCTACTTCGAAGAACCTACTGAATCTCAGTCGTCTTTTTCCTCCACGTGATAGCACATCGAGTGCTGACCTTCAAGCTTCCTTGCAAAATGTTCATCATTTTCAGAGTAATGACTTTGCTCGGTGATGATAAATAATCAGCGCAGGAATTGATTATCAACGGTTGCTAAGCCAACAAACACGAGGCTGGAAGAAGAAACGCTCGGTGCGGGTTTCCATGGTGGATTTGTACTCACCTTGTCCCCGCCGAGACGTTTCTTTCACACAAGGAGGACAGCAGCCGCGGCTCATTATTTTTAATTAGCTCTACCTTTTTAGTCCCACTATGGCAGCTGCACGGCGACCGGTGATGCCGAAACGGACCCATCCAATGATGCGGATACGTGGGAGAGGTCAGGCCGTGTGAGCTGCATCTATATGCAAAACACCATCTCCACTATGCCGTACAACCGCAGCCTTTCAACGGGAAAAGGCAGAGCATGAAGAGAGAAGGGCTGTTCCTTCTTATGACCGCCCCCCCCAAGACATCGGCAATTTCATGCCCCTTGTTGATGACCCTCAGATTGAATGTTGGGAATATAAGAACTCCAAAACGGTGCAGTTCATGAAAATTCATAAACTAATAAGCTTTGTTCAGATTCCACTGTGCTAACCATAACCGGGATGCAATTCGATCCAGCCAATAATTGTTAACAAGTGAAAAGTCATTATTAACTAATTTATTTCATTAATTACGTTCAGTTTTTTTGTGTAATTAATGCACGCCTACTAGAGCTAGCACGCAGTCAGCACAGTGGAGCGAACGTTGTGACTTCTGTACAATTCCAACACCATATCCTGTATCTCTTATTTATAAAGGAATATTTGAAAATCGGGTGGTTAGCACGCAGACCTCACAGCTAGGAGACCCGGGTTCAATTCCACCCTCGGTCATCTCTGTGTAGAGTTTGCATGTTTTCCCCGTGTATGTGTGGGTTTTACCAAGACTTCTTTTCTCGGCGCATTGATACAAATATTTATGCTAGTTCTGTCAACGACAACACTTGGGATGGCTGCGTCTTCCAGCACAAGACGTGTGCTGACATATGCTGACGACAAACCGGCATCTTGTTTAGTCTTTGTAGCCAAACTGAGAGCTAAGTATCCACTCTTCTGTCTGGGAATGACGCTGAGATTAGCGATTAGCGGCGCGTCGTGTTAGTCCGGGAAATAAAAAGTAGTTTTTCATGTTAGCTTGGTTAATATGCTTGGTTAATATACAAGTCCGGTATGAAACACAGTTTTTTGAGGGGGTTTTTGTTCGGGCTTTAGCGTCAAAATAGGGATTTCTCATGATGTCCGTTGCTAGCTAGCTCATATTAACTCGTTTTCTCACGGTAGAATGTGAATGATGGGCAAATTTCCCCTTTGAGATTCAACAGGACAAAATGTAAATTCTTGCAATTTTTCAACACGTGATCAAATTTTGATCAGGAGTGTTTACCGCAGTCTCTATCTACAGGATGTACGCTATTTTAGCTAATTATACATAAGGTAGCGTAATGTGTTATTTCCAGTTTCGGACTTTGTAGATGCTGTGGTGTGTAGTTGTTGTATGATTGCGTCTCTAGACTCTTATTAGTCTACTTGCTAATTTCCTGTTCATTGCTGCATATCCTAGTCTTGTGTTAAAGTGTGCTTTACATTTAAGCTAGCTTAGTGGTTAGCCTGGCTTCCCCGCCACGGCTTAATTAGCTCTTCCTCGCTCTCTTGGAAAGACAATGAGAATGAAATGTCTTTTATTTGCCACCACGGGGACAAAGATTAGTCATTTAGAGGAGAGGCTCAGCACTTCAGCCGCACTAGCTAGCTTGCGCACGTCATTACATTGACGACATCTTGCTGCTTGTTGAAGCTTATTGTTTTCATTTAATTAAATTTATTCTCCATTTGAATAGCGCATAAAATAGCAGGAAGTTGTTTGTTCATGTAACGTTGTTTGCTTTACATGTAGCATGTGATTTTTAAATGAGGTCTGTTTCCAAACGCAATTAAGGGACCTTGTTGGGCACTTCCTCGCGGCATCTAATTAAGCTAGCTTGTTCTTGTGCGAATCCCGCAGGAGCACGTGGAATCAGACAGTCCACTCACTTATTGCTTTCCATGTGATGGTGAATGATGCGTGTGTGGAAATTGGCAAGCGGCTCGTGTTCACGGCCAAAAAAAAAAGCAGAAATGAGGATTAATTTGCCCGAGTTTCTGACAGGCAGGCGCCGTTTGGCCAGGCAGCGGCGGTGTGATCCTCCTGTGTGCAGTAATGCATAAGGGAAACAATCTTACACAAGCTGCCAAAATCTGACCCACAATTCTTTGCTGTATAAATTAGAATTGCATCATGCAGAGAGAGTTGGCCGTTCTGGTGATTTCTTAGAATAAGTTCCACTGGAGCGCGGCGCCAGAAGCCTTCTTTCTTGATTTTTTTTTTCTATGTTTTGCGAGATCAGTCCCCAAACATGGAAAGCTCGTCGTTTTGAAACTGGCCGACAAACCATCTGAAGATTGCTTCTCACAGCTGCTTCACACATGCACGCTAAGCTGGGAAGGGAAAGTATCAAGCTTATTTTTGCTCTTGTTAACAGTCCAAGAGTAATTAGCATTATGCTAAATGAATGACACATTATTAGCTGTGAAGTTAGAAGACAATAACGCTCACATTTCATTGGCTGTTTGAAACAGCTTTTTTTTCGGCATATTTTGGGGGTTTTGGGACCCCCGACGGGTGGAATTAGATTATACAGTAAACCTCGGATATATCGGATTCAATTGTTCCCACTGGTTTTGTCCGATATAAGCGAAATCCGTTATATGCGTATACCGGAAAATGTCCGTTTTACGCATATATCGGATTTATATCCGATATATGCGTAAATGGGATTTTATCCGTTATAAAAAGGCACTTCCTTGACTATGTTTCCAATGTACCTGGACGTGCAGGCAACGCTGCAAACGCTGCAAATGACGTCGTATAGCGGCCTGTCACGATTCGGCGAATCGGGGCGCCACGATGCGGCCATCCGATATATGCCAGGGAAATTTCATGGAAATGCATTGGAACGGGACTGGAGATTTTGTCCGAAATAGGCGAAATCCGTTATAAAAAATCCGATATATGCAATGAATTTTTATTGGAAATGCATTACAGAAAAATTGGTTCTTTTTTATCTGTCCGTTGTGAGCGAATTTCCGATATATCCGAGTCCGATATATCCGAGGTTTACTGTAGAATGAATCTTTCCGTGAACTCCAATCGCACTAAAGAAGAGGTCACCTTGACCTAAGGTTGTTTGAACGTTGCTCTTCCACCTTCTGCTCCCGCTAATAAGTCCCAGTCTTCCTGGAAGTCATCCCGTCTTTGAGCACCGACTGATAAAGCCTAAGACAACATGAACAGTCCAGTTGTGATTGGTTGATCGCCTTGAGAATAGAATGACTGGATGAATGAGAATATTCGCCGGCAAAGTTCTGTTGGGAAGATATCTGTTGATGCATGTCATTCTTACGTGGTTGAAGCCTTACATAAGTCAATATACACAAAAATTATGGACCACTTCTCTTCTCTTTCACCGCCAAGCTGTGTCTGAGTACTTTAATATCATATTAAAGAACCCACAACAATACAGCCAAATTTCATTTTTGTTGACAAGGTTTATCTAAAATGTGCTTTCCATTTAATTTGCATGTAACAAATAAGAATAAAGTATTTTGTTTGCCTAGTACTTTATCGTTACGTGCAAGAGTGCCCAAACAAAGCACCCTTGGCATTGCTGATCCGTGCATTTTTCATTGTGACTGCTCAATAACCCACAATGGGACCAAATAAAGTTCCAAGTGCCAGCAATTTGATTAAAAAGGTGAGAAACACAAATGAATTCAATCTCACCACAATGTACGCTTCCGCAGCAACAGCAAAGTCACTCTTTTGCATGTGAAGTAATATTCTCTTATTTTTGTTCATATTTTTAGGTGTCTGGAACTGATGAATTGGATTAGCATTTTATATCCTATGGGAAAATATGACCTTGGTTTTTGTACAGTTTGGTTTCTTTGTACCTTTTTGGAACAACTGAATAACACATATGCACATATTTTTATATATCTTATAGGTACTCCTTGTGGTCTTGCTGTTGATGACTTTATTGTTCTTGGAAGATGACAACCGTAATGCGGACCTCCTGTAATTTCCAGTGACAAGCTCATTTTGACTTTTTCCTGGCTTATTATTGGCTCCTGTACGGTAAAGACCTACTTGGTCCTCACAAACTTGTGCCGATTATAGTCCAGTGTGGCTCATAGTGTTTTTCCCCTATACACTGGAATTTATGGTAATTCAGCTTTGAGGTTTTGGAATCGGACGGATAATTGTACTACACAAACTGTCTAACAGACGGTGGTGGGGCAAACATGAAAGGAAGACAAATATTTGCCAGAATTCTGTCGCGGAAATCTGTTTGGGTGCTCAGCATCACGTGGAAAAGGCTGAATCTGACAGATGTTAAAAGTATAAATGAAAGTAAATGGGCGTTTACAAGAATATTTCTATGCGGCAGACTCACACCATTAACTCCTCATTAGTTGCATTTACTTACTAAAGCGTAGTGAAACCCGGCTTGGATTAGAAAGGATAAAGCCATCATCATCATCATCATCATCCTTTTAAAAATGCTCCCCTCAAGACTTCAAGTCTGCTGGACAAGATGACTCAGGTTTTTGTGTGTTTTTTTTTACTATCCTCCCTCTGTCACGAATTGTACAACACAAGAAGAGACGATCACATCGCTCCCTGTGATACCTCCAGCACTGCACCGCAGTAGCGGCATGACTCACACTCCAAAATGGACGCCTTTATTGCCCAGGGTGATCTTTATTTTGTTGTGAGACGCTCAGTCTGTCTCCAAAGACGAGGAAAAAGCCTTTGAATTTATGTTGGGGGATAAAAAGGAGGGATGAGAGGAAACAACACTCTTTCTTACTTGCTGATGTACCACATATTCATTTCAATCCTTCGCTTTTCCGTGACGCTTATCCTCATACGGGGTGGCGGGGGCATATGGACAACCAACCATTCCCACCCAATTCATACCTATGGACAATTTGGGGTCACCAATGAAGCTAACGTGTTTTTGAAATGGAAATGGAACGCAAATTCCATGCAGAGATGCCCAAGTGGAGAGTCGAACCCAGAGCTTCCCGATCTCCTGACTGTGCCGCCAACATGCTAACCACTCGTCCACCGTGCTGCTCACATTCATTTCATTCATTCATTCATTCATTTTCTACCGCTTTTTCCTCACGAGGGTCGCGGGGGTGCTGGAGCCTATCCCAGCTGTCTTCGGGCGAGAGGCGGGGTACACCCTGGACTGGTGGCCAGCCAATCACGGGGCACATATAGACAAACAACCATTCACACTCACATTCATACCTATGGACAATTTGGAGTGGCCAATTAACCTAGCATGTTTTCGGAATGTGGGAGGAAACCGGAGTACCCGGAGAAAACCCACGCATGCACGGGGAGAACATGCAAACTCCACACAGAGATGCCCGAGGGTGGAATTGAACCCTGGTCTCCTAGCTGTGAGGTCTGCGCGCTAACCACTAGACCGCCGTGCCGCCACATTCATTTCAAATGTTTAAAAAAAAGGTCAAAAAATACTCAAGAAATACTACTATATACATAAATTGCTATTTACTGTGTACTGCTGCACAGTGGTCTAGTGGTTAGCATGTTGCCCTCACAGTATGCCTTGTATCTGTAGTCACTTCAGTTATTAGATTTAGGGGGTAATCACTTTTTTAGTGACAAAAAGTTTCATTTAAAAACTGCAATTTGCATTCAATTGTGTTCCATCCATCCATTTTCTATGCCACTTATCCTCATTTGGACCACGGGGGTATGCTGGAGCCCACGGTGCACCATGGACTGATCGCCAGCCAATCACAGGTTCGGTTGTATTGTCGTTGACTAATATTTATATATATTATATACATTTATTCATGATGCTTTTTCCACGTTTCTGACCTATAAATGTAGTTAGAATGTTGCATTCTGGTCTTAAACCATGCCAAAGTTTCAGATCCTGACGTTTGCACATTTGGAAGTGAGCCCTGAAAGAAGTTTGGGACGGCTCAAAATGCTCGGTTTCAAAAGGCGTGGTCATAACTGGCCCTTTGTGATGTCACACATGGGCAGACTTCCTTATATGGTTCATAATTAGGAAGCACTTTTGGGCGTGTGACCAATCACGGCAGAGTGGGCATGCCCCAGCGCCGTGCAGACGCTGAACAACATATAACCTGCATTCACGGGCCACAACATTAGGTGCACTTGGATATGGTTGATATGAGCCATACATGAAATATTACTCCCCTCTTAATATATTGCAATATTCACCTTGGAATCTTCAACTTGTTTCATTTTTTTTTTTAAGACAGCGGGCACGATCGTGCATCAGTCACTGACGTTGTCTGCTTGTTTCGGGTTGTTTCAATTATCCATTCTGCTGCTCCTGTGGTAACCATGGCAACCTATTGGAGGAACAGGAATGATCACTTCCTGTCCTTCACTCCTATTTTGAAATGCTGCCACTTACAGCTGGCCGTAAGTGGCAGCCACTTTACCCCAGCAGAGTTGAACACAGATGTTTACAATTGTAATTAGTGGGGGTTAAAAGCCCAGCGTCATAGCAGGTACGCTGGGGGGGGTTGCTTAAAGGATTTGAATTGCTTTTATTAGTTGTTAGAATACAGTATTAGTATTAGTAGTATTACTATTAAGATTAAGATTAAGATTAAGATATGCCTTTATTCGTCCCTCAGTGGGGAAATTTGTATTGCACAGCAGCAAGAGTACAGAATTAATATTATTTTCTTCTGTCTCTATTATCTGAATTAATATAAAATGAGTTTTCTTTAAGCCATGGTTCCAACCCATTATCAAACCAAAGAAGAAGAAAGCATGGTTCTTGTTCATCGACTCGACTCTCCTCGCTACCGCTGTCACCTGAAGGGTTCCTTCTGCCAGTTGTTTCTTTTCGATGCTTCTGAAAAGCATCTTGTTTTCCTTATTAAAAATATTTATTTGCACGCTTCTGCATCAGTCTCTGCATGCCAGGGGTCAAGCATTTGAAAGCTCATCTGATCACGACACATTCAGTTTGCAATAGTTTTTCTTAACGCACGTCTTCCTTGATATCTTCACTGCTGAGCCACACTGGAGCGTTGGCAACATAAATATGATCAACTAGGAACATTTTACGACACACCCACCGTCATGTATTAGCTTGCGTTCACCTCGCTAGCCCAGATTGTGACATGGAAGTTTCACGTTTGCACTTAATAATTAAACAAGACATAAACATGTACAAATCAAGGGCTGGTATATTAGAAATTATTTTTGACTCACTTAAAAAAAGCAATTTTTTTTAAAAGCAAGTTTTACGTACGCTTGGCAATAATTTTGAGATGTTTCAAATAAGTTACGTAATAAATTATTGCTGTTTCATGGTTGACTATGTCCTATTATTACTCAAAAAAGCTATTTTTTTAAAGCAAGTTTTACGTACTCTACTAAGCGCTACACCATGGCAGCTCGGTCAAGGCTTTTTCTTGTGAGAGATACTTTTACTAAATGACGACTCATTTTGGGAACATTTATTTCCATAGCTTACTTCAAACCTACAAAGCCGATGTGCTGGTTTTACTAGAACATGAACAACATTCTCACCATCTATTTTTAGTCTTCTGACTAAATTTAAAAATCTGAACTGAAAACCTGAATAAAAAGCAGGTTTATCCACCTCTGCTGGGCCCTCCAGTCGCATCCGCTGCCTTCTGAAGCGCAGAGAGGAGAGCCAATATTTTGAAGAGCAGCGGTGTCTAATAATGTAAAATAAACGTGTTTAGAAGATCATAAACAGTTTTTCAGCCAGGCTGAAATATGTAGAGAACAATTTTCACAGATGTTTTTCGTCGGGACTTGGTCGATATTGACAACATTAGCAGTTTCTACTCATGAACATGTATTGTTGCTGCAGCTGGGTATTTAGCATAATATGGTCACTTTCCCTCTCTGATTGGCTGGCCACCATCCCAGGATGTATCTGGTCTCTCACCCGAAGACAGCTGGGTTAGGGCCCCCCCTTACCCGTGACAAGCGGTACGGAAAACTGATGGATGGAAGCTCTGTTTCCTGTTCTTCAGATATCTGACATTGATACTTTTGCATCACGGCTGCCTTGTGGTGAGTTCGTGAGTACGTGAGTACGTGAGTACGTGAGTTGGTGAGCCGCGTTGCCTCTCCGAGTGAGCCGTGACAGACAGCCTGAGGTCTGTTGTTGACCTGAATGGCGAAATCACTGAGCTTCCGCTTTGTTTTTGTTTTTGTGCGCGATGCTAAGAAATGAGCCTCAGGTATGCACAGCCCAAAATGCACGTCAGTAATTACCTTACTCAAGCAACGCTCTTCATCTGTATGTCAGCGTTAATCTGTCACCGTCTATATGCGGATGCACCTGCAGGCGTAGCGATTACTCTTTTCGCTTTAAAGTGGGTCATTAAGAACGAGGGAGGGAAGTGTTGTCACACTTTTAGCAATCATGCTCATGAAAATAAGTCCATCATCATTCACTTTCTATGCCGCTTAGAGTCTCGGAGTTATGCTGGAGCCTATCCCAGCTGTCTTTGGGTGCTCCAGCATGGTCACTAAGTGGTAATACTTTTCATCCCGTGTTATTCCTCCCAGTTGGAACTAAGCTGTTAAGCTTTGATGTGCTGAAACCAAGAGCAAAAGTCAGGCAACTTAACCGTTGCGGCGTAAATAGCACCAACATTAGCATCCTCGTTAGCACCAAGCAGCGCCGGTGTGACCAGACGTGTGCCCTCATTGCGATTTGCATCCTGTAGCGTGCGGATTTAGTGTGTATTTCCAGACCTGGATGTACAGCTATTGCACTCATGTCATCGTTTAATCGCTTGGTGTGTAAACACGTATTGACAACATACACTGCAGCGTAGCACGTATAGTACACGACAAAACACGCTAATATAGCATTAGTTAGTCCAAACATTGCACTACCGGAAACCTGGTGACTCAAGCAACGACATAATCCAACAACTCCAATTACCGTATTTTCCAGACTATAAGTCGCCGTTTTTTTCATAGGTTGGCTGTCCCTGCCACTTATACTCCGGAGCGACTTATGTATGTTTTTTTCTACCTAATTATGCATTCTTGGCCTTGTGCGACTTATACCCCGGAGCGACTTATAGTCCAGAAAATACGGTACTTGACCTGCACCACTATATGAAATTATTATTATTAGTACAGTAAACCTCGGATATATCGGACTCGGACATATCGGAAATTTGCTCACAACGGACAGATAAAAAAGAACCGATTTTTCTGTAATGCATTTCCAATAAAAATTCATTGCATATATCGGATTTTTTATAACGGATTTCGCCTATTTCGGACAAAATCTCCAGTCCCGTTCCAATGCATTTCCATGAAATTTCCCTCGCATATATCGGATGGCCGCATCGTGGCGCTCCGATTCGCCGAATCGTGACAGGCCGCTATATGACGTCATTTGCAGCGTTGCCTGCGCGTCCAGGTACATTGGAAACATAGTCAAGGAAGTGCCTTTTTATAACGGATAAAATCCGATTTACGCATATACCGGATATAAATCCGATATATGCGTAAAACGGACATTTTCCGGTATACGCATATAACGGATTTCGCTTATATCGGACAAAACCAGTGGGAACAATTGAATCCGATATATCCGAGGTTTACTGTATTTATGTTGTGAGTTTTTTTTTAACCAGTGATTTAATTTATTTGCATTATGCGTACTTTTTTTTACTAAGAAAATATTTTCTGTCATTCACCATAAGTCGGTAATAATTCCAGAATAAATTTTTTGGTCTTTCTTGGGTGTCGCCAATACGCATTCATATAAATTCATATAAAGTTATTTTATTATCTTCATTATTATAAGCAGGCACATGGGGAGTTCCAAAGTATATAGAAATAATTAGACCAATCATGCGGCTGCATTCAAGAGCGTGATGCCGAGCTAATCAGATTTAGAGGCGCTCACGTCTCTCCCACCCACCCTGAGCCCCGCCTCCTTTTGTCTTTGACATCACCTCTTTAAAGATTCATAAGCCAGGCGGGGGTATTAGCATAGAGCTTGCAGCGACTGATTAGTGCCATTACAACCATCTCGGACCAGCGCAGGCCCTGCAGGGACCGTCGCGTCGGGCCAAGGTTAGGTTTTGTACGAAAAGTGAGGGATCACTGCGATCCCCCGCTGTAACCCTTTTGTTGGGCTGAATTATTAACGGGAGTCGCTGGTGATGTGATTACACAGAATGAAGTCACTAAAGGTACTTTCATGGCGTGATACCATCGGGTAAGACTGCGAACGCAACACAGTTATGCAACCCCTCCCCGCATAAAAACATAGAAATTGCAACTATTCATTGTGATTCAACGGGGGTCATTAAGTCAACATTTGCATTTAAATTGCGGCATTAATGTGTGACACCGTATTAGCGAATAAGGCGCTCAATCATGCCGAGACCGGCTAATTAATGGGTGTTTCCAGGGGAACCTGAGGAGCCTAATTGCTCACGGGTGGTCTCATTACGACAGCGCAGTCTGTTTGACCACAAACGCCAACACTTTATTAAAGTTGTTGAACTCAGAATGCAATAAATAATAAGCCTGGGACTAATTGCTCATTCTTTGCCTTCGCTATCGATTTGTCAAGTACAAGTTCCTCCTGGACCGGCGGACTCTCCTGAGGACAAGTTGAAAAGAATCACAATAGAGATTTATGAACGCAAGACAAGCAGGAATGAAGAAACATCCCAGCAATGCGACGTCGTCCGTGTCGGCGATGTAATCAAACATCATGTTTTTTGCAATAATATTGCCCCGGTTTTGGTATTAAACGTAGCAAACTGTAATACTGTTGGGTATTTGCTTGATCTAGCGATACCTGGTGCCTGGTGCCTGGTGCCTGGTGCCTGATGCCTGATGCCTGATGCCTGATGCCTGATGCCTGATGCCTGATGCCTGATGCCTGATAGCAGATAGCAGATAGCAGATAGCAGATAGCAGATACCTGATTCCTGATTCCTGATACCAGATACCAGATACCAGATACCAGATACCAGATACCAGATACCAGATACCTGATTCCTGATTCCTGATTCCTGATTCCTGATTCCTGATACCTGATACCTGATACCTGATTCCTGATTCCTGATTCCTGATTCCTGATTCCTGGAACCTGATACCTGATACCTGATTCCTGCAGCGATCTGTTTCTGGTCCAACCCTTTGGAATGAACTATTAACCAATACTGAGGTACTACGGTATGCGGAAGAAACATGGAGCATAAGCTTATTTATTTAAGCAGGCCTCAATTTGCCCGTCATAACCCCAATTAGCCGGGCAGAGGGCGGGGCAGCGTACCCACAGACGGCGGCGTTTCACCGGCGCTGACATTTCCTTGCTTGTTCTCCACACCAATGGAGGAAGTGGCAGAGCATATGGTGAGTATTTATCAGTCGGTGGCCACAGTGATTGAATGTGAGCTGAAGGTGAGGCAGCAGACAGCTGAGCGGGGGAGCGCGGCCCCCCGGCCCCGAGGTCTAGCACCGGGCTGTTCATCATCCCCCCTTAAAGGAAGGTCAGCGGTCCAATGAATCACACGCCGCAGCCAAACTTACAGCTTATTCTCTGTCAGCTTTACTGCGTTTCACCGCAGAGAGCTGCAGCATTCAGCGCCCGGCTAATCCGGCAACGCGCCTCCCACTGGGATCTTTAACCGGGGATTTGCAAAGACCGGGACACCCAAAGTTCTCTGCGAGGCTGCTGACCTCGCAACTCTCCTTCTTTGATGTGATGAACATAATAATGAGTCTTCCGTGACAACGTTCCCGCCTTTGGAGTTACGTTCAAATGGGACTTTTTTGTGGCTGAAGAAAAATCCAAATGCATGGCTTGTTTACCGTCGACATGCTATTACTATATCGATAAACCCTAAAAATGATATTAGATGGAAACCATTGGCATGTGCACAGATTGATTTGTGTGGTAAAGGAACCTATGCAATACTTTTTTAAATGAAATCTTTATTTGGTGTCAGCAGAGGTTAGCCAACAGAAGATTAGCTCGGTCGTATTTTCCTCCCATGTTCTTAGACTTTTGATTCATCTCTGCAGCTGGTTGGGTGTTGCTTATGCACAAAACATGAATTGATAGGCGATCAAAGAGGAATATAAACGCATCCACGCGTCTCCTTTATTGCAAAGGAATGCTCAGGACTTTTTTAAAAATTCAAAATGCCACAAAATCAATAGAAAGAATGAAAGGTCTTGAATTAAAGACGGCCAGCAGATGTCTGTGTGGAACCCTCGTCATAGATCAGGGTTACCGACCTGGCGGCTCGGGTGCCAAATCCTGCCCACAAAAGAAATTAGTTGGCTTCGAGACTTAATTCTAAACTTAACAGCAACATCGAACATTTTTGCAGCAGATTCCTAAAAAACGGCAAAGTGCTCCTGACATAAAGATGTTGGGCGAGCGTTTTTGCATTGCATCCTCAAAAACAGCAAGGCACTCCTGTCATATTGAGGATCTTTGGCGAGCATTTTTGCAGCAGATTACTGAAAACAGAAAGATTCTTCTGTCATAAAAAAGGATCTTTGGCTTGTGTTCTCAAAAACAGCAAGACGCCCCTGTTTTTGAAAAGGGTTTTTGCAGTAGTTGTTGAAAAACATCAGAGCACTCCTGCCGTAGACAAAATGGTATTTTTCCAATCTGTCTTCAAAAACATCAAGGCACTCCTGCAAAACAGCAATATCGCGGATATTTGACGGGCATTTTTGCAGTAGTTGCCAAAAAACAGCAGAACACTCTTGTCATAGAGATGATCTTGATGAGCATTTTTGCAGTAGGTCCTCAAAAACAGCAGAGCACTTCCATCATAGAATCATAGGTCATCAAAAACAGCAATATAGCAGATATTTGACGTGCATGTTTGGAGTAGTTGCCAAAAAACAGCAGAGCACTCCCGTCATAGCGAGGATCTTGACTAGGAGTTTTGTATTTGGTTCTCAAAAACAGCAAGGAACTCCTGTCATTGCAATGATCTTTGATTGAGGTTTTTGAGTACATTCCTAAAAACAGCAAAGTTGACTGCTGTTTTTTAAATTTAAAAAATTTAAAAAATTTTAATTTTAAATTCTTAAAAATAGCAGACAAATCCTATCACATAATATATATATATTATTATATGTTTTTTTTCCTCAAAAACATACTTTTGTCTTGAACAAATTCAACTTTTTCCTTCCGAAAAATGAGTTACTTCTGGGGGATGTCGCTGCAGAAGTCCTCTGCTGCCTACCCCCCCCCCCCCCCTCCCAGTGGGGCTGACAGCTTCTTGGATGAGGGGTTGGTGTTGCGTATTCGCCACCTGCTGTGAAACAAGCAGTCTGTACGAGTGCGATAGTGTCAAGCCTCCA
The DNA here is from genome assembly GCF_030265055.1 of Doryrhamphus excisus. Classification (NCBI taxonomy): domain Eukaryota; kingdom Metazoa; phylum Chordata; class Actinopteri; order Syngnathiformes; family Syngnathidae; genus Doryrhamphus; species Doryrhamphus excisus. The sequence goes on along the minus strand of NC_080487.1, from coordinate 721,321 downwards.
TATCACTTTTTGCCCCACTAAAATACTTCCATGATTTTGCACAGGAAGTGAGTTTGGGTGGGGGGGGGGGCTATAACAGGGAATCAGTTGTCATGTTAGCTAGGCTTTGACAAGCAGCCCCCTCCTCCCCGGGACGTTTTCCAGCTCGTGGACGAGCAGACTGAGCACATACGCAAGCAGCAGACATCTTTTTTTGTGTTCCAGGACATGTCAAGCATGAGTGGAAGTACGTTCCTCTCGCTTCTTGTTATTGTCAACATGGCAACCAGCAGCTGGACTGGCGTCTCTCAGATGGCATTTAAAGATCCTGACATGTTTCACACAGACCAGATCGTTTCCTTTTTATACGTAGTGCTGCTGCTGGCTCGGCAGATCTGAACGGGATGTGGGGCTGTCCCCTCTGGGGCATCGCCCAAAAAACAGTTACCCAAAGAAGGGAAACTGATTTTTTAGTTTTGTATCTTTCATGACTTGAGCCGTGTTGTAAGATCCCAGAAACAGCTTGTGTAGTGCGTTCCTCCACCCCCCCCACCCCCCAACTGATGTTCACATTCTACCCGGGGGAGGACCATTTCTCTTCCTGGTATTTGAGCACTCCCATTTCAAAGGATCTTTGACTTGGGTTTTTGCATTAAGTTCTCAAAAACAGCAAAACGCCCCTGTCATGGCGAGGATTTTTGCAGTAGTTGTTGAAAAACATCAGAGCACTCCTGCCGTAGACAGAATGGTATTTTTCCAATCTGTCCTCAAAAACAGCAAGGCACTCCTGCCACATAGAGTTTTTTTTTGTTTGCCAAAAAACAGCAGAACACTCTTGTCATAGAGATGATCTTGATGAGCATTTTTGCAGTAGGTCCTCAAAAACGGCAGAGCACTTCCGTCATAGAATCATCGGTCATCAAAAACAGCAATATAGCGGATATTTGACGTGCATGTTTGCAGTAGTTGCCAAAAAACAGAAGAATACTCTTGGCATAGAGATGATCTTGATGAGTATTTTTGCAGTAGGTCCTCAAAAACGGCAGAGCACTTCCGTCATAGAATCATCGGTCATCAAAAACAGCAATATAGCGGATATTTGACATGCATGTTTGGAGTAGTTGCCAAAAAACAGCAGAGCACTCCCTTCATAGCGATGATCTTGACTAGGAGTTTTGTATTTGGTTCTCAAAAACAGCATGGAACTCCTGTCATTGCAATGATCTTTGATGGAGGTTTTTGAGTAAATTCCTAAAAACAGCAAAGTTGACTGCTGTTTTTATAGAGATGATCTTGATGAGCATTTTTGCAGTAGGTCCTCAAAAACGGCAGAGCACTTCCGTCATAGAATCATCAGTCATCAAAAACAGCAATATAGCATATTTGACGTGCATGTTTGGAGTAGTTGCCAAAAAACAGCAGAGCACTCCCGTCATAGCGATGATCTTGACTAGGAGTTTTGTATTTGGTTCTCAAAAACAGCATGGAACTCCTATGATCTCTGATTGAGGTTTTTGAGTAAATTCCTAAAAACAGCAGACCAATCCTATCATCTATTATTTATCTATTTTTATACTTTTTTTCACCAAAAACATACTTTTGTCTTGAACAAATTCAACTTTTTCCTTCCAAAAAATGATTTGCTTCTGTGGGATGTTGTTCTGGGGAACTGCACAAAAACATCGGCGGTGTCCACCCGTGGCGTACGACAATGACGTGCATTGCTTGTAGAGCAGCTCCCACCAAGGCGTCCATTCTTCCTAGGCTCTGAGAGGCCCGGGTGGCGACAGCGTGAAAGTCTCAGCAAGTCATGCATGACGGCGCATCATGCGTGTTGACACGCGTGGTCCGACACGCCCACAGGAGGACGTCCTATAGGAGCGTCCATAGCGCATGAAAGCTCAGCCGTGCCTTTGTTGGCCACAATGCTGTGATTCCACGCGCTCTTACTTTGAAGGCAGTGCTGCATCCACTGTGCTGCAGAGGAGGCCAAAAAAATAAGATCAAATAAAAGGATCTCTCTCTCTCTCTTTCTCTCTCTCTCGGGGCTGGGGAAACAGGCCGTGTAGAAATAAGTCGCTTAGGAAAGCTTTAGAATAAGCCAAGAGCAACCCCAGTTCAAGAGCGCTCCGCATTTATTTGGGAGCGTTATGAAATAAACAAGTTTCTGGAAACTCTGAAGATAAATCACACGACGACTTAGAGATGAAGCACAATGGCTACTTAGCCGATTGAGAATAACCATCACGTGCGCTCATTTCCTTTCTTTCACAAAAGAAAACACTCCGTTTCTCATTGGAGCTGGTGTCCACGCTCAGATAAGAACACGGCGTTCCCAAAAGGAACGTCTCCCTGGTTTAATTGGCCGTGTGTGGGCGGCCTGGGATGAGTCTGGGCTAAAGTGGGTGCCAGCCTGCATTGCAGCCTGGCCTTAGGCGGTGCGAGCCCACTGACTAACACTCAACACACGAGGAGAGAAGCAAATACTGTATTCCCGCTGGGAAAGAGCGTGGCAGGTCAGCTACTGCCCCCAAGTGGCGGCCTGTCCCCACTTCACTGGGCCCAGGTTCACTGTGGGGGTCTCTAACGTGGATTGGACACCCTGGGCCGAATATTACTCAGGAATATGTCTAGTATGGATGTGTCAGTGTGTGCTGCCCACTAATGTAATGCCCACTAAATATATAAAATACTTGGTGTTTATATAATTCTAGTAGTACAGTACTACCAGTACCACAACTACGGCTGCATAATTATTGAATTTTAAAATTAATACAAATTAAAATATATGATGTATCTATTTACTGCTGATACTGAAAATAATATTTTTTAATAATACATTTTAGACCACATCCTGCATAAAAATATTATTTTAAAAAATCTGTGTGTCTATGGCAGGGGTGGGCAAACTTTTTGACTCGCGGGCTGCATTGATATAACAAAATTTCCGGGGGGGGGGGGGGGGGGGGCAGACAATGTATTTTACACGTAACAGTCCACCTGGTATTATTGTATCTGTAAAATTGTCATGCAATCTGCTATTATTATTTATTATTTTATATTTATATTTAAATATTTTAAAAATAATAAAATATTATAATAATTAAAATAAAATTAAAATAATAATTATTATATTATTATTATGTAAAATATGCAAATATAACAATTAATATAATAATTAGCATTAATATAATAAATATAATAATCATAATAGTTATAATAATAATATAATAATTATTATTTTAATTTTTATTATTATTATGTGCTTGTGTCTCTTTTTTCAGGAGCACTTTGTAAACAACAGACCATGTCAAACAACAAAATTGATACAACCACCAAAAGGTTGGCTCAGGCCATGATGCCAGGTTGTATGTTGACTTTAAATTAAATACTTTGGAAAGATTGGGCGGGCCGTATTCAAACACTTGGCGGGCCGGATGTGGCCCCCGGGCCGTAGTTTAGGAACGCATTCATTCATTTTCTACCACTTATCCTCAGGGTGGTGTGCGTGCTGGAGCCTATCCCAGCTGAGAGGCGGGGTCCACCCTGGACTGGTGGCCAGCCAATCACAGGGCACTTATCCACAAACAAATGACTGACCACCGGCAGTAGTCGAGCCCAACAACATGGAGGCCATCATCTGGATTAACAAGTCCCGTTTCCACGGGATGAAAATAGAATGGGAGTGTCTGGTTAGCGTGCCATGTAAACAATAACCGCTAATTTAGTGTTTATCGTAAAAGGTTAGGATTAATGGCGCATGATAAACAAAGCCCGGTGAATATCAACGCTTGACGCCGAGATTGACGCATCCAAGTGAGCCTGCGGAAAACAACAAGAAAGGGAATTAATGGTCAGAAAAGTCCAATTTCCCAGTCCGCTTATCCTCACAAAAACCCTGAGGCTCCTCGGTTGAGTGATGGATGCCGCAGCGGATGAGTGGAGGACAGACGGAACACGGCGAGAGGTCACCGTCTCTCGCTGACCTGTAAAGAAGTCCATTATTCCTCCATCACGTCTCCTGGCAGCGCTGGCGTCATTCCAGGGTGGAGCAGGACCACGGCTTGGGTCCGATCGCTCCCATCCACACATCCATGCTGAGAATCGGATTTATGTTTCTGGTAGCTGCTCTGTTATTCGGGATGGAACAAAGAGGACAACATAACGCCTTTCTTCTGCGACAACATGGCTGACGGGACTCGGACATTCTCCAGACAATTTTAACCTTTATTATCACAATAAATTCTCAATTTATATTCCTAATTGTTATTAATAATTATAATCATGTTGTTATTAAAAATAACATCAATAATTATTATACTAGTTACTTTGTTTTGATTGTTTCTCACAATATTCAAATATATATATATATTTTTTTCCTTCATACTTAACCTCTACGCTACTAGAATAAAGTTATTTTTTTTGTTTTTTTTATTAATATTTAATATTACGATTTTATTCTCATAAAAAAAACTCGACTTTTTTTCTGGTTAGAATATGTTTTCTTTCTTTTAATATTTTGGCTTTATTCTGGTAGAATTATGGCTGATTAATCTATTTATGTTTTATTTTAATTTGACTTTATTCTGGTAAAATTATGGCTGACTCATCTATTTATGTTTTATTTTTATTTTAATTTTCCAAACATGCCAATGTTCTTCTCGTATTACAATTACTACTTTCTCATAATATTGGAACTTTTTTTTTTCTTTCATACAATATTTCAACTTTATGCTACTAAAACTACATTCTTTTGCTTGTAATATTATGATGATATTCTCATAAAATTAAGACTTTTTTTTTTAGATTAAAGTTAAAGTGGTAAAATTATATTTTCTGAATGTGCCACAGGCCAATATAAATGCTCCCTGGGCCGCACTTTGGACACCCTTGGTTGAAACGGGGTGGTTATTTACCGCGTATGCATATTTGTATGACTTTGATGTGTAAATAAAGTGGGTAAAGGATGCATAATAGCTTTGTTTCTTACTAATCTGAATGTGATGCCTTTTCACAAATCATTAGACTGACTTAGGCTGACAATGCATACATAACAGTAATAATCATTCCATAATCATACATCACTCCCGAGAGAGACCATTTGCATAGAGAGTACCTGCGTATTTTACATTAAGATGATTTTTGCAGATAGAATGTGTGCACTTAAAGCCGTGTCATAATTTCACCCGCTGACATTGACTTTGTGATGCTTTTAGGGGACGCTTCACCATCGATAGGTTACCGCACACACAAAATAGACAAATACTTGGCGTGGGTTTTGTGCGGGTACTTCCTCCCACGTCCCGAAAACATGCATATTCGGCTCGAAATTGTCCATAAGTGTAAATACTTAATAGCTACCCCCTACAGTCAGCTGGGATAGGCTCCAGCTTACCCTGAACAGGAATGAATGCGACATTTATTTAGCAGATAGCCAGTCTTCAGATTCAGATAGGTGAACTATCAATGTCGATGTGGGCGTTACCACCTCGTGACAGCTCTTTTAGTTTCTTTCTTTGCCTCAGTTCCGGTGTCCATGCCCTTATTTTGGAACTACTTCCTTTGTTGTTCACTTCCGTTCTCATTTCACGCACCTGCCTCTAATTTCCTACTCCCTATTTAGTTCAGGTGTGTGCTCTTTCTTTTGTCGCTTTGGTGTCAATCATTTGCCTTGTTTGGTCAGTTGGCGTCTGTTTAGCACTATATATAGCACTATATATAGCACTATATATAGCACTATATATAGCACTATATATAGCACTATTATCTTTAAAAGATACATTTTTATCTGCATTTTGGTCCTGCTCTCTGTACTACAATACATGTTCATTTCACAATGTAACCCAACTTTGTATGATACAGTAAACCTCGGATATATCCAACTCGGATATATCGGAAAGTCGCTCACACCGAACCGATTTTTCTGTAATGCATTTCCAATAAAAATTCATTGCATATATCGGATTTTTTATAACGGATTTCGCCTATTTCGGACAAAATCTCCAGTCCCGTTCCAATGCATTTCCATGAAATTTCCCTGGCATATATCGGATGGCCGCATCGTGGCGCTCCGATTCGCCGAATCGTGACAGGCCGCTATACGACGTCATTTGCAGCGTTTGCAGCGTTGCCTGCGCGTCCAGGTACATTGGAAACATAGTCAAGGAAGTGCCTTTTTATAATGAATAAAATCCGATTTACGCATATACCGGATATAAATCCGATATATGCGTAAAACGGACATTTTCCGGTATACGCATATAACGGATTTCGCTTATATCGGACAAAACCAGTGGGAACAATTGAATCCGATATATCCGATGTTTACTGTATATATGAGTATAAAATACATATCGTGACCACAGCACCCTCTGTTGGATTTGGTATGGGACTGCCCCCACTTGCCCTTGATGCCTTTGCCCTTAAGTTTTAAAAGGTTGATAGGTCCTGCCTTTTCCTAGTTGTTTGGCCACCGCCGAGCCCGAGCTTTGCCTTCACGTCTTTTTCATCCGTGGGAGTCGAACGGGGCATCCGCCTGCTTGCTCCTCGTCTGCCAGTCGCTCCAGCGTTTGATGAAATCCATTACCGCAACCGGTTCCTCGCCGCCCGTGGATCACTTCCTGGGTTTGTGTTTGCTGATAAAAGGGATTTGTGCGCTAACAGAAGCCCGTGCTTGTGTTCTTTTCGGACAGCAGCCAATGTTGGATGACTTTGTTGACCGTCTCCCAGCCTGGCTGGAACTTTGACACGGCCATCATTAAAATGCTGTGCAGTCATCATGGCCGCCTGTGCTCCATGTCATGTGGAGGCTGTAGTTGCTGTAATGGTGAACACTGGGAATTATGATCCTACTCTGCAGCTCCGCTCCGCTCAGCTCTTTGGGCTGGTTTTTATTTCATTGGTTATCATGTTTGCCTTCAGGGGCCAATGAGAATCCCCGTTTTATCCTATTATACGTATATTATTATATATATATTAGGGATGTCCCATAATTATTGGGAATGATAATATTAGATGGGATATCAGCACAAAAATCGGGATCAGATTTTTTCCTGATCATGAAAACCGCTTATCCTCTCGAGGGTCACAGGCGTGCTGGAGCCTATCCCAGCTGTCTTGGGGTAACAGTTGGGGTACACCCTGGACTGGTGCCCAGCCAATCACAGTAGTTATTATTATTATTATTAATAATAATTAATTTAGTCATTCATTCATTTTCTACTGCTTCTACCTCACACAGGTTACCGGCTTGCTGGAGCCTATCCCAGCTGTCTTGGGGCAAGAGGCGGGATACACCCTGGACTGGTCTCCAACCAATCACAGTAGTTATTATTATTATTAATAATAATAATTCATTCATTCATTCATTCATTTTCTACTGCTTCTACCTCACGAGGGTTGCCAGCGTGTTGGAGCCTATCCCAGCTGTCTTGGGGCAAGAGGCGGGGTACACCCTGGACTCGTCTCCAGCCAATCACAGTAGTTTTTATTATTATTATTATTATTATTATTATTATTATTAATAATAATTTATTCATTCATTTTCTACTGCTTCTGTCTCACGAGGGTTACCGGCGTGCTGGAGCCTATCCCAGCTGACTTGGGGCAAGAGGCGGGGTACACCCTGGACTCGTCTCCAGCCAATCACAGTAGTTATTATTATTATTATTATTAATAATAATAATTTATTCATTCATTTTCTACTGCTTCTGTCTCATGAGGGTTACCGGCGTGCTGGAGCCTATCCCAGCTGACTTGGGGCAAGAGGCGGGGTACACCCTGGACTCGTCTCCAGCCAATCACAGCAGTTATTATTATTATTAATAATAATAATTTATTCATTCATTTTCTACTGCTTCTACCTCACGAGGGTTGCCGGCGTGCTGGAGCCTATCCCAGCTGTCTTGGGGTGACAGTTGGGGTACACCCTGGACTGGTGCCCAGCCAATCACCGTAGTTATTATTATTAATAATAATCATTCATTCATTCATTTTCTACTGCTTCGACCTCACGAGGGTTGCCGGCGTGCTGGAGCCTATCCCAGCTGTCTTGGGGCAAGAGGCGGGGTCCACCCTGGACTGGTCTCCAGCCAATCACAGTAGTTATTATTATTATTATTATTATTATTAATGTATTCATTCATTTTCTACTGCTTCTGTCTCACGAGGGTTACCGGCGTGCTGGAGCCTATCCCAGCTGACTTGGGGCAAGAGGCGGGGTACACCCTGGACTCGTCTCCAGCCAATCACAGCAGTTATTATTATTATTATTAATAATAATAATTTATTCATTCATTTTCTACTGTTTCTACCTCACGAGGGTTGCCAGCGTGCTGGAGCCTATCCCAGCTGTCTTGGGGCGAGAGGCGGAGTACACCCTGGACTGGTCTCCAGCCAATCACAGTAGTTATTATTATGATGAATTATTATGTATTATTATCAGCCCTTTGAGGATGTGTCCCCCATTGTTGGTCAACCAGGACGGAACAGGAAGTGTCAGGAGGCTCAGGAGCCGAGGGAGAAAGAAAACAATGATTCCTTTTTCATAAGATGCTCCTGGCAGAGGAGCTCCACCATCTTCTCGCCTTTTTAATAAGCATCTTAATCGCTTCTGCCGGAGCTTCAGCGCTCCTAAAAGTCTATAATGACTTGATTTCTATATGCACGCCATGCCGCCATTTAACTCCAATTAGGAAGCTGGTCTCCTCCCGCTGCTGGTGTAGACACAGCCACTGCAGGCTCGGACGCAAACGTGCTATCTTCTCCAGTAAAGTAAAGAATCTCTCGCCCATTTTTGATGAAAAAAGGCTTAACATTCCGACCAGGACCTGTTTCTTTTTTCAATGGAGTTCTTGTCAAGGTCAGAGGAGTCTAATTGAGAGTTTGATCTCGTCGCTCTCAGGGGTAAAGCTAGCGCTCCTGTGCATGCTAACTGTAAAGCTATCTGGTGAACTTGTTTTTTTTTATTGGACAATTATATCTGACATGTTTTCGCTTGGGGTTTGTTGGCTCTGGGGCGCCCCCTACAGGTGTGGTTGCTAAGCAACGTGAGTTGGATACCAAAGATTTATTCGCTCCGCTAGCCTGGTTATGCTAACCTTGATGTTGACAGCTTTTTTTCGAAGAGACAAAGGTGTTGTGTTGTAACGTGATTGGGTTTCATTAAGATATGATTGATTATGATAGCCCCCCCCCCCCCCCCCCCTTGTCTGACACCCGCCTGGCTGACGGTCTTTGGCTAAAGGCCAGGGGTCAGCAACCCGCGACTCGTCACGCCACGAGGAGGAACACAAAGACAGAAAAGGGAACATGACGGATTTTAAATGGCTCTTCTGGTGCCGATGGTTGCGGACCCCTGCGCTAGGCAGTGGCGTTCCAATTGGTCGAACTGTACAATTATCCCTCGTTTATCACAGTTCATTGGTTCCAGGCCCGACCGCAATAAGTGAATTTCTGCTAAATAGGATTCTTTACTTACTGTAAATACAATATTTTCATAGATTATAGAAAACCTGGTTCAGACCAGAAATGTCTGATATTGGCTTTTTTGACCAAAAACGATATTGTCCAACACCGATATCAACCAATATCACATTTTTATGCTGATATTGGGCTAATAATTATCATTTATTCATTCATTCATTTTCTACCGCTTTTTCCTCACGAGGGTCGCGGGGGGTGCTGGAGCCTATCCCAGCTGTCTTCGGGCGAGAGGCAGAGTACACCCTGGACTGGTAGCCAGCCAATCCCAGGGCACATATAGACAAACAACCATTCACACTCACATTCATACCTATGGACAATTTGGAGTGGCCAATTAACCTAGCATGTTTTTGGAATGTGGGAGGAAACCGGAGTACCCGGAGAAAACCCACGCATGCACGGGGAGAACATGCAAACTCCACACAGAGATGGCCGAGGGCGGGGACCGAACCCTGGTCTCCTAGCTGTGAGGTCTGCGCACTAACCACCAGACCGCCGTGCCGCCCCTAATAATTATCATTCATTCATTTTCTACCGCTTTTCGCAGGGGTGCTGGAGCCTATCCCAGCTGTCTTCGGGTGAGAGGCGGGGTCCACCCTGGACTGGTGGCCAGCCAATCCCAGGGCACATATAGACAAACAACCATTCACACTCACATTCATAACTATGGACAATTTGGAGTCGCTAATTAAACCTAGCATGTTTTTGGAATGTCATGCAAACTCCACAAAGAGATGGCCGAGGGTGGAATTGAACCCTGGCTGTGAGGTCTGCGCGCTAACCACTCGACCGCCGTGCAGCCCTGCATATTTCATATCGGTTGTTTTTTGTCATCCTTACGTTCCGTCGACGCTAGCGACCATTTTTCCCCATCTTGTGGCGCCTGATTTATCGGGCACCAAACTGTCGGTAGTTCATTAGCGGTTAGCAGCATGTTGACTCGGAGCCGAGACCTGATTTGTCTCCCCCCCCCCCCGGTACCAAGTCTTTTTCTCCACCGCAATCACAGGCAGCTGCCATTCAAATCTTTCCTGGAAAACCTTCCAAGCGAACTCGTGAGCATCTTTGAAGTCGAACCTGTGGCGTCTCGTTTGTCACGCAGCGACGAAAACAGCCGCAAGTGGAAGCCAAACCCCGGCGGCGTGCTGCTGCCGCTGCGGATGATGAGCTGCATGGCAAGCCTTTCTTACCTGGAGCCCAAACAAAAAAAAAAAGCATCCCGAAATATTCCCAGAGTTTGAAGCGTTGTTGTTGTTGCTCCACTTTTGTGTTTAGTATTCTGGCTGAGGAGGACTAGCAAGGAAATAGCTTTGGCTAATGAAGATGAAAACAAACACAAAGAAATGCGCACCTGCTTTGTATTTTGCGTCGAGGGCTGTCGAGAATGAGTCGGCAGGATATTTGGGGAGGGCGCACGGAGGGGGAACGAATGCCTGAACACTTCAGCACGGCCCTTTCCCCTTCTCCTCATCGGCTGATTATGCAATTGATTTTTTCCCCGCTTCCCCCACCGGTGGTCACTGCGACAGGAACAGTAAGAAGCATTCATCTTGGCTGCTTGTTCCAACACGGCGGAGCGGAGGCCGAAGCCCAGCTAAAGTGCCCTTTTATGATTGATGGTGGCTATTTTGGCTTATGGGGGCTTATTACGACATCTACGTGACGTACACTTGGGATATAGACTGTGAGCTCAACTCCGTGGTGGAGGTGGCGGGGAAATAAGATGTCGGAATGGGATGTTTACATTTTTTTTCTGTATCCTTTGAGCAATGGCGATATTGTCAAAGCCAATTTTCATGGATTTTACCCATCGGTTACATTTTGGTCCACTCGTCTTTGCGGAATTGTTGTCATTCAGTCACATTGGAGGCTTTCTAAGGTCAGCAGCATCTCAATAGGATTCATGTCAGGACTAGGACTAGGCCGCTCCTAAGTCTTCATTTGGTTTTTCTTCAGCCTTTCAGAGGTGGACCTGCTGGTGTCTTCTGGATCTTTCTGGAAGTTGGTTTCACCTTGAGACAGACAGTCTTCTTCAGGATTTTTTGCTAGACAGCATAGTTCATGGTTCCATTCATCACAGCAAGTCTTCCAGGTCCTGAAGCAGCCAAACAGCCGCAGACCATCACACTACCACCGCCATATTTTACTGTTGGTATGATGTTCTTAACTGCGGCATTACTTTTACGCCAGATTGGACCATATCGGGATATCAGTTACTGTATCGGCAAAAAAGCCATTATCGGACATCCCAACAAGGACCAAATGTTCAGAACTTTTATGGCCAGATTTTCTAGGTGCAACCAAGGCGTCGAGATAGTCCAGTTTGGGGGCTTCAGGATCTCGTCTCAGATGATGTAGCCCTGATGGCCTTGTCGGGCTGTGACCTTCAGCGTTTACTGGCGTGGTTTGGTTAAAGCTTCTCAGATGAGATTCAGCACCTCCAAACCTGAGGCCATGGTTCTGTTCCAAGATCTTGCCCCAGGGGGAGGAGTTCAAGTATCTCAGGGTCTTGATCACTATTGATGGAAAGTCTTACGTCTGGATGACACGTCCAGATGTTGAAAGGTGTTTTGAGCATCACATCAGGGCACCCTATTAATTTTGTGAACAGCATCAGATGCAGCCGGATTGAAGCTCGCCACAGGGAAGCCTGAGGTGAAGCCATCTCACGCGGAGACAAAGGTGACATGACAGTGATTTATATCCCGGCGGCTCCCCTTAATGACATCACAGAGAGGGAGGGTCTCCGCTATATCTTGAAGACGGATGACCGCCGCTCATCACAGAGGGCCCGCGGTTCCTCCCTGAATGATTGGTTCTTATCAGAGCGCTTTAGCATGGCAGCTAGCACCTTCGTCTAACAGCCTCCCACTCTCTGTCGCTCTCCCGTGGCCGGTGATAATATTTAACTGCTGACCTTATCTCGCCCCCACCAGCGAGCAGCAGCATGGTAATGTCTGCCACAGCTCCACGTGCGGCATGCTAATCCATGCGAGGGCCCGACTGATTAAAGATGAATATCAGAGGGGTGGTAAACACCAGACGTTGCCCCAGGCTGCCGTACGGCGGTGACGCCGACAACATCACAGCGGCGTGTGAACGCTTACACTTCAACCGCCGTGTAATGCGACACGCACATCTCCACGCCTGATCAATGCAGGCGGGGCGCCCACTCACACTGGATTATTATTCCACACCGGATATTACTATCATTATTATTATTATTACTGCAGTAGTATTCATATTTATTGGCAAAGGTGTTTTATATTATACACACACAATAACCAATAACCATGCAATAAACCACACTATGAACACGGCAACAACCGTGCAATAAACCACACTATAAACACTGCAATAACCGTGCAATAAACCCTACGATAAACACAGCAATAACCGTGCAATAAACCACACTATAAACACTGCAATAACCGTGCAATAAACCCTACAATAAACACGGCAATAACCGTGCAATAAACCACACTATAAACACTGCAATAACTGTGCAATAAGCCACACAACAACACTGCAATAACCGTGCAACAAACCACACTATAAACACTGCAATAACCGTGCAATAAACCACACTATAAACACTGCAGTAACCGTGCAATAAACCACACTATGAACACGGCAACAACCGTGCAATAAACCACACTATAAACACTGCAATAACCGTGCAATAAACCCTACGATAAACACAGCAATAACCGTGCAATAAACCACACTATAAACACTGCAATAACCGTGCAATAAACCCTACAATAAACATGGCAATAACCGTGCAATAAACCACACTATAAACACTGCAATAACTGTGCAATAAGCCACACAACAACACTGCAATAACCGTGCAACAAACCACACTATAAACACTGCAATAACCGTGCAATAAACCACACTATAAACACTGCAGTAACCGTGCAATAAACCACACTATAAACACTGCAGTAACCGTGCAATGAACCACACTATAATCACTGCAATAACCGTGCAATAAACCACACTATGAACACGGCAATAACCGTGCAATAAAATGCACTATAAACACTGCAATAACTGTGCAATAAACCGCACTGTAAACACTGCAATAACAGTGAAATAAACCGCACTGTAAACACCGCAATAATCGTGCAATAAACCGCATTATAAACACTGCAATAACCGTGCAATAAACCCCACTATAAACACTGCAATAACCGTGCAATAAACCACACTATAAACACTGCAATAACCGTGCAATAAACCACACTATAAACCCTGCAATAACCGTGCAATAAACCACACTATAAACCCTGCAATAACCGTGCAATAAACCCCACTATAAACCCTGCAATAACCATGCAATAAACCTGATACTTGGTCAACATGAATATAGTGTCGGGATGCTCCGATCACTCGGATGAATCCTTTTCACCATCCGAACATTTTGGATCCTGTGATTCCTCCCCAGCATCGTCTTTATTTTCCGCGTTTGTGTCATGTAAGCAACGTCGAGATAAGCGGAATACCTGCGGCACAAAGCAGAGTAAATAAATAGGCTGCTTAATTAGTATTCCTGCAGGACATTTGCTCTCCTAAACATCTTATTTATCTACTGAGCGTGCACATGCTCAGTAGGGGCGCACGGGGGAGGAGGCAGCTGCTCATCCTCAAGCTAACGTTCAAGGGCAAAACATTTGGACGGACGTCTTAATGGCAGCAAACAACTCCACGTTGGTACGATGGTTGATCTACAGGAGTGGAACACCAACTTGGAACGGCTAATGGACGGAGAAATGGACTTCTGATTATTGTCACTGGTATCTTTCCAAGATGATTTTTGGGCGTCCTGTGTCCACCTGAAGCTCAAAGCTCAAAGCAAGCACAGATAATTAAAGAATATTAGCATATTTTAGAGCGGCATGAAGTAATGGAATTGTCAAACGATGTAGGCCATTTATCTTGAGTCCAGCGACGCTCCCATTCATCACGCTTTTTTTTTATTTCTTCCTTTATCGGCTGCAAAATGTTTCATTTCTGCCACGTCTGTTGCTTTTATTTATGCGTCGGCCGTGCCGCGCATTCATCAACATTAGAGCGTAAATGTGCCACGCTCCTTCACTTTTATCTGTCGCCCCTTTCAGCATTCAGGACGACCGCGGAGATGAAGAGGCTCGCGTATTAATTGGCTGGCGAGCGGCCGTGCAAGCGGCCATGATGAGTTGCAGGAGACGGGTTTACATTATAGGCTCAAAAAGATGCCAATGCTGCTTTGTTGGCCTGTTTTAAAAAGGACCCGGGCCTCGCCTGGACTGCGTTCCCCGCATGAATAAAAAAAGCACCCCCGCCCCCCCAACACCACCACCACCACCACAAAGCAGCGGGCTTCCGGAACATTTCCCTGTGTTGGCGTTGGCGGGCGCACCAGTGGGCTTTTTGCTGTTAATTAGCCGCACCGCCATTACACCGCCGAGCGGCAACCGTTTACTTTCTCACGTTAGCAGCGCTTCGCTTTCAAATGCCACCGTCATCCCCAATTTGGCCCAAGATAAAAGGCTTGGAATGACGGCCGACGTTTGGAGCGTGACTTTCAGTACTTTGTACCTGCGTAGTGATGTATGAAACCAAAATAACCTTGCTGGGTGTCGAGTATTGTTTCAATCAAGCGCATCCAAAGTGTGGCCCGGGGGCCTTTTTTTAATGGCCTGTGGCACATACAAAAAATAGAATTTAAAACTGCCGTCAGACTTTTAAACCGCTAATCAGAACACGACGCTGCGGAAACGATAGCAACTTGAATATTCACTTTGTTATACAGTAAACCTCGGATATATCGGACTCGGATATATCGGAAATTCGCTCACAACGGACAGATAAAAAAGAACCGATTTTTCTGTAATGCATTTCCAATAAAAATTCATTGCATATATCGGATTTTTTATAACGGATTTCGCCTATTTCCGACAAAATCTCCAGTCCCGTTCCAATGCATTTCCATGACATTTCCCTGGCATATATCGGATGGCCGCATCGTGGCGCTCCGATTCGCCGAATCGTGACAGGCCGCTATACGACGTCATTTGCAGCGTTTGCAGCGTTGCCTGCGCGTCCAGGTACATTGGAAACATAGTCAAGGAAGTGCCTTTTTATAACGGATAAAATCCCATTTACGCATATACCGGATATAAATCCCATATATGCATAAAACTGACATTTTCCGGTATACGCATATAACGGATTTTGCTTATATCGGACAAAACCAGTGGGAACAATTGAATCCGATATATCCAAGGTTTACTGTACATATAATTATAGTGTCTTATATCTTGTTTCTTGTTGGCGACGACGTAGCAAGAATTCAGATGGATCACAAGCACAATGCCTGGATTAGCCTGCTGCTGTGTTTAATTGGACTGTCAGGAACAGAGGTGGTCTGCATGGTGATGCGCATTGTGGCGCATTTAAAGGCAAGGAAAAGTGGGGACTTAAAATCCAGAAGAAAGTTTAACTCATTGGAAATATTTGACAAAAAAAACATGAAAGAAATGGGAAAAAAATCTGCTGTAATTTTGGAAGAATAGAATCATTCATTCATTTTCTACCGCTTTTTCCTCACAAGGGTCGCGGGGGGTGCTGGAGCCTATCCCAGCTGTCTTCGGGCGAGAGGCGGGGTACACCCTGGACTGGTCGCCAGCCCGAGATCGGACGAGATCGGGCGTTTTCAGGGTAGTAGAATAGAATCAAATTATTAAAATGAATATTGTAACAGGAAAAAAACGTGCAATTTTTCAAGAATGAACTCGCAATACTATGAGGAATGTAATTTTAGTGGCATATAGTCAAAAGAAAAAAATAATTTTTGGATCATTTTAAGTCGTAATATGATGAGAAACAAACAAAATTACATAAAGTTGTAATTTCCAGAAATTTGATTAGGGATAAAGTTATAATATTACCTGAATAAAGTCCAAATATTGTTGGAATTTAAAATTTTAAATACAAAGAACAGCAAAAATGGCAGAAAAAGGTGCAAGGACCAAAGTTGATACTAATAAAAGCATTTTTGTAACCAATATCACAAAGCTGAAAAGCATTTTTAAATGAAAACATGAACGTGGTCTTTGCATCCTTTCAGTTTTTCACCATCTGACCCTCAATTTGGACACCCTCGGTCTAAATAGAACACTTCCCCCTCTGAGGTAGATTATTCCAAGTGTTCCGACACGATCATTCCGAGGTGGCCCACATCCAAAAAAAGGGTAATTTTGTCGTTAACTAGGAGGCGTCTCCAGTTGACACGTGAAACGTTGAGCGTGAAATGAAACATTCTCACTGTTCCTGTCGGTGCAAACAAGACTTAATAAAAGTGATGGCGCTGTAAGTACGGAGCTACCCACCACCCTATTTTTTTTTCAATTTCCCGCTTGACTGGACATCCCATCGAGGCGAGGGACCACCTTTTGGCGTTAAAATACACCCCGAAAGCGGCGTCAGGGAACACATACGTGTGTAGGGACGTGCGGACGGCGACTACAAGTCAATGAAATCATGTCACGGAGGCGGACGCGGGCCATCAGCCCGGAGAAAGTTTCATTAAATACGCGGGAATGGATCAAATCATGTCCACGTTCCTGTCTTTGTCCGTAATGGAGCTAATCGGAGCCAAAGTCTCCTCCATCCTTCAGCGCGGTGACCCCGCCTTGATCCCCAACATCACGCCACCCCTGACAGGTGGTCCTGCCACAGGGGAGCCGCTGACCCTCCTCGGCTTCCCTCAGAGCTGTCAGTCAACGTGACAAAGGTGACATTAGTGGCGTGATGGAAAGGGCACGGGCACAGCATGGACGTCTTTTAATAGACTCGCCTCGCAATCACGCATGCAGATAGAAACGGGAAGATGTCGTCAGCGAGGGCGTCTGGAAGGTGCCCCCCGTCTAAGGAAAGTACCAATACACAATCTTTCTTAGTTCTCGGAAACAAGAAGTACTTGTTGGAGAAGGCTACTAGTTACTAGTTAAGGCGACGCCGCAATCGACCGTCGGGGTTATCAAGCGCTACCTCAGTAGAAAGCAAAACCGACTTCGGTTGTGGATCAGTATCCGTAATATGTCGCTTTATTGTACATAAAGACGTATTGTATTGTTTACATGTGGCCTAGCGTCAGTTAGCCATAACCTTACAGACTCGCTAATCACCTGTTCTCCGACTTGTTCAAGTCATGTGAGGCTCAAAACAGGAATCGATATTTCTAGGAAACTAGAAGGAAAACTCCGGTGACACCTCTGGAAGTCCGAGTCAACAGGGCTAGCACGCTAGCCAGTGGCCTAGACAGGAAGTTGCTAGGACTAAGACTAAGACTCTGTTTTTGTATTTACTTTTATTATATTTCAACCCGGGGCGGCACGGTGGTCTAGGGGTTAGCGCACAGACCTCACAGCTAGGAGACCAGGGTTCAATCCCACCCTTGGGCATCTCTGTGTGTGTATGCTAGGTTAATTAGCCACTCCAAATTGTCCATAGGTATGAATGTGAGTGTGAATGGTTGTTTGTCTATATGTGCCCTGGGATTGGCTGGCCACCAGTCCAGGGTGTACCCTTACGCCCGAAGACAGCTGGGATAGGCTCCAGCACCCCCGCGACCCTCGTGAGGAAAAGCGGTAGAAAATGAATGAATGAATGAATATTTCAACCCAACCAGGGTTCTGTTCGAAGGAGTTTTCCCTTGCCTCCGTTGCCAAGTGCTTATTCACGCGGAATTCCAGTTGGTTCTGTTTTCATGCGTGACCTTCATGTATGACCTTCAAGTATGAAATGTCACCGTCATCCCCAATCTGGCCCAAGATAAAGGGCTTGCAACAACCAACGTTTGGAGCGTGACTTTCAGTACTTTGTACCCGCGTAGTGATGTATGAAACCAAAGTAACCTTGCTTGGTGTCGAGTATTGTTTCAATCAAGAGCATCCAAAGTGTGGCCCGGGGGCCTTTTTTTTCTAATGGCCTGTGGCACATACAAAAAATAGAATTTAACAGACTTTTAAACCGCTAATCAGAACACGACGCTGCAGAAACGATAGCAACTTATCTTGTTTTATATTACTTTGTTTTCTACTATTGGTACTTATACATTTTTTACGCTGGTATTCTTTACTGTTCATGTGACAAACACTTTGAATCTCTTGAATCTTCTATGAAAAAGCACAACAAAAATGGAAAAATTGACTGTAATTTTGCAAGAATAATAATAAAGTAAAAATATTACTAGCCAAAAGTTGTGATCAAATGAGAAAAAGTCATAATTGGATTGAATTATTTTCCATGTACCATTTGATGGGTTAATTTTTGTACAATTCAGTTCTAATCTGACCTTTTGGAAGCAAGCAATAACCAAAATGGAGGAACCAAAGTACTCGCCACTGTAGCCCCCAGATGCTTGCTATAACAATTTTCCAACGAATATGTAGACAGACTATTCAACGTGTGAATGTCCTCACCATAACGGCTCATGAAAAAGACCATTTTTGTCTGTAAATCTGCTACAATTATATCAAAATATACTTTTAACAGCTCCCATTGTTCAAATGTGATAATGGGAAAGTGCAGCCCTGGAGGGCCTTTTCTCTTTTTCGTTCCCATAATACAGTAAAGCCCCCACAATGAATAAATTATAGCCGTTGTCATGTATAAAAGATTATTTGTGCATTATTCACCACTAATAATGGTTTATTCCGGGTGTCCAATGTACATGCGGCGCAAATAACAAATCTATTTGATACATTCCCATGAATATTTCATGCAAGCTGAGATGTGTCAATTATTCATGTTTACTGTAACAACATGTTGACACGCAGGGCAGCCAGTTTCCATGACGATAAAGAAGGCGCAAAACTTGGAAAAATTGAACGTTGCTCTGCCAGGAATTATTGCTTGTAGTTTTATTTTCCTGCATTCTAAAACGTTAGCATATAAACTTGTAATAACTTGGATCAGATTCATCATCTTTGAAGGTTCTACTGTTGCAAAAAAGCCAAAGAAAAAGCAAACCTGTTGGGGTCTAGAATGCTAAATTACACTTTGGCAACATATTGTCGGAATTCCGAGGCATAACTTTGTTCTACTTGAGTGGTTAACTTCTTTTTACACTTGTATGCTAGTTAAAAAAGATGAAAATATGACTTAGAACACAACCTATATTTGACAAAATTATTTTACAGAATTTGAACTCAACCAGGAAGAAATGTTATATTATAAATGTTGCAAAAAAGCTAAATAAAAAGCAAAAACATACTATGATTATTTGCAATTTGAGCCCGAGACAGATGATATCACTCTACGCATTCATTTGTTGCCAGATGAAGCATAATATTTCCCATAGGAAGTAATGTAAATACTACCACATATCCCAAAATATTTACAAAAATACATAATTTTACCTTCAGTTTACATTCAAAAATCTAAAAATAATCAAAAAACTAATAATAAATGAGGAATGGATGAAACTTACTGTTGAAGCAGACTTCCCGTATCTCATGGCGAGACGGACCTCAGGGACGTTTCCCACCTTCTGTATCAAAGTGATGCCACTCATAACTTTCCTAACAGTTTTTTAGCAGCCACATTCAATAAAAAAAGCACGGTTGGTGAGTCAGAAACTCCATTTCATGGAACGACACAGCACAGGATAAAGAGAGGTCAAATTTAGGTGCCATTTTTCAATGAAAAGATTTGGAGTGGGTTAGAATTCTGAACAAATTCATGCCAAACAGGACTGCAAAGACACCAAAGAAAAAGCAAAGCTGGAAGAAATTAGCTTTAAGGAGCTAAAATGATGATTTTCTTGGACTTGAAAGACATTTTTTCCACACACCTTTTTGGATGTATTTGAGCGTTTCACTCCTTTTTACACATACCGTGTACGCCTGTCATAAAAAGGATTAGCGATGTATTCCATCATCATATAAACACAACAAACACAACCTGCAGTATCTTTTTAAAATAATGTTAAGTCTGCTTTAGTGAGCATTATCATTGATTCAATTAAACATTATTATGATGATTATTGGGGGCTGCACGGTGGTCAAGTGGTTAGTGCGCAGACCTTAAAGCTAGGAGACCAGGGTTCAATTCCACCCTCGGCCATCTCTGTGTGGAGTTTGCATGTTCTCTGGTTTTCTCCGGGTACTCCGGTTTCCTCCCCCATTCCAAAAACATGCTAGGTTAATTAGCCACTCCAAATTGTCCATAGGTATGAATGTGAGTGTGAATGGTTGTTTGTCTATATGTGCCCTGGGATTGGCTGGTCGTCAGACTCTGGCTCGGAGTCAGCTGGGATAGGCTCCAGCATACCTGCGACCCTAGTGAGGATAAACAGTATAGAAAATGGATGGATTCAATGATTGTCTGACCGGAATCTTTCCATGGTGTCCCAACCCTAAAAAGAAAGTACTCCAGTTTCCTCCCACTTTCCAAAAACAAGCTAGGTGATTGGCTGGCCACCAGTCCAGGGTGGACCCCGACTCTGGCCCGAAGTCGGCTGGGATAGGCTCCAGCACCCCTGCGACCCTTGTGAGGATAAGCGATAGAAAATGAATGAATGATGATTATTGCACAGGTGCGTCTTTGGCTTACCACAATAAAAGTCCAGTCCAAAATGTGCAGTTTAACTGTGGGGGTGTTGTGGCGTGTATTACCTCTGCCAAGGCAGCGCGGCGCATCCACTTGTTGTTCTTATTAGATATGAGATTGCACACATGACTGAAGCGGGATGGAGCCTGCAAGCAGAAGCGAGCGGCGGCACGCCAAGGGCAGCTAGCAGGTTGATGAAACGCTGGTGCGATACAGCGAAACATCAGCCGCACATTTCCATAGTCCATTTGTGCAGACAAAACACTCGGCATGGAGATGCGGAAGCATCCGAGCCGCGTGAGCACGCAACCTTTTGGAGAAATAATAAGGTGACTGCAGCAGACTTGAGAGATTGGCAAGATTTTATCACCGGAGAGCAAAGGCGTATTCATCAACGCCTGGCAACGCGTGGAAAGACCTGGCGCAAAGGTTAATGTGTGGTAATAACGCGGCGGCATGCTGCAATCACCGCACTTTGTCACATGTCATTGTCGTCGCACACAACGTGATGCCACGCATAAACCCTTGGCGGGAGAACGGGCGGGCGATGCACGCTGTCTGCCAAACAGCGTGGATTTAACAAGCTGTGTGTGTGTGTGTGTGTGTACGTGTGTGTGCATATGCCTGTCACTTTAAATCTCACTCAGCCTTTCCTGCATATTCCACTCATACTCCTCATCATCCAAATCCACACTTTAGGAAAAAAAATCCCCCCCACTAGAAAAAAAACCCTGACACAAATCAGAGCGCTGACTCTTTTACGACCTTGATGAAAAAAACTCAAGTAGACGCAACAAAACATCCAAAATAAAGCCAGCGGCGGCAGGCTTCCTATTTGGCCATTCCAGCCGCACGCACGCCATCAATCAAAGGCGGCGGAAATACGTCTATTTGTCTTGGTTTTATTGTCACCGCAGACGTGCACACGTGGCATCTGTAAAGCTGTTAGGTTGGGCATATGTACGTATGTAGTTGTTCATGTAGCTCACCGTGGCGTCACTCTATTATTGTTAATGATGTTAGCATGTGCCGTTGTCCGCACAGCAGAGCAGACGTGGCATCTGTAAAGCTGAAGCTATTTTTTTTGTCCTACTCTTACATACTCTTGTCCTATTATATGTTTTGTTATATATTATATTATATTATATTATATTATATGTTATTATTATTTTATGTATATTTATTATATATTACTAATATTTATTATATATTTATAATATATTATTGTTATATTTTTATAATTGTTTGATGTTTTGTTATATATTATATTATATTTTATTATTATTATTTTATATATATATATTTATTATATATTACTAATATTTATTATATGTTTATAATATATTATTATTATATTTTTATTATTATATTGTATTTTTATAAATGCCGAGCCGAGCAGGAGGGGATAGAGAAGAAAAGAAAAGATGGAGAATGCAGAAAGAGACAACAACAACAAAGGCAACAACAATAACTACATAAGAAAGACAAAAACAAAGGAAGTGACTACAAAATAAGAGCATGGAACCAGGAACTAAGGAATAGAAACCGGGCTGGGACTTCTCTGGAGGTCGCCCCGAACGGCCGGCCTAGTGGAGCCCGTGGCGGGACCCCTATGGAGGACGGCTAGGACAGTGGGTCTAGCGGAGGAGGTGGGATGAGGATCTTGCGGAACGCTTGGCTGCGGAGGGACTGGAGGTGGGCCTTGAAGCTGGGTGGGTTGGGCTCTGGGGGAGCACCGAGACCTGACCACCCCCCTTGCCTCTAGGCAACCACGACAAGCCCACAGCGAAAGTTTGGTGTGTTCAAGTACGACAGTGTGATGTATTTGTTCACGTATCCTATAGTACATAGAGTACATAGTTGTACTTTCCAGGGATCTGAGCGGCACGACTCGCCTCCATCAGGCATCTCCTCTAACACGCTAGCTGACAGTCTTGCCGCGTCGTCGCCACTTAGCACTTGTGACTCATTTGTGTCTTTGTGCGACTCATTCAAGCGAGGCGCCATCATCTCAAAGGCCGTGTTTAAAAAACATTATTCTAACGCGGAGCCGCTGTTAGCAAACAACGAACACACGGGAGCGGCGACAAATCACAGCAGACCTTTCGCTGAGGTCGCCATTGATGCAAATCCAAGCCCAGCACGACGATTTCCATCCCGTGCCGTGGAAACGCCTCGTCAAACAGCAACACTTGTCTTTCCAGCATGTTGTTGTCTAACATCAATCACAGATCCCTGGAAAATACTGCAATCCGTCCGCCCGCAAAACCAACACAACACCTTCTTTACCCCTTTGCTACTCTTTGGGACACTGATTACACTGATTATGTCAGTAATTATTTTTTAATCATTCTATTTTATTGACTTATGGGATTATTTGGATTCAGCCTTATGAATTCTGCCTGGCAACTAGCAGTTGTGCGAATCAACGTTACAACCAGGGGTGTCACTAGGTTCTGGTCTTAGCCCCCTGGAGATGTACAGGATATGAATGAATGTAGTAGACATTCAAAAAAATCCATAAACCAAATAAGGAACAAGAAGCGGGATATAACTTTCCCACTTTTGGACAGATTTAGTAGAGATACTCAATAGTTTTAGGCCGCCATTAATGAATTACGGATGGTTCGATTCTTAACATTGCCACTGGAAGACATACAGGATGTTATTAATAATTATTAAGCAGAATGTGGAAGTGATGTCGGTTCCAGGACCCCCCCACTACATTGCTTCTGTGTTTTAGAGGCTCGTTTGCTGTTGAATTTCTGCTGTTTTATATGTAGTATTATACGTATATATACATTTTATTAGATACATATTATTGGATATAATGCCCGAGGCAAGCTTTTCTCAAATACCTGATGAAAAGGAGTCAGCTTCTTCACTTCTCCAAAAGGTCCAATTTGACGCGATAAATGGCTACCATAGCTACCAATGCTTGGTCACTGGTGCAGACAGAAATGAATACAAAAAGTAGCTGGTCCGGAAGATGATTAGTACCACTAATTATTGTCCCGATATCAGCATAAAAAGCGATATCAGTATGAGATTTTTTTCCTGTTCATGACACCCGATATAACCCGATTCCACCACAGTAGAAATGTCATGTTCCACATATCGGTATCAAGAGTTGGACGATATCGGCATTTTTTTTTTGGGCAAAAAGGCCAATATGGGACATCCCTAGTATATACCTTACAATATTTATACTTAGTACATAAGGTATAATGACCTAAAAGACCTACCCTTCCTTATGTGGTAGTCTCCTACGGTCTGCTGGTGTAGACGCATTCGTACCGGCTTGACCATCGTTTACTGGAACTGCCTGGTACCGCGGAGGCAGGAACTGATCCCGAATTCGGAACGCCAAGGTTTCATCGACCTCCATTTCTCTACAACAGCTTTATATCGTTTACGACGCATCTTGTGGTCCCTGAAAGTAGCCTTTCTGTAAAACCTACCTAGCTCTCCACTTCCCTTTGTAAGGTAATCAGGCTGTTGATTGGACTCGAACGGCTTGACTTGATATAAATAACAAGAAAACAAAGAAACAAAAGCTACTTTCCCAAAGTTTACTGGCTAAGTTTGGTGATTAATTGGGACTAATTGTTCCAAGAGGCCCCCATTAATCACACTGATTGGTCATTCTGCATCCCAGGAGCGTAAGTGACCAAGAGCCACCAACCTCTGTCCCGTCTCGATCCCGCGTCCTATTAATACACAAACCACTCCCAGGGAGCGTCTCCACGGCTTCCCGACGAGGGCTTGATGATCTCCAAGTATTTATTGGCGCGCCAGGTGGATTAGTCCTTGGGACCACGTTGAACGGACGCGGCATGCAAACACACGTTTTGTTTCTGGCCGGCGAATCTCCGCCAGCTTACACGTCGCTTGTCCTGGACAAAGCCTCGTCTAATGGGGAAGGAAATGTCACACAATAATAAAGCTGCTCTGCGTTTGTTGGCCGTGTTTGCCGAGATTACCGCGCAGGGGATGAAAAGAACTCCCGGCTGGAATTGCTTCTACGTACAGCGTGCATATACATAAACACACATTCCCGGAGACGGCATGTCGAGTGGCGCGCTAAGCCGCTGTTTGCTCCCCCGGTCAGCGAGCAACAAGCATGTACACAACAAAAGGCCAAAAAGAACAACATACGCTAAAGCGGCGGACTTCCCAGAATTGCACCATTTTCATCCTGTCACGGGAGGAATGATAAACGCTTACCGGGAGCACCATCAGCATTCACGCGCACACGTGTAAGCATTTGGGAGGTATTTAGTCAAATGTCATCCGCTAGCAGAAGCTATTTGTTATCAGCTCTCGTTATTCTAATCAAATGCCAACGCTGGCGTGCGCACACATGACGAGCGGCCCTGACGACTTTAGTAATGCATCGTTTACGCCGCGAGATACAAAGCATCCGGAGGTTTCTTTCCAGCAATAATACTTCAATAATATTCAATTAGCCTCCGAGTGATACTGCAAGAAGAAGAAAGGGAGCCGCCGTGTGTTTCACTCAAGCTCCCCTTTCAGTCATTTTGCCGCCATTTCAAGCCTATTTGTTTCTGGAGTATTTACTTGAGGTGATTGAATTGCCCTGAACAGGCCGTATCTTCCTGCAACACATTTCAATGCTGCCCGTCATCCGCATCCTTGAACAATGACAAGCTTTTTCTCCAGCACCAGGACGGAATTAGGATTCAAAGGCAGGAGCCTGTTCCAGGAATTTCTGCTCTGTACGCATGTGTGTGTGTGTGTGTGTGTGTGTGTGTGCGTGGGAGGGGACGAGGAAAAAAATCACTTGACTGATTTTAATCACATTCTTATTTATTTCAGCTTGGAGCTTGGTATGACTTGGAAGGAGCCGAGGGAGCTGCGCGGCAGTGCAACAGCGCCCTCCAGCAGGCTGAGGTGGGTATTGCCTCAGCTTTGACATCATTAGCTCTTCCTTCTATGTTATAAATTCAAACACTTACCTAAGGGTCTGCAAGGACGCCTTCAACTTTCAACTGCAGCTGATATGAATTTGTGTGGGTTCATGCAGGAGAAACAACCAATATTCAAGGTTGTTGTTGTTGTTAAAGCTGAAGCTTTCATAATATTACAGCAATAAAATTAGAAATAGATTAAATAGAGGAAAATTTGTATTTAACAAGAAAATAAGTCACAATTGTATGAGAATAAACCACAAAAAATGATATTTTATGACCTGCTAACAAAGAAAATAAACAAAAAGACATCAACAGTTTGCACCTCTGCCATTTTTATTGCTGACATACTTCCTGTCTTGCTGTGACCGCCATTAAAAACGATGTCCTGACAAGCTGCTCATAGGATTGCACTCATTAAAATTTAGTGAGGCAGGAGGAGGAGGGGGAGGAAGAGGAGGGGGAGGAGGCCTAAGCCAGGCCCAGGTGGGGATCAGGTTGGTTTAAATTTTTTAGCAGTGTCCATCCATGGTGTCTTCCCGTGCGCCATCATGCTGCCGCCTCCGCCGCCTTTCGATATGTTTCGGGGCTAAATCAGCAATATCATGACTCTCAGGGTCGCCTCGCTTCTTCATTTCCTGCTGCTGGTCCACAAGGCCGCGGCGAGAAGAGGTGAGTTGACGTTTGTGATCTTAAAGGAGACACGACGCCGGACCAATGGCGCCGTTGTGTCTCGTATTTAGGGACAAGGTTGGGCAGATTTTGATGCTGTTGGGGAAGAAGACACACATTAATGGAAGTGTACATTTGATATCAATACAATTCAATGTCAGGAGGGTTTGATGCCCACAAATATAGCCTGCAGACATACAGTAATCCCTCATTTATTCATTGGTTCCAGACCTGACCATGGATCTCTGCTAAGTAGGCTTCCTTAATTAGAAATGGAATCATTTTGTAGTTAGGAGCATGGAAAATAGCATGCAAAATATGAATAAATAAATAAAAATAAAAAAATAAATAAAAAATAAAAAATAAAAAATAAAAAATAAAAAATAAAAAATAAAAAATAAAAAATAAAAAATAAAAAATAAAAAATAAAAAATAAAAAATAAAAAATAAAAAATAATAAATAATAAATAATAAATAATAAATAAATAAAATAGTCACTTTTACACTCCTGTTGCTCAGTACAGTAGACATACTGTAATTGTAGAAACTCGGACATAAAAAGACATCATATAGATTCACACGTTAGCCTTTTTATTCCTTTGTTACTTCCTGTTCTGAATAGGTGCAGATTCTGGGAGATCTGGAAAGCTTTATGTGCTGGTTATTGTGTGTAGCTGCTCTATAGGAGTCCACAACTCAATACAAAGGGCCAAAAATGAGCACAATAGGTCCCTTTTAGAATGTGCCGCAGGTTTGTCACGAACCATTAGTTTGTTTATGTTCCCTTTTATTATGTTTAATAATATATTATGTTATGTTCCCTTTTATGTCTGAGTTCCTGTGGTTAGACTCTTATTTTGTAAATTCCTGTACTGTATATCTGCATGGAAATGTATTTTTGTAAATTGTTCTGCAGAAGAAAATAGTTAAATTGGGTTAAATGGAAAAATAACCACACTTGAATATTACACTTCCTGTTGGTAATAAAATCAAACAATATTTTATTTTGTCACCTTTAAGATGTGAAATGTGGCGGCATCCTCTCTGCTTCATCTGGCAACCTCTCCAGTCCAAACTTCCCAGGCGTCTACCCGTACAACATCGACTGTTCCTGGCTCATCGTGGTTCCGGAAGGTTCTGCTGTGCTGCTCACCTTCTACCACTTTGAGTTGGAGTACCACGCCCAGTGCGCCTACGACCACGTCAAGATCTACAACGGCGCGCCCGGCGACGAGGGCAACCTCCTGGGCACCTTCTGCGGCGACAGCGCCCCGCCCCCGTTCACCTCCTCCTGGAACGTCATGTCGGTCATCTTCCACTCGGACCGCCACGTGGTCCACAGGGGCTTCAGGATTGGCTACAGGAAGGGTGAGCATGCGCTAGCATACAAGCTACCTAAAATCAGTCAACAAAGATGGTGTCTCTCCGCAGACATGTGTGGCGGTGTCCTCACCGGCCTATCAGGTGTGATCTCCAGTCCGGGGTACCCTCAGGACTACAGCAACAACGCAGACTGCACATGGTCCATCCAGGTCTCCAACGGCACCGTGGTCACCTTGGTCTTCCTGGACTTCCAGATGGAAAACAACGAGGGTTGTAATTTTGACTACCTGGCCATGTTCGACGGACGCGGCATCGGTCACCGCCACCTGGGCACGTACTGTGGGGCCAACAAACCCCCCACCACTGTCACCACCTCCAGTCAGCTGCTGGTGGTCTTCAAGTCGGACTTCAACATTGGCGGCCGAGGCTTTAAGGCCTACTACTACTCAGGTATCTCCTCCTCCTCGATGTCACATTATTTGGAATATTAACTAAACCAACATTTAACATAACCAAGGGTCGAGGTGGGGTGGCCCTCTGAGGGGGGGGGGGGGGCACAGGAAGGGGGGGTTGTGTTTGCAATTGTGGGATATGATGGTGTACTTGAGATGGATGGATGGATGGATGGAGGGTGGAAGGAGAGACAAATGGATGAATGGAAGTACAGAGCTGGTTGGAGGATGGATTGGCAGAGATGGATGGATGGATGGATGGATTAACAGAGATGGATTGACAGAGATGGATGGATGGATGGATGGATGGAGGGTGGAAGGAGAGACAAATGGATGGATGGATGGTTGGTTGGATGGATGGATGGATGGATGGATGGATAGATTGACAGAGATGGATGGATGGATGGATGGATGGATGGATGGATTGACAGAGCTGGATGGATGGATGGATGGATTGACAGAGATGGATGGATGGATTGATAGAGATGGATGGATGGATTGACAGAGATGGATGATGGATGGATGGACAGATTGACAGAGATGGATGGATGGATGGATGGATGGATTGACAGAGCTGGATGGATGGATGGATTGACAGAGATGGATGGATTGATAGAGATGGATGGATTGACAGAGATGGATGATGGATGGATGGACAGATTGACAGAGATGGATGGATGGATGGATGGATTGACAGAGTATGGATGGATGGATGGATTGATAGAGATGGATGGATGGATTGACAGAGATGGATGATGGATGGATGGACAGATTGACAGAGATGGATGGATGGATGGACAGATGGATTGACAGAGATGGACGGATGGATTGACAGAGATGGACGGATGGACTGACAGAGATGGATGGATTGACAGAGATGGATGATGGATTGACAGAGATGGATGGATGGATGGATGGATGGATGGATGGATGGATGGATGGATGGATGGATTGACAGAGATGGATGGATTGACAGAGATGGATGGATGGATGAAAGGATTGACAGAGATGGATGTTTGGATTGATGGATGGATTGGTTGGTGATGAATGTACATCCTAAACTGATGACAGACCGACAGATGAATACGCAGATAAAAATGGACAAATGAATGGATGGACAGAATGGCAGAAAGATGGATGATGAAAGGACATACACACAAAGGAATGGATGGTTAAAAGACAAAAATTTGGGTTGATAGATGGACAGAAAGACTAGAAAGATGGATGATCACTGGACAGGCCAACAGACAGACAGAAAGCAGAAACGGCAACAATGTGGAGACAGGAAGTAGGAGAAATATGACCTCATTGAAGACATCTGATAGAATAAAAATGGAACTCCGTCTGCTGAAAAGGTGACAATGACATGCAGCAGATTGCTGATCTCTATCACTCATCTCAGCAGCGTCAACTCAACACCATGTGAAAGTCCAACTGTCAATCTGTCTCCTGGATTGGACGACTGCTAGCCTCGCTAAGGAGGCCAGCCTCATCCATGAGGCCACACCCCAATCTTGGAAGTTGTCCATTTCCCCATGTTTGGATCCACATTGTGTCCATGCCTTCAGTTACCATGCCGCAGATGTATTTATCATATATTTATCATATATTTATCATATCTTTACCATCAGGTGAATGCCAGCAGCTGCTGTCAGCCGTGAGCGGCAACTTCAGCAGCCCCCACTTCCCCCAGATCTACCCCAACAACATCAACTGCCACTGGAGCATCTCCTTGGCGGCCGGCTACCGCATCAAGCTCTTCTTCCCCGTCATGGACCTGGAGGGCCGCAACAGCCTGACGGGCGAGTGCGACTACGACTCGGTGGCCGTGTACGACGGCGGCAGCCAGGCCGACGCTCCCCTGATGGGGCGCTGGTGCGGCAACGAGAGGCCGCCCTCTCTCGTCTCCCGGGGCAACAAGATGCTGGTGGTGCTGAACACGGACAGGGACGAGGCACACGGGGGCTTCTCAGCGTCTTATCTTGGAGGTAAACGTCCCGATAATCACTGGAATACTACAACCCGGGAAGTTCCTACAGGACAGTAGTTCGATGTTATCAATGAAATTAGTTGATTTCGATTATTTCGTTTGTTTCCTTTTATTTCCTGATTGGTTGGGAGATATCTCATGGTATAAAACAGCCTAGGCCAGAACACTGTATACTCCTCTGGGATCAGATAATACCCCAATGTAATACAGTATACCTTTCACCTATTAGTAAATAGTACAGATTATACCCCAATGTAATACAGTATACCTTTCACCTATTAGTAAATAGTACAGATTATACCCCAATGTAATACAGTACATCTTTCACCTATTAGTAAATAGTACAGATTATACCCCAATGTAATACAGTATACCTTTCACCTATTAGTAAATAGTACAGATTATACCCCAATGTAATACAGTACACCTTTCACCTATTAGTAAATAGTACAGATTATACCCCAATGTAATACAGTACATCTTTCACCTATTAGTAATAGTATAGTATGTTGTGATCAAATTGTCAATCATCAAATTATCAATAACCTTGAAATGTGCAAATATACAGTATTTTCTGGACTAGAAGTCACACAAGGCCAGAAATGCATAATTAGGTAGAAAAAAACATACATAAGTCGCTCCGGAGTATAAGTTGCACAAGGCCAAATATGCATAATCGGGTAGACAAAAACATATATAAGTTGCTGCGGAGTCACTCTGGAGTATAAGTCGCAGGAACAGCCAACCTATGAAAAAAAGTGCGACTTATAGTCCGGAAAATACGGTATATATTTTACTGTATTTTCTGGACTATAAGTCACTCCGGAGTATAAGTCGCACAAGGCCAAAAATGTATAATTAGGTAGAAAAAAACATATTTAAGTCGCTGCGGAGTATAAGTCGCACAAGGCCAAAAATGCATTATGTAGAAAATAACGTACATAAGTCACTCTGGAGTATAAGTCGCAGGAACAGCCAACCTATGAAAAAAAGTGTGACTATACGGTACTATATATATTCAGCTTGTGGTTATTAATATGGAGTGTATTTCATATGGGGTATAATCTGCTATATAGTGAAGTATCCTAGGCCACATTATACCCAGGATCTAAAGTGGCCTAGTCTACTTTACCCCAATAATAGAGGGGGGCATACTGTGGCCTGTTAGACCACCTTTAGCTGAAGACAAACCTCTTGATGTTGTTTTTTATTAATTCCACAAGACAGGAGTAGCTTCCATTTGAAAAAACAAAAAACAAAACCCTGGCCGTTCCTGGTTGTAGAAGAGCGAGCGTGAAAAGCACCTTCCAGCTCACGCACGCCCCCCACCGCTAAAGGATGAGGCGAGTACTGCGGCACGCTGTATGACATTCCTCTGTATTTCATTGTCTGGTTGGCGAGAATAATGATGTCACACTTCTATTAAAGACATCACACAGGCTGTAGAAAGTCATGATGTGTAATCAGTGTTTCTGCAATGTTGTACTTCGTCGGCCACACGCTGACAAACACGAACTGTCAGGCGCAATGAGCCACGTCAGGGCGGGTCCACACGGGAACGTTTTCCAGTCAAAACGGTAAAGTATTTTATTGTTTCAGCCGCTCTTCTGTGTGCCCTCAAGCGGTAGTGTTTGAAAATCAGATAACATGATTAGACCGTGTGTCTGTTCTGCTCACTGCTTTTCCATTGTCAGGGTTCCACAATTGGTTGGAATTTCAGGGGTCTTTTTTGGTTTAACTCAGGCTTGCTAGGCTGAGTGGGCATTGGAACTCTAACAATGAAACATGGATACCAGAGGAACCCCCTGTCTCTCGTCCATTTGGACATTTAAAGGAGTGCCGAAGACATTTGTAACTGCTGATACTGTAATGGCTGTGTCTTCCAGCACAAGACGTGTGCTCCACTCCTCAGGTCAAAAATGCATCTTGTTGAGTCAAATGGAGAGCTAGGTATCCACTTTTCCATCTGTGAATGACGCTGAGGCTAGCGATTAGCGACGTGTCATGCTAGTTTGCGAGATAAAAAGTTTTTCATGTTAGCTGCAACAATAATATCGCTGTAGCTTGGTTAATATACAAGTCAGTTATGTAAATGGAACATTGTTGGCGTCCCATGACGCCATTGCTAGCTAGCTCATATAAACTTGTTTTCTGCCGCTAGAATACACAGAAAAGGGAAAGAAATATGTGTTCATGTTTCACATGTTTGGTTTT
The DNA here is from genome assembly GCF_030265055.1 of Doryrhamphus excisus. NCBI lineage: Eukaryota > Metazoa > Chordata > Actinopteri > Syngnathiformes > Syngnathidae > Doryrhamphus > Doryrhamphus excisus. The sequence goes on along the minus strand of NC_080487.1, from coordinate 688,673 downwards.
TGCCCAGTGTCTTTTTATGGTGGAGTCCTTGAACACTGACCTGCAGGTCTTTGGATGTTGTTGTGGGGTCTTTTGTGACCTTTTGGGTGAGTCGTTGCTGCGCTCTTGGGGTCATTTGGTTTGGCTGGCCAATCCTGGGACGGTTTACCACTGTTCCATGTTTTCACCATTTGTGGATACTGCCTCTCACTGTGGTTTGCTGGAGTCCCAAAGCTTTTGAAATGTCTTTATCACCTTCTCCAGACCGATAAATACAAACTGATCTCAGCGACTCTTGAACTAATGAGAAACTAATGAGTAGAGTAGTTACTGAGGAACTAGGGCACTTTCATTTAGAGTAGTGACTGATGAAATAATGAAGAGCGATGAGTGGTGGTTAGGGTTAAGTAGGTACTGTAATTTGTGTACTAAAAATTGTAAAATACTATAACAGTATTCTCTTTTTACATTGGATGTTGTGTACCTAACGATGAGCTAATGTGTGTTTTTGTGTTCCCAAAGTCGTTCCTGTGAACGTGAGCTGCACCAGGTCAGAGTTCACCATCTTGATACCCCAGCAGTCTCTACCCCAGCTGGACCGCGAGCGCATCTACCTGGGCAACCCCACCTGCACTTCCCAGTTGACAGCGACCTCCTATAAGATACTCGCACAGTTCGTCAACTGTGGCACCGCCAGCCAGGTGACTCCGCTGTCTGCAGCCGGTCACGTGTCAGCTACAGGAAATAACCTTTGAAGCCGTCCTCTGGCAGAAACACCGCAACATCACCATGCTGGTCAACAAGCTCTACATCGACTTCTCCGACGGCGAGCAGCACAACGTCCAGGAGTACAAGGTGCAGTGTGACGCCATGAGGAAGGTGGCCTCAGCCTCCATTGTCTCGGCCGAAGAGCGCCGCCTGGAGCAGCAGGCCTTGCACGCCGATGCCGGTGGCGGGGGCCATGCTGGACGACCCAAAGCAGAGCCCCACGACCTCAGCGATATCGTCTTCATCAGCATCTGCGTGCTGGCCGTCATCCTCATGGTGATCGCCATCATCTGGTTGGTGCTCCTGTAGCGGCAACGTTAGGTCCACCATGACCGCCGATTGGTTGCAGTGCACGCTGACAGACCACAATATTAGGTACACCCATCACATCCGGTACAAATGTGCTTTTACAATAACAGCTGGGTGGCACTCTTATTACGGCTAGCATTTATGTAGCAGATGCTAATTTGAGAGATGTTGTCATGGCCGCCCATCCCTCCCTGTCTCGTCAGCCTGAGGCGGGAGAGGGCTCTTTGCCTCTATGATTGACAGCACGCAGCAGATGAAGAGATTAAAATGACAAAATTCGCCTGTTTACGTGTCACTTCCTGGTGGTGTAATGGTACAGCTGTCCCATCTTTTAAAACATGGTGCTGGTTTGATCCCGGCCCCAGACTGTTTTTTTTTTTATTCTGTTCATTTATATCGCACTAAAAATAATTTATTGAACAAAGTTCCTGGTGATACTTTGACATTTATGTAATGCGGTGGTGCCTGCTTAGGGTCCCAATTTTGTTATTTCCAAATGTAAAATCTCATTATTCTGCATGAGAAAGTGGCAAATTTAACATGCATTGCTTACAGTTAATGCCCATGTTTTTTTTGACCTGCTGTTAGCCAGCGACCCCAGTGACAACAGGAGACTTGCTGGTTAATTTATGGTAATTATTGTATATTAAGATGCATAACATGAATCAACTTTAGTGAAATGCGCTGAAGTTGTTCATCTTTAAGGGGACCTATGATGCTTTTTACACTTTTCTGACCTATAAATGTTGTATTCTGGCGTTAACCCATGCCAACGTTTCAGATAACGAGGTTTGCGTATTTGGAAGTGAGTCCTGAATTTAGCTTGGGATGGCTCAAAACGCTCAGTTTCAAAAGGTGTGGTAAAATTGTTTCTTTGTGACATGATGGAGAGGGGAACATCCTCATTTACTGTGCACACTTTGGACATGTGACCTATCCCAGCAGAGTGGGCATGTCCAGGGGTATAAAGAGGAATAAATTAAAACAGTTTTGGCAGGAAGCACGAATCAAAGGAAATACAGCTGGAATAGGTGCAGATTCTGGAAAATCTAAAACGTTTTCTGTGCAGGTAATTGTGTAGAGCTGCTCTAAAAATGAGCAAATAAATCCCCTTTACATTGAAAGGAAATCAATACAATTTATGCTACATGTCTTGTATATGAACCCATTACATATGCAGGTGTACCTAATGAAGTCACCCATGAGGATTTTAATTCACATTTTCTTTCCAGTATAAAAACAAGAACAGCAATCAGCAATAAAAAAAAGGAAGCAGGGGGACCAATGAGAATGAACGACATATTTACACTGAATAAAAAATAATAGCTAGGTTGCATTTCAAGTATGAGCTTTGCATCGATTGCAGGCTATTTCTTATATTTGGACACCAGCCGGCCAACTGAGGAACTGTTCTTCTTCGTGTGAGCTCTGAGCTCGGGTTGGTGCCTGAAAGCGAACACCAGCGCTCTGATCGTCCTCCTGTAGGAACCGCTGACTAATCTGCCACTCTGGTGAAACACCTCTCGCTCTATGTTGTCCACGAGTCCCGTGTCCTCCTGGCAGGGAAATAAAGATGATAAAAAAGTCAGTCTCAATCAACATTGCCTCAGTGGAAGACTTAGAGTATTTTAATCCCTGTTGTACATACAGAGCAACAATGTGGGGAATAAAGGCTGTGTGAAATGGGCTTTAACATAATGCAGCAGATATCGTGCATGGAGTTGTCTAATTTCTGTGTTAGAGCGCACATCCCTGGCTTAATATTCCCGATGCACTCGAGGAAGCCATTACAGTGGATGGCACACAGGTCCTCACCTTGACCTCCAAGGCCTCTGCCATGAGCCTTCTGGCGTTGCTCCTGAGCCCCTCGGATTGCTTGTCGGAGCGCACCTCGATGGACGGCTTATTGGAATTCTCCTCGATGAATGTCCTCCAGTCTGTGTAAACCTTGGCGGCCGCTGCGCTCACCTCCGGGTCCGGATGCTTCCGCAGTTTGTTGACAGTGTGACCTGAGGAGGGGGGGTGAGACAATGACTTTAATGGGGCAAAGTTGAGTAAACAGTTTTGATTTTGGGGTTTAAAACCTATATGTTATGCATCATACAGAACTGCAATGACAACAATAAACAGCCTACCTATTTTAGTGCTCTTGAGCACTTCCCTGGATGGCATCTTTTTGCTCAGCTCAGTCAGGGCACTCAGCATGTTGTTCCTGCTCTGTCCTGGCAGCTCCAACGTGGACTTGCAGCGCACAATGTCCTCAATGACGACCACCCTCTACAGCAAACACTTAGCAAAGTCTCAATGCATCCCATGGCTGCATGCACCTTCATGAAAACACAACTCACCCGTAGCGATTCTATGGTTGTTTGCTTGTAAACTTTCTCGTTGCTCCTCGACTTTTTAGGCTTCTCTTCCGTCGGTAGTCGCACCACAAAATTGTCCATTTGTAATCACAAATTTGGGGTTGTCTTAAATGAGCTTATTCGTTCATTTACTATGAGAATTCTGGCGGATAAACCCACAACATCAACTGCTAAAGCTAGCTGTGAGCTAGCAGTGTTGTGCTACGGGTGTTGCATTTGAGGTAGTCGGGAATGTAGAAGTCATCGACGGTAAATATAATAATAATATAAAACATAACAAAAAACGACAACCACATTTTCTCCAATATACGAATCTCATATTCAATCAAGTTTATTTTTCCCATTAATTATGTTAGTAAACATGAGTGAAATCCAACTCACTTATTCGTCTTATCTCGTCTGAAACTACAAAACACTGATATGTCCCGGGCATTTAAAAGCCCCAAAACAATCTCGTAGACGTCATCTTCTCGCGAGGACTTTACCAAGGAGGAAGAAAGAGTTGAACTGGACGGTGTTGTTTTGTTTGGCACTTCGCAGACAAAATGAGGACATTGTCCTATTTCTTCGGTGTTTTGGGGTTGTTTCTCCCTCTGACGAGCGTATGGGCCTCCCCAGACGTGTTTGACAGCGTGTTGGGAAGCACGGCGTCCTGCCATCGGTCGTGTGAGATGACATACACTTTACATACGTACCCGCGGGTGAGTGCTGTCAAGTTAGCTTAAGGGATCACGGCTAGCTTTAGCTTCCATCATTAGCATTGTACTGTTGATTATGAAATTATATTTTTTGTAGGAGGAGGAACTCTATGCTTGTCAGCGAGGCTGCCGACTCTTCTCCATTTGCCAGTTTGTTCGTGACAGCAAAGATTTGAATCGCACTAAATCCGACTGTGAATCAAGTAAGCTGAAAATGAGCCTTTGACCTCAATGGCTTCCACTCTCTGCTTTTAAGTGTCCCGGCTACTACACAAGCCTTTTTTGTTGCGTACAGTCCTTTGTGTTGTACAGTACAAATCACTCTCACTCTGATGCAACGCACTTTTTATGTAGTATGTTGTTTACATTCCCCATCATTGTGTCAGGCGCACATTAGGCTGTTTGTACAGTTCTGGACTTGGACTCCATTCCCCCTCCTTATGCAGGGTTTCCCATATATTCATTTATCTCTGGCGTAATTCATCTTTACTTTAATCCAAGATGATGGAGGGATTTTCATGCATGCATGCATAAAACATATTCAGCATTTTCATGTTCTCTTTTTTCTGCCATCCTGATTTCCAGCCTGCCACGAAGCCTACAAACAAGCTAATGAGCAGTATGCATGCAAACTGGGCTGCCAGAGTCAGCTTCCTTTTGCTGAGCAACGCTATGAACAGGTACAGTATGTTAAATCTTAGTCTGACATTAATTAACAGGGTGTGGTAACTTGTTTTCATCTTAACTTCAACAAACCTAAGTGATGAAGACATGGCGTCTCGTCTGCTCTGATATCAAATCGGTTGTAATTACTTGACTCAAGTATTTGTCTATGTTGTAAAGTGCGTTATCATAGTTCTGTTGTTGTTTTGAAGCTGGAAGCCATGGTGCCGAGGATTCACCTGCTGTACCCGCTGACATTAGTCCGAGGCTTTTGGGACGACATGATGAATCAGGCGCACAGCTTCATCACCTCCACGTGGACGTTCTACCTCCAGGCGGATGACGGCAAAGTGGTCATTTTCCAGGTGGGACGCTATCATGGACTGTTTGTCTTAAAATAAACCCTCATGTTTGTCTTGATTGCCAGACTGAGCCTCAAATCAACTTCTTCCAGTTTGAAGTGGAAGAAGAAGAGGAACATCAACCTCAGAAGACAAGTAAGTTGGTCAGTGTTAAGACTAGGAGTGCTGCACGTCTCTGAGATGCAGAAAGCATAAAACAGGCTTCAGTCAACACAAACAGAGGTATCACTTTCACTATCACTTTCTCCTACTTGAAGACTCTGTGTTGAGCAGCCCCGTCTACAAGGACTACCAGCGCACTCTCATCCAGGAGCGGGATCGGGACATGAGCGCCGATGACAGCTACAACCTCTTCAGTTGTCTCTCAAGGTCGGTGAACATGCTTGAATTCAGGGTGACTAGGATCATCACATCCCAGCATTTAGTCTCTTCTGGGTGGGGAACCCAAGCTATACAACTCACCAGGGAAACAGCTGGTTCAGTTCCTGCTGTGCTGTGGAATATACAGGAACCCTTGGCTGCCGGGATGGATTCTCACCACCACTTTGGTCTTGTCGGTGCTGGTCCTCATTTGGATATGCTGTGCCACCATGGCCACCGCTGTGGACCAGCATGTGACAGCTGAGGTAGGTTCCTTTTTGCCACATTGTTCTTGGTCAAAACCCGGGATGTTCTCAGCTTATCTCTGAAAGGGAGTAGGAAGAAGCCAAGCTTGTTTCATGAGTTAAAGTAGGAGTGGATTGATCAACAGAAACCACCAAGTTACAATAAGTGGAAACATTAAATAAGACGAGAGGATAAGCGGCATAGAAGATGGATGGGTGGATTAAATAAAACTATTAAATTAAACATGTTGAAGATATTAATGCTGGAATAAAGTATGTAAATAATGGTTAGAAAAAATACCCATTTGTGATTTAAAAACCTTGATAATGGAAGTAATTTTAGTATCCAAATTATGGGGTGCTGCATACCGCATCCAGCAGATTATCGTTTCAAAATGAAATGATGCCCTATTAATGGAGATGCTTCCAACTTTTCAGAAATTGAGCATCTACGGTGACGGGGAGTTCATCACGGAGCAGAAACTGATTCCCCACCTGCCGTCCTCGCTGCTCATTATTACCCCAAAAGGGCTGGAAGCAGAAAAGGAGGGGGCGGGGCCTCTCCCTCCCAAGGTGAACCTTAGTCAATCTGACATCTAAAAGCTACTTTTTTGCCATCATGACTTAATCCCTACGCTGTCCTGTGATATATACATAAAAAACTACTTGAGGAAACATTTTTTATGATTGCTTTGCAAATGAAGCGTGGGACACAATGGAGGCTTTGCACTTCTACATTAGCTCAAAAGTAATAGTTTTACGGGTGCTTTTTCCTCTAATTGTTATAACTTATTTTATTGAAAATGTGAATGGATAATGCCGACCCCTTCTGGTATGGTACAATGTGGTAGCAGCTTCCTTTACCCGTCATCAGATTTAACAATAAAATGCTTTTAAATTCAAAATGGACAATGGGTATTTCAGTACATCAAGATTTATAAAATAGCTTTATTTCTACAACATTAAAGAAAAGATACACCCCTGCCTGAAAGCCAAGCATTACAATAGAAGACGTTAGACATATTTGTCTAACAAGTCCATGTCTGCTGCCGTCACCACTGATACACGTTTTGGCGGCGGGCTGGTCTTTGAGCCGCCCCATCTTTCCGGCAAGCGTTTCCTTTTGGACGTCCTGACTTGATGGTTGGCTGAGGAAGATAAGTCGGCGTCTGGGGGGACGCCTCCTGTTGAAGGTTTGTAGAAGTGCAGGTGTTGCTCCTTCTCCAAGGTGGTGGCTGCAGCTGCGGGTTTCTCGCCTGACGAGGCTGCGTTCAGCACCTCTCGGATGAACTTCTGCCTACCGACTAAAAGTTCAGTTTGAGTGTTAAGAATTCTGTAGAGTTTTTCAACGCACTTTTTTTTATTGGTCCGCGGCTTATGCTAAAAACAAAGAATAAATTCAAAATATTAAAGGGGATCTTTTTGTGTGTGTGCTGTGCTCCAAGAAGCTAGTTTATGCTATAGGGGCGGAGGCCTAACCAGAATACAGTATTGAGAACGGCACAAATGACAAATTCAATTTTTTTGTTATTTGTAGAGCCAAAGATGTCCAATTGCAAATATTAAACTGATAATAAACTGATTTAAAAAAATATTACAAATAAAATTATCAATATTAATGTAATAATAATATTAAAAAAAATACTTAATGATTCTTAATTTGCCCAGAGTTCACATTTCAGAGAGTGAAAAACTTACAGAAGCGAAGTGCCGATATTCTGGATTCTTCCAGTTTTTTCTGTTTGGGCATTTGCGCTCCATTGGTTTCCCACTGGTTCACCACCTGATAATTTGAAGCACTTTTTGGTTTTTACAGAAGCCACACATTAAACAGGACAACATATGTTTAAAAAATCACCTGTTCTGCCCATCCTTGTGTTTTACATGTGGAGTGATCGAACGCTTCCAGTGGTTTCTCGGAGTAAATTAATCCCAGCATCTCCCATATTGTCGATTTTAATCTCGTTCCAAACTGCAAAGTTAAACAAAAAGTTGAATCACAAGTTGAACACAATGATAATCAACCAGCCAGCCTCACCTTCATACTGGTCCTGGAGGCATCAAGGTTTTGTAGCTTGGGGAGACATTTAAGATACCTGAGAGCGCTCTCTGAGATGGGATTGTCTGCATTGGAAGGAAAAAGACTTTTAATCTGAGATACTCCACTAAATAATACAGTACTACTGCCTGTAGTGCTATTGGTGAGATGTTATTGCAGTTTGATATGACATCATAATAAGATGTCAACTAACCTGACATATCCAGGTACTGAAGACTGTCCAGTCCTTTCCTCTTCATCCTGACCGGTGCCGTCAGTCTTTGCAGGCCCACGTCTGACAGGCCGTTAGCGCCGATGCAGAGCTGGATCAGGCAGCTAAACAGGAGAAGAAGAGTTTTTACATTGAGGACGTTGAACCTGACGGTGGTGTGTTCTTCACCTTGCCAGCGAGCTGGATGTCAGGTGCAGGAAGATCTCGTGGTTGTCTCCGAGTCTGCAGCCAAACAAGTCTAAACTTTTCAAACTGTGGAAGGTTTTGATGTCATCCATCCTCTCGCTCAGTAAAGGAAACCTGCAGGGAACCGTGGAGATAAGATGCGGTGGTAAACTCCAGCCAGTCAAAGGACAGAGTAAACGTGTATTTCATAACATGTACTGTACATGCTTTGTTTAAACCAGGACATTCAACTGGTGGCCTGCAGGGTCAAACAGACCATGAATGACATCAGATCAGCCCTCCAGTCCCAAGTGGGGTCTGTGTGCAGGAGTGGGGGATGCATGGATTCAGGTCTGAGGTCTGAAGGGGTACGCGACCGTGCAAGGTTTGGGAACCAATGGTCAACTTCACAGGAGGACTCTGCTGTTTTTAAGATTCTACTTCAATCCTCTTTGCTGTATTAGTGGTTGTGGTTGAACCCCGCCTCTAGCCCAAAGACAGCTGGGATAGGCTCCAGCACCCCCCACGACCCTCGTGAGGATGGGCGGTAGAAAATGAACGACTGAAAAAGAGGGCATTGAAACCAACCTATTCCTGAGGCAGAGAGATCCCAGCACCATGTCTCCATAGGCATCACTGAAGAGCTGCAGGGCTTTAGGAGAAAGGTCCGGGTTCAAAAAGACCCGGTTCTCCTCGGCGGCTGTAAAAAGCCTGTCCCCTATCTGCTCGGGGAAGCCCACCAGGGAGTCCACATGGTGGACGTTGTCAGCTATGAAGAGGAGGGCGATGTCGAAGAGAGACTTGCTGCTGTATCTCAGGCTGCCCTCTGCGTTGTAGGTGAAGACAAAGTGCTCCTTCCTTTGCACAAACGGGTTGGTCCTCCTGCACGACGAGGTCGGCTTGGGTGGTGCGAGTACAATGTCACTGACACGACGTAGCTTGCCTCTTTCCCGTACGTAAATGACGTCGCTGTCCATGTTGGAGGCCATTAATTCAACTCACCGAAACATTTTCACGCTTTTGCGTCAAGCCACCTAATTAATGCGTTCATTACAACAGCCCTCATGTAGAAGCCTTGATGAAATCATCAGCAAAGTCATTGGTGTCTTTGAAATACGGCCATGCATTGAAGTTATTCGTTATTTATGTTGTTTTTGTCCGAAATTCGAGGTCCAAATGTTGAGCCAACATTACAAGTTGACCGACTAGCATGTTTAGCTTGTTTGTGTCACAATAAAAGTCCATAGTAAAAGACACAATTGTTTTTTCATCACCAAACATTCGCACGGCATTAAAAACAATAAATGTTACTTATAAAATATCTCTGAATATATAATGACTATAATGTAACAAAATAAAGGGGACATTTGGGGTAATAATCCATTCAAGCCAATTACTTTGAAAGAGCTGAAAAGGAAGCTGTCATGTTTACACGGCTCCTCTTCCTGATCCTGCTTCCGTCAACGTAGCTAAAGCAAACTCGACATTATTTTTGCAAGATTGTTTGGAAAATTGTACATTGTGTGTATTGTTGCGGCCAAATCTGTATGTTAAGTTGACTTAGACTTCAGAATATTGTTGTATTCTTTAAAAAAAGTATTGTAGCGTCAGTGTTTCCCGCATGAAGACGTGCTAGCTAGGTAGTAGCCCATTTATAACACTTTTAAACGGTTTTCTCTTATCTGTCTTGGCAGCAGACACATTAGGACACTCTGAATCTCTATTTCTGGTGGTGGTGTTTTTTTGTACTTTCATAGGAAAAAGAACGATTGCTTTGGTGTCTCTTGAACTCATAAAACATTAAGTTCCTGGCGGATTGATCGGTGGTTTTCGTGTCAATGGCAGCAAACGACCCATTCCAGTTTCAAGGTGGGTGGCCTCAGTTGTCTCCATGTATTTACACTGCAGTCTCATTCTTACAAGCCTTTGCAGAACATTAGCAAAGTTTAGTATTACACTTACTTTTAATGACCGTACTATTAAAGTGCTCAATGTCTTTATTACAGAATTTGAAGAGAGCAGTCTGCTAGCAGCTGGCAAAGATTCAACCACCATCAGCATCGAGGACGATTTAATCAATTCAGAGACATTGAGAAATCCCCTCGACCTCACTTCTGATGGCGGCGACGACGATCCGCTCGCCAGTGATGACAAAGCTGAGGTGAGGTCAGCAAAGAACCGTTGAATGCTTGAAAAAGTTGTATTCATTTATGTTTTTTCTTCCATTGAAGCTTCTCTCTGGGCAAAAGAAAAGTATCCCTTTTTGGACTTTTGAGTACTACCAAATGTTTTTCAACGTGGACACACGTCACGTAAGTTTAACTGCCTTTACTACGTCATGAAAGTGTGTACAAGACGGTAATGGACTCGTATGTCTTTTAGGTTAAGGAAAGAATCATAGGATCCGTGCTGCCATGGCCTGGAAAGAACTTCATTCATGTCTACCTTCGTCGAAATCCTGACCTCTACGGTTCGTTGGCAGATCCATATTCCTGTTGATGATATCAGACCTTTTCAGCTTCTGTGGCTGATATCTTGATCTGTCTCCATTTAGGACCATTTTGGATCTGCACCACTCTTGTATTTGCCATTGCTATCAGTGGGAACTTGTCCACCTTCCTGGTTAATTTAGGCAAGCCAGACTATAGGTACACACCTGAGTTTGGAAAAGGTAAAAGTCCCCAGTTTGAGGTCTGCGGGAGCTTAACATCCAACTAACTTCATTGGAAATGCTTGGTTGTGTTCCTCCAGTGACCATAGCGGCCATGGCCATCTTCATCTACGCTTGGCTGGTGCCGCTTGCTGTTTGGGGTTTCCTGCTTTGGAGAAACAACAAGATCATGAACTTGGTGTCGTATTCCTTTATGGAGATTGTCTGCGTGTACGGATACTCCCTTTCCATTTACATTCCTGCCGTGGTAGGTTCCCCATACTCAGTCACATTCATGCTAGGATTAAAAGGAGGATCAATTACTGCTTCCTTGTTCTTGTTCATAGGGTTTTTAGATGGCAAAAAATACAAAAGAAGTTTGAGGTAAATACCGTATATTTGATCATGTTATCCCAACAAGGTTCTGTGGATATTCCCATTTGAGTGGCTGAGGTGGCTGTCCATCCTGCTGGCGCTCTTCCTGTCCGGTTCTGTCCTGGTCATCACCTTCTGGCCCGCAGTGCGTGACGACCAGCCCAAGATGATTGCGGCCGTGATGTCGGCCATTGTGGTGCTCAACGTCCTCCTTGCTGTCGGTTGCAAGGTAAGGCATACAATCATTTATCTGAAATGTGAAAAGTCATTATGTTACTCTAATAATGATTTGGGGTTCATGAGAAAGTGGAAAGGAAAACATAGCTCATGTTTTTTTTTTTATTAATTACTATATGTCAAAGCCGCAATAGAACCAATGTTGTAATATCAGTCAGGGGCAAATTTCATAACCAGCATTAATAGTGCTGATGGTAACACGCATGACTTTCACACTGTTTGACTGTCCTTTGCGTCCCTGTGAGGGTGGGAAGTAGTGTGTCATGTGACCTGGCTCTCAGGGGAAACTGAGATGTGCGTGTCGCCACGCTCAGGGTGTCACATGTCTCCTCGCATTGGTGTAATTAGTCCGCACAGTAATCAACAACATGGAACTTTGACGATGATTGTATTCTTATTATTATTATTTTTTATTCCTCCCTGTTTTTAGGCCTATTTCTTCAGCAAAGCAGAGCCGGTCCTAAAACCCGACACGCCATCAGCATTATCAGCCATCCATGCCAATGCCACAACATGATAAGCAGCCATTGTTTTAAGGTATTCGTTGTCTAATATCTGCTTGTACTTCTCTTCACCTTGCAGCCTGTTTGAGTGTCTCCGGTTTGTGTTTGCGGAATCCAACACCACACTTCCTTTACATGATTTCTCCTTCCCCAAGCAAGTGTTGCTGTTTTTTTCCCCTCTACCAACTTGCAGGTTCTCCTGTTGCCTTGTCAGAGAGAATTGGGTTGCTGTGGGGATGAAGTCATGGGCCGTCTGGATTTCACCTCCACTCGCACCTGCCGGCCCAAAACCCGACATTTAATGCTTGGTTTCATGGCTGATGATGAACATTGGTACCAGTCCTCTTCTTTCTACTGGGGTGGGTCCTGAACTTCCACAAAGACAAACGTACGGTGGCGCACCAGCAGCCCAAACTTTACCAATTGTTGGCCTTCGCAGGCATCTATTTATTGAATATCAGGGGAATGGGATTTGGAAAGGATTACACTGAATTTTCTCTACTGATGAATGTATTTCATTTTCTTTAATATAATCATTCAACACTGTCAACAAATACAAAAAGTACAAAGGGGTATTAGGGCCATACTTACAGTAAACGTAATTTAATGACGAGTACGCAGTCATTTAAGGGAATAAAGTCCTGTGGCCCTGATGTTCCTTTGTCCAAAAAGAGCATCCTAAATGCATCTTTTACTGAATTCTTTTGCTTAATGACTAACTTGGATCAAAGAATGGAGTTCAAGAATGGAAAATTCTATTTAAGTTACAAAAATGACCCCCTTCTGATTGAATGATTCAGATTCTTCCAGAACACAGAATGTCCATGTCATGGATGATGCTTACAGCACATAAAGATTATAACTCCAATAAACCAACTTTAAAATCCCAGACTTGGAGGCAACCTGACTTCTTTTTTAATCGCAGCTGACTGCGTCGACACCACCCGGCACATTTCAGCACTTTGGCATTTTTAAATATTTATGCAGCAAGAGCTTGTAACTAATAGCTCCCGACTGTAAAAGTGACATTTCACAACTCATCCATCTTAATCTGGCACTCCGCCTGAGGGGGGGGGGGGGGGGGGGGGTGATGCGGCACTGTTGGCAACTACCTTTGGCTTACCCAACGGGGACACTACCTGTCAATAGTTATATTAGACATATTTGAATTAGAGTTTAGATTCATGAACAAAATAGGAAGAAGAAATTGTGTCACTTGAAACTGTCAGAGAGATGCTGGCGCCCTAATTAATGGTTATTCTAGCCTCAGCTTTGAGTTACACTGGTAGAAAACCCTGTGGGAGGAATGTCACCTGCCCCAGTCTCAGGCTGAGGCTCAGGTGCGCCGTTGGGGATCTCGCCACATGATGCCCAAGGATCTACCGTAACAGGAGCAAAAATGACTTTGTGAGATCTGTTGATCTGAGATTTGTTGTTGTGCTTTGCGTGGTGATCGCTGGGATGGCCGCCTCCAACGGCAAAAGTGACCGAGCGTCCAAATTCGAGACCTTAAAGCTGTTGGAGAAGTGCAGGCAGGAACGAGATGATGCCGTCCACAGGGAAAGCGTCCTCAAGGAGAAGCTGAGGCAGTACGAGTCCAGGATGCGCTCTACCGAGGCCCTCAAGCAGAAACTGAAGACCTTGACCTTAGACAACAAGGAGCTGAGGAAGCAAGTGAAGGCCCTTCGCACGGAAATCGGCCTCGAGTGCAGCCCCAAGTTCAACGGCAAGACCACCAAGGACATCATCAACGACCTGCAAGAGAAGGAGCGTGAGTGCACCTCGCTGGCGGACAAGACCAGCAAGCTGAGTCTGACCCTCGACGACCTGACGTCCGAGCTGGCTAACACGGTCACCTCCAAGACGCTCCTGGAGGAGCAGGTGCAGTCTTTGCAGCAGAACCTCAAAGACATGACCAACAACCAGCGGCGCCTCCTCAAGCTGTGGGAGGACAAGAAGACCCAGCGAGAGCAGCAGGCCCTCCCCGCCATTGCGCTAAAACCAGGACAGAAGCCGATTGCCCACAAAGCCGTTCAGACGGACATGTCCATCAGTTCAACACAGAAGCTTCCCGCCAATGCGTTTGAGTCCAAATTGTTGACCCCGGACGACCAAAAAACTGCTTTGGAATTTTATGGGAATGGCTATCATCAGGAGAAGTCTTTAATGCATGATGAAAGTAATGGGATTCAGAACTGAATAAAATTGCACTTACTCATATATGTATGTATTTGTGTAGATATTAGTAAATTACCTTATCATTTCAGCAAGTCTCATGGGTGTGTTTGTCATGATTCCCTATGTCAATTACTAAAATGTTTTTACCGAAATATCCTAAATATATCTGGATATATAATGTTTAATTCAGATATTACTCATATTCCGTAAAGCATACCCCCAGTTAGCTGACAATAAACGCTTTCTTTTGTTTCGGGGGAAAACGTTTTCTTTTCAAACAGGAAGTGATTCGGACACCCTTAGCGATGCCAGGGGTCCTTTCGAGGTCCTGTGAATGTGGCGCGGCATGGAAATTTGAGTTGATGATGGATAATAGTTTTTTGAACAGCAGAAAAGTCCGAATGACTACTTTTGATCTCTACTAGAGTCATGTTTTCGGATCAAACTTGTTGGTTTGTCCGCAAGGTGAGTCAATTTGTCTTCCAAAAGGCCGCTTTTGTTTATATACAACTAAGACACGGCGTTCGCGAAAATGCTAACTATAGACGCGTTGTTTATGCTAGCTTACGTTTAGCTCCGTTAATCTTTACATGCTATCCAAGTTCACCTATGTATACATTTTTCGTGGTTCGTGTGTGTGTGTAAAGATATAATACACTTATAGGTCTTTTAATTGGGCCGTAAGCTTTGAGGTGAATATTGTGGGAGTAAATGACTCCATCATTCTCTATATCAGGGACTTCATTTTGTCAGTTGGTTTCCAGGCAAGGATGCAATGATAGACTTATGAAATGGGAAATATAACAGGAGATAGTCTCCAACGTCCAGTTTTTTATTCGGGTGTAAAATACCTTTTAGAATACACCTTCTGTTATGCTGTAACTGTTACAATGACAATAAATACATTCTATTTTCTTACCGTTGTTGTTCTATGAAATTCCACAGAAATGTCAATGATCGACACAAGCGTTGTTTTTTTCAGGTGATATGCTGGAGGGCTGCGGCCAGCATTGCCTGGGCTGTCCTCCTGTTGCCACCCAGCACAGCCGTCTTTGTCATCCTCAGCAGATTCAGTCCTCTCCTCCCGATCAAGACCATATCAGGTCAGTAAGCATATTTATATTGAAGTTCTTCAACCTCCAGTCAAGCTAAATGTCTTGCTTTTCCTTCTTCAACAGAATGTTTGTCCGTCATGACGAGCACAAGCACCATTTTTTCCTTCGTCTTGCTGTGCGCCGTCACCGTCATGGTTGGATTCCTGATCTTTGAGTACTATACAGGTGAGCAGAGTTCAAATCTTTCATTTTTGTTGAAAACCGAGGCGCCACATGATATGATTTATGTTCCCCTTAGTGGTCCCAAGCATCGCCTGCTCCAAAATTGCCCTTTTGGCTCAGCTGCTTCACCCACGCCACGTTGTCAACTCCCTGGTCCACTGCGTTATGGGCATCATTGTGGCCTGGTGCGCCGCCGTCACCATCGGGGGCAGATATGAGATGTTGGGATATCCGTGTGCCCAGAGTGAGGGGTAAGCAGGTGGGCTCTAAGTGGCGCTTGTTATGCTAACACATGACTAATAATTGTCTGAACAGGCCTCCTCAGGTGTGTCTGAACGAGTACCATCTCATCCTCTGCCTGGCGGGAGCCTTCGTTGGCTTTTCCCACAGTCTGTTTGGTGTGATCCACAACATCAACTATGTCTCCTTCCACGTTGTTCAGGTGCGTCATGTGCATCAAGTGCCTTTACCTGTCACTAGTTAGTTTGGTGAACTTTTGCATTCTTTCTCCTTCCTTAGCAATACAAGTATCTTCGCTTTAAGTCGTCCCTGCCACTTGTGGTCAAGTGCAGCGCCACTCAAGCACTCTACTCCGTTAGGAACTACATCATAGTGTACTTCTTTTTGGGTAAACCCAGCTTTAAATGACCTTCGCTGTCATTGTCTTGTGTTGAGTAAATCAGACATCGCTGCCGTCTTCATGCTTTGTGTTTGCAGGTTATATTCCAAGAGAATGGATCTGTAAAACTTTCCATCTCCACAGGGACAGGTCAGTGTGCCTTCAAGCAAAACTGTCACCGCCCTCACGGCGCTCACACCCTGATGCTCGTCTTCCCCTCTAGCTCCGCCCATCGTCTGGACACCATCGCCGGACTGCTGGACTTGTCCTTGCTCTACCACCTGTGGATCAGCGCCACCTTCCTGCTCTTCAGCTGGTACATCACTCTGCTCCTCTTCAGGATCTTTGTCACTGAGGTGGGTGTCCACACACACACGGCTGTCACTCTTTGTTATGTAGACATTAGAGGGCGGAGTCTTCTTATATTTGTACGTATAAGAAAGTGGTGAACCAGCCATGTTTGTCTTAAGATGTCATTAAAACTCTGGGTGTGTTATTTGAAAAATCTGGGTGTTTTCTTCCTGCATTTACCCCCTTTAAAGTCTATCACAGAGCTGTCAGTTTTGACATCTCAATTAAAAAACAATTTATTCATTCATTTATTTATTTTGACACATGATGATTATAGATACAGTATTTTAGATGTGATTCTGTCTTTCTATTTTAATTTGGTAACTTGTTTTCCTCTTGTGAAGCACCTACAAAGCTATATAAATGATGATTTGATTAATGACAATGTAATTGATGGAATGATGGCCCTTTTGTGCAGGGATACATATTTCCAGTGCAGTCATCTTTTACTGAGGATGTGCACCAATGTCTTCCCAAAGTCCTGAGTGAGCCCCAGCCGGCTATTTTAAAGGTAGCCCGTTAGCTTTCTTCCACAAGTCATGTAGGTTCCTGTACCTCACCTTGCATGTTCTCCCCATAAAGTTCCTTGCCCTGCAGGACTTGGCTCTGCTCTCTCAGCACTCGCCACCGCGTCGTTGCGAGGTGTTCAGCCTGAGTCAGCCAGGTTTGCTTGTTTGCACTGATTTTTAATGTGTGTTATACTTAACGTAACATAACATGATGGAAATGTCCATCTTTCCTTGTCAGGTGGTCATCCTCACAACTGGAACTCCATCAGCAGGGAGTGTCTGTCGCTGCTGGCTGACCTGACGCAGCGACTGGTGGCGTATCACGACAGCGTGGCGACAAACGGCAGGGCCAAGTCGCTGTCCACGGGGAGTGAAAGGAAGTCCTCATCAGAGACGTCCACAGGTACCTTCTGTTCATTTTGGACATTGGGACTGTTCTAGCTGTTAGTTAGTTGGTGATGACGTGGCTACTAAGTTTATACATTTAAGCTTGGCTGACATTTTAAGTCCATTAAAGGATCCCAAATGTTTTTGATCAAAGTATCTTCAGGCCTGGAGGATGTGATGAGTCCGCGGCCCACCACCTTCCTGTCCAAGACGCCAGCGTCTGTCTTTGCCCCCTCCGTCGGCGGCGTGGCACAGAGCCCCCTGACCGCCCCTTTCACACCTCCCAGCCTGGACAGCCCCTTCGCCTGGTCTGGCCTGCGTCGTCTCACAGCTCCTGTGGATCAGGGCTCGCCGTGGCACGGTGCCGTGCAGAGCCCCCATGTCATGAGGAGGGCCCCCAAGCTGTGGTCCACCTCTACAGGTGAGGGGACATGCGGCGTGCATACAGTAAATATCTTGGCTTCCTTACAAGTTTTATTTGTTCTTGTGTCATTCCCTTGCTCCAGATTCACAGCTCAGCGGCAGCCTGGAATCGTCGCCTGTCCCCCTGCCCGGTCCCAAGCAGGACGCCCCCAAACCCAACCTTCTGGCCCAGTTCCTCCACAACCGAAAAGAGCAGGTATGTAATGTTTGCATGCCGCCAGGCGTCAGTTTATTTACTCAACGGCTTTGTAAAATGAATGGATATGTCTATTTTTGGCAGTTTTTATGATAAAAGTAACACAATATAAAAAGCATGGTAAACATATTAAGGCTGCCATGTTTTCATTGAAATGCTAACATTTGTTTTTCATCTGTGAAGGTGAAAACCTACCTGTCAAAGCGGGTGCTCATAGCCTACCTGTTCAACAAGGTGAGCTCACGACTTTGTCACTGGCAAGTTGGACTGGAACGCCGCACTTCACCCGTCTTCCTTTATCACGCAGCTTCCAGAGGCCTCCAGTGAAGCGCTCTTTGCCGACAGCCAGGCCCACATTTGGGCTTTAGAAGGTAAGGTCGCTTACCTGCACATACACTTTTTATCTAACATGCATTGCAGTATTTGTCATAAAAGTATTTATTGGTGAAATACATCACAGTTCCAGAAGCATCATGAGTTCGTTAGTTTGAGGCAAGAGCTGCTGCTCATGTCGGCATCAGTGATATGAGTGCTGGACAATGTCGGTATATCAGACGTGGGTAACAAAGCCAATATCCATATTCATATCCATATCCCAATATCCAGCATCCCAAGTCATCGCTGTCAGTACATTCCTTACCTGATCATAAAACCTGGCTTGCAGGACTGTCCTACCTGGTCCAAGCCTCCTTCTCCGAGGACCACTTTGGAGTGGTCCAGACGGCGTTACCCAGCATCCTCTCATGTATGCTGCTGCTGCAAGAGGTCTGCTTGCACTATTTATCTTCAGTCGTGGTTCGTGGTGAGAAGCCATCCTTCTGTTCCAGGCAGTCGACCGGCACTTCAAGCTGCCTCATGCTTCCACCAAACCCGTGAGGACCACCGGCAGCATGGGAGACTCGGCCTACAAGACGCTGCGCTTCGCTCTCAGGGCTGCACTAAAGACGGCCATATACCGAATAACCACCACCTTTGGAGATCACCTGAAGTAAGTGCAGGAGGTGCTGACATTTCCAGGAGCGCGTCTTCAGGGCGCCGAATTAACGTTTTGTTTTCCCACTTCAGTGCTGTTCACATGTCGGCAGATCACCGCAAGAGACTGCAGCACTTTCTCCACTACAAAGAATAACCTTTAATGTTCATGTCCAAGCACACCAACTGGGAGCAAGAAAAAGACAACAGTCACAGGTCAGATGCCTGTTTGTACATATTAGCTTTTTTTTAGGACTGCTATGCTTTGCTAAATAAAAATATGATGTCAACAATACGTTATTGTTTGGAGTCAGAGGAGGAAAAACCTTGGCGTCGCTCAGGAGGGAAAGGCGCTGCCAGTGTCTTTGGGTGGGATGCTTCGCTGACAAAGATGCTGACCTATAACCCGGAATAAACGCTGATATCAATGTAGCTGGATATTCAACACTTCTTTCTTTTGCAGTTTGAACACCTTCAACTTTACTTGAATACTTTGAAAATGTTTGTATTGTGGAACAATTACAACCTCCTATCGGGAAGCTGCGTTTCTTTCAATTGAGAGTGAAATGTAGATTCATCTCGATGCGTTTGTTGGTATCGGTAAAATCTGATTTAAAAGCCGTTTTATTAATTCCCCAGGCGCCATGAATGCACCATCATTATTTGGCCTTTTGTATTGAATAAATACGGAAGCCGTGAGCTACTAGCAAAACACATGGACGTTCGCACGCAAGCAGCAGCCACGAAGTTTCTATATTTAACCCCCCCGCAACGTTTAAATGGTATGTTCGGAGACACTACAGATTCGCAAAGAGCGGCGGGAAGCTCGACAAAACGTCCGTCATTTGAAAAGAATGCCGCGTTAAGAAGCCGTCCAACGGCAGCACCCCCCCTTAAAAAGGGGACACCCCAACACGGACAAGTCTACCGCCACCCCCGTCTACTTCCTGGTCGGACACCGGGGAAGAACCAAGCAAATCAGGTCAGTGGTTCTTCAGCTGCTTTCCTAATTGTCCAGGAGCTATTTGTCCGTCCCTGCAACAAGTGTGTACCGCCCCCATTTTAAAAGGGTATAAGTTGTTTTCCACTTTCTGCTCCTCACTACTGTATTAGCCTAGCTAATTCTAGCTAGCTCATTCATATTAGTAGATAGGAATATAAACAAACATTGAATCCACTGTTGAAAGTGTCACTTTAATTTTTGATTTGAACTAAATGATTATCCCATCATATCATATCGCCAGAAATTCCATGTATGGTTAAAGTATGGTATCGCTGGCAGTGCATCAGATGTGTATGGAATCGTCCTCAGTGCTGATATTCACATCCATATTACTAAATTTTATTATTAAAGTTCATGTGACAACAGAAAATAAAAATGCATTGTGAGTAGAAAATGTGAGTTGTGGGTACCAACATTTTGTTCTTGGGAAAACAAGCCTATTCCATATGTTTGGCTTTAAATCAGTATCTCTTAGCCATTTTCATTTTGTAAGAGACCATTCCTTTAGACATTCTATGCTTAAATGCTTAATTTAGGACTAATACGATAATATGCCGTAGTCAACAGTGATCATTTATTCATTTTGAAAAACAGCGAGAGTGGGCGCCATGTTCAAACACGTCAGCATCCTCCCACCAAATGGATGATGTGGAATAATTCTAAACAGGACAAGCAGCGTCAATCAACAGTACGGTCTTTGTATTATTGTACAAACGTTTGACCATATTTCCAACTAATTTTACAATGTGACCAACTCTAGTGGCTGTGGAAGATAAAGTTTCACAATTAGAATAAAACTCTCAAATGAAGACCAAAGATGAAATAGTTTACCTAAACAAGAACAATGAACACCTTTAATACTGCCATCGAACAGTAAAGGAGGGAAACAAAAAGGGCGTTGTCCTTGCGTTTTGTCCTGGTATCCAATATAAACCTCTGCAACCAATCAAATGTATCGTTTCATTTTGGAATCAAACAGCATTTTCTAAATGTTCATTTATTCATTAAATTTTAGATTTTTTTACAGTTTTCATATTTATATTATGTACACAAATTCAAACTACATAACTCGAGTTCTCGGAAAACGAGAAAAAAGCTGGACTTTATGGCTCACACAAAAAAGGAGTGGAAAGCACACTTGTCCAAAGCATGTCCCCCCCCCCCACTCCCATCTAGCCTTCCGTCCGCATTTTCTTAGGACTGAAGATTCGGGGTGCTTACAAAAACTCATGATCTGCTTCTACTTCCACACTGGGTTAGAGACGCCAAGCGGAACAGGAGAACGTCCGAGGAACGCTGAAGCCGAGCAGCCAGCCGCTCCACGTGCATCGTGATCGAGGGTGGAGGAAAGGCTGTTGGACGCAACAGAGCGAGACGCCTTCCTTCCTTCCTTCCTTGTGAGTTCCATCCAAGAGCTTTAAGTGCAACAAAAATATGCCAAACAAATTAGCCCCGTCTCTCCCCCAAAGACGGCCAAAAGAATCAGTTAGTGCACGTTTTGCTTGTCCGACTCCGACATCCCTGATTCAAAGTGCGCTCAATGGTGGGGTGGGCATGGCCAAAGAAGGAAGGCGGCATACGGGAAGTCACACAGGGGGGCGGGGCTACGTGCTGGTGTCGGGTGTGAATGTCGTTCCGGGTCTGCTGAGACGTCGCCTTGTGTCAGATTCCACGTGTATGTGCCAGAAGAAGAAGTGCCAGTGTACGAGCGCCGTCCAATGAAAAGCACACATCTCCATGTCTGGCTGCCTTTTGGACACCACGTGTGGAGATGTGTGCTTCTCCAAGGGCCATGAAGTGTACTTTATCTAGGTGCACGAATGCACCGTCGCTGTCCAGTGGAAAACATGTATCTTTTTTTTGTTTTGTTTTTTTAAACACGTTTTCCCATTGGACTGCGACTGTGTATGCGCTTCAGGAGGACATGCACTGGACATGATCCGGACCCCCCTCCTCTTCGTCCGAGGTGTTGGGCGAGCTCCAGGACTCGTCTGTGTCGGCGTCGGCCCCCTCGCGGCGAGTCTAGTCACAATATTAGGGACAGTGAGTCAACAATTACGACGGTACGCCACGCTTGACCGAGTGTGTTCGCAGTTACCCTGGGGGGCCGCCTGTTCCTCATGTGTCTCATGAGGAACCACAGCAGCTGCGTGTCGTACTGGTCGCTGTGCCGCACGCTGTCCTCGTCACGCTCCCGCTTGTTCTTCTTCATCACCTTCAGGTGCGGCAAACAGATCATGCTAATTCAAATATAATCAGCAAATACGGAAAAACAGGTAGCAATTTGCCAGGAAAAACTTAACGAGGAAAACATTTAGTTGGAAAAAGGTGATGATGATAAGTCAAAATGTTAACGGAATAAAGTCATAATTACTAGGAAAACAAAGCTGCAAAACAAATGGAATGTTCCAAGAATAAAATACATTTGTAATATTATGAAGACAAATGATGTCATTTTAGTTGGGAAACAAGTTTTACGCATTATTTTAAAGAAAGTTGAAATATTTGGAAAATAGGAAAAAAGCAAAGTTGATACCACTAATACTTTTATATTAATATAATAAATAATACATAATATTAAAGTTCCATCCTTTTCATTATCTGGAAAAAACATAGGACCCCCCGCTCGTCTTAAAGTGACCATCAGACAGAAGCAGTTACCTCTTTGAGGCCCTTCAGTACGGTGGGGGTCTCGGCGGTGGGCGCCCAAAGTTTGATGTCGTGATCCAGGCCGCTGGTGGCCATTCCAGGCAGGTGGGGGTGCGGCTCCAAGCAGTTCACCTGCGTCACATCGGGACGATGGAGTTCAAAGGGCAATCATAATATCTGTTAAATGTGACATTCGGTAGCGTACGACCCTGATGACACCTTTTGGTCATGTCATGTGACACTCACCACCCCCCCGATGTCCCCTTCCATGAACTGGACAATGCGAGCCGAGTGTTTGTCCCACAGGTAGATGTGTCCGCAGTCGCTCCCGCTGACCACGAACTCGCTGCACGGACCGTAGAAGTTGACGCCTTTCACTAGCGGGAAGGAGGCAGAGGAGGCGTTAGCGTCGGTCGGCGTCAGACTGGTGGGGGCGTGTCCCACCTGTGGCGTTGTTGCGGTGTCCCTTGTATCGCCTGCAGTAGTCGGCGCCGTCACTGTGGTTGGAGTCAAACAGGTAGATGTCTTCGTCGTTGTAACTGGCCAGCAGCTCTGCACACATCAGCAGGTTCAGCGTGCTCGCCTGCGCCGCCGACGCTTCCGCCGGCGTTTTACCCGAGTCGTCGTTTTACCTGAGCCGTCGTGACTGTACACCAGGCAGGTGATGTTGGTTTTGGACTCACTGGACACCAGATGTGAGGGGCAGAACTTTTTCAGCACGCCGTTGTTGTCGTTCTCGTTGATCTTCCTCTGGTCGTAAATCCTACAGAGCGAGTCATCTCAACAACAAAGACGTGGGACCACCCAGCCCCCCCCCAATCATCATCAGGCATACCTAACATACTGATCCCTCCCGCCGACAGCAAAGTGGTGCGTCTTGGCTGGGTTGACAAAGATGGTGTAGAGGCCCACCTTCTTGTCGCCTTCCTTGACCACCACCAGCTTGCTGCCACACGGACCCAAACACACGGTCAGGCATCGGTTTGCTCATCGTGTAACACGGCAGCATCTCCATAGACCGAGCAGAAATGTGTTAAGTCAACAAGATGGCTCACTTGGCGGGCCGGTCCAGCCTCAGGTCGATTCCAAACACGACGGCGTCTTCTCCTGCTGACAAGAAGGAGCACGGCGAGTCAGGCTCCAGGGCCAGCTGGAAGCAAACAAAAACGGCGAGAAATGACATATGACGGCGTGTGAACCAGCGTGTCAAATACTCACCTTGTGGGCGGCGCCTTTGTGCTGCGCCACTCTCTTGGTGTTCTTGCAGCGCTGTGTGGCGGACAGCTCGGCCACGCGGATCTGACCGTCTCGGGCGCACATGGCCAAGGTGGAGTCGCCGCTGTGGGGCAGGAACTTTGCCTGGAGGTCATCAGCGATACGGTTTTTAGGCACGACACTCGACTGCTACCCTGCTAACTGTTATTCACGGACATAATACGGATTATTTTATCGCGGCTGTAAACCTCATCGCTTTGTTACCAAGTAGGCCCATCATCGTGATGATGAACACATCGGCTCATCTCATTCAGCCTCTTTGTGGAGGCGGGGCTGCGTCTCACCTGAAAAACATTGCTCTTGTGTCCGCTGTCAAACTCCAGCTCGGCGCGTCGTACGGCCCAGTCCCAGATGACCACCCTCAGGTCGTCACTGCCGGACGCCAGGCGCGTGCCCGACGGGTTGAAGTGCAGCGTGTTGACGCAGCCGGAGTGCTTCTCCAGCCGGCCCTGCAGCTCCAGCCTCTGCACCAAGCCGCGGGCGCCACACACCCGCCGCACGAACTGCGGCGCATCCCGGCCGATCTCCCTGGAGCGCAGCGAGGGGATGGCGCGCCACGCGGGACCGCGCAAGTCCCGCAGCTCAGCACCGAGCCACGCCTCCATCGCCTCGTTGTCGTTGTCTTCGTCGTCGTTGTCGTCCTCCTCGTCTTTCTGTTCCTCCTCGTCCGAGCTGGAGGAGTGGGTGGTGTTGTTGCCGCCGCCGCAAGGTCTGTTCCTCTTCCTGCCGGCCCGTCTTCCACTTTCCTTCTCCTTCGCCCCGTCTCGTCCATCTCCTTCGCTCTCTCGCTCACCGTCCTCAGTCAGGGAGTAGAGGCCGCTGCCATCCATGCTATCCGTGTCTTCATCATCCACCTCTCCATCTTGGCTCGCCTTCAGCTCGCTTTTCTCCGACACGTTCTTGTCTCCGGATGCTTCTCCTGTGTCTTTTTTTAAGGGGACACCAAGAAGACAACAATTAGATTAATGCTGGCAAACTGAGAAGTTAGACATTTCAGACTTTTGGTAAATTGGTGCAAGATGTTAGCCCCCCCCTCCTAAGGACATTATGGGACTATTATGGGACGGTGTAATCCAACACACTAGCCAAATAGACTGGACTCCCTTCACATTCTTCTTTTGTTATTGTTGCTTTAGCCAGAAGAGACACGTGTATGTGTACCACCTGCGCCATTTACGACTCTATGGTTATAATCACACCTATACTTGCTACGGGCGCCACAATAGATAGGTAGATGACATTTACTACAATTTGCACCTTGAGTTTCTAGGATATTTTCTACCTTGCACCATCACATAGTTAGCATGCACACAGCCTTTAGCAGCACAGATTGTTTTTGTTTTTTAACCTTCTTTGCTTCCGCAGGCATCCTCGTCTTTGTGTTTATCATCCCCTGCTCCCCCCTCTCCAGAAGGCCCTGCAAAGAACACACACCTGTCAGAAAAAAACACCCCCCAACAAAAGATGCTGACTGCGGTTCAATACCATTGACCAAGGTGGATTTGCCATCAGGTTCCGCCATCATGTCTGTTTGTGTGCTCCTCGTCTCCACCAAGGTGAGTCTGTCAAACACACCAAAAACGCGAGTCATTGCAACTTGCAAACTAGTCAACTCTAAAAGTTACTGTTTTTCATTCAAAGACATGCATATGCCGCCTGTCAGGTCATCGAACCGCCACGCTCATGTGCAGAATTCCCCCCACAGACGCTTTATGACGGCATACTGAAAACAACAGTTTTAAACTGACGCGCAGGCCTGTTTTGGTGGCATTCCTGCACTAGTCTCCCGTCCCCCCACAAACGCCGACAACAGCACAACGGTATGGCAATAACGTGACAAGGTAGCATATGCAAGGTTAGCGAATATCAACAGCTGGCATTTGTTGTTGCTAAACACCTGTTTGGTCTCACACCCGCAAGATAGCGCGGCTAACTAGCTAGCTCAACTCGCAGGCCCGGCCCGGCGCTCGGCACTTCTTTAGCTCAGTCCTAATCTTTTATTTTTGTGGCTTTGCTTTCGTCGCCGCCCAGCAAATGCCTCTAGCGGGCAGACC
Source organism: Doryrhamphus excisus (assembly GCF_030265055.1). Taxonomy (NCBI): domain Eukaryota; kingdom Metazoa; phylum Chordata; class Actinopteri; order Syngnathiformes; family Syngnathidae; genus Doryrhamphus; species Doryrhamphus excisus. Next base: position 662,830 of record NC_080487.1, on the reverse strand, counting down.
GTGACGGAAAAAGACGCCACATTGTTGACGGCGAGCGTCAGCGTCGCAGCAGCGAGAAGAAGAAACAAGGTTGACTGCTCTGTTTATGTTTTGACGGTTTGAGCTGCTGCTTCTTTTTTTGGGCAAACTTCCGGTGACGTATAGCGCCTTAAAAAAAAAAAGCAGCAGCAGCACCGCCGAAAATAAGACTTCACTCTCATTTCCTTTGGTCTTTATTAAATACACACTATATCCCAACGCTAGGTACACCACCTGAATTAAATGAGGATTATTAATATTGTTTGACAGTTCTGCTTCTTGTAGTGGTATGTCGTCTTTCGCTGGTATTATCGAGTTTATGTGGGTCCCACAAATAGTACCGGGGAGAAACAGGTGGGCTAAAAATAACATTTTCCTGCAACTTTCAGCAACGTTTATTTTTTTAGTCACCATTCTGTATAATATTTGTTAAAATATAATGCGTTGAACATGTCGTGTATATAACAGTTGTACCTCTTGTTCTACTTCCGCTGACACCATCGAGTGAGTGCCGGAATCAGCTGGGGACTTATTTTTTCAACCAGGCTTAATCATACGTTAACTTTAAAGGCTCTGTTATCTCGTTGTCCAAAACTCTGTTAACTTTAACTGTCTGCTAACCTTACATTGTAGTGCCAGGGGGTTTGTACATAAATCACCCCGGAACTATTAGTGTAAAGGGTGTTGCCACCCGGAGTGTGCGTCGAATTGGAACCTTCTTGCTGCAATTACGTTGTGCAAGAAAATAAACAATAAGAACACCTGTTTTCATGGAATAATCGTACATTGAGCCATTTGAGGCTATACTAGATTGTATATTTATGAACTTGCAATTTGAGGCGATAGTTCTATTGTTGTTAAAGCTTTCCAGGGGAATTGTAAGTATAGTGTCTTTTTTAAATTATTCTGTTTTAATTTATTCCACCCACGGCCCGCCTCCGGGTACGCCCACTCCGCCGTGATTGGTCACACGCCCAAAGTGCTTCCTAACTATGAACATATAAGGAAGTCCGCCCCTCTGTGACATCACAAAGGAGCAGTTTTACCAGGCCTTTTGAAACCGAGCGTTTGTAGCCATCCCAAACTTCTGTCAGGGCTCACTTGCCAATGTGCAAACCCATCTTTGGCATAGTTTCACACCAGAATACAACATTCTAACGACATTTATAGGGCAGAAAAGTGGAAAAAGCATCATAGGTCCCCTTTTGAAGAAGTTACAGCAGATTTTATAGCAGGTAATAGTGCCTTTAGTGCCCACAACAGGCTCCAGCTATCCTACAACTCCAGTGAAGATAAGATGAGATTTATTTACATTACGCAATAGAAAATTTTAGTTCTAAAACACTTTAATTGATAAATATAGTTGGCACACGTTCACTAATTATCCATTGGGAATTAAATGAATACAAGTATGTAATACTACATCAGCTTTATTTCCATCACTCTGTTAAAAAGTACAGAAATAGTACACAGAAGCTGACATATGAGTGAGAAAATGGCAAATATTATACGACACATTTTTTTTGGTGTTTAAAATGCAGGTTACAATTTCCAGTGTTACGTCCAGGCCAGTAATGCTAAAACTTGTGGTGGGCTCATCCGGTGTGAAACAGCATGGGATACGTCAGCTTCCTTCCTGTGTTTATGTCTTGCTCTTAATGATGGGGGGGGTGTCCGTCTGTATTTTCTCTCTTTCTTTGCTGACTGGAAGTGAAGTAGATACTCCATATTGCATCCCAACGGGACGGGGATCATGTCGAATTTGATGCGTATTAGCCATGTTTGGCCATGTCAACAATTTGATCTTTTTAACCAGTGATGTGATTATTATCATCATTATTTACACACAGAAGCCAGTCAAGCCTGTAATTTGCAGCAAGAACAGCAGATGGTGCTGTTCATTAAATTTAACGCCGCCAGGAAGATTTTTTAATTACATTTTAATCAAAGTTCACACTGTCCATGCCACTCTATGGTACATAATGATTTAAATGATCAAAAAAATCTGAACTATCCCTTTAACACCGGACAAAACACAGACATGCCGCTAACAGCCCCTTTTAATAATGTTATTATTATTATTAATAGTACACCTATGATGCTTTTCAACTTTTCTGACCTATAAATGTTAGAATGTTGGTCTCGTGTTAAACCATGCCAAAGTTTCAGATAATGAGTTTTATGCATTTGGAAGTGAGCTGTGAAAGAAGTTTAGGATGATACTAAACGTTGACATCACAAGGAGCCGTGCGTCCCTATATGGGCATGCCCTGTTAGCCAGATATACTGTAGGACTGCCCTGGAATGAATGGATGAATGGATGAACGACAGTATTCACTGCGGACCAGGACTAGTTTTACGTTTGACGCGGACCATCTGTGTGTAAATGTCACTTGAAGTAAGAAGGGGGAAGTCCTCGCAGTCACAGGAAGCCACAGGAAGCTTTGCCCACTTAAGCGGACTTAAATTGCTCCAGTTGTGCAGCTCCTCCCCCTCTATTAAGGCCGCTGCTCCCTTCAGGGACACGTCTCTCAGCATGTTGTGGACGCCACATCTTGGAGTGTCAACTTTTGCTTTTGCATTTGAGTGACCAGGACCGTCATGGAATACTGGAGGCAGTGCGCCCTGTGGCTGATCGGCTGCAAGGTGCTTCCGCTCAACCATCGCGTCACTGCCGACTCTGCTCAGGTGTTCGACCTGGCGCAAACGCTGCGGGACGGCGTGCTGCTATGTCAGCTGCTCAACAACCTGAGAGCTCGCAGCATCGACCTGAAGGAGATCAACCTCAGGCCGCAGATGTCTCAGGTACCCCCAGGACTCCACAGCACAACTTTATAGGAGTGCTTCATAGAATACTGCATCTAGCAGTACTATCTTTATCCTAAACAGTACACAGTGATACATCAACAATAATAAATACACATCATAATGTAAGATACAATAATAATGTGTAGATTTTAAAAAAGCAATATTTATGAGTGAGTAGCCGTAACTTAATAACAAACATCAAGGCAATGTTTTTGCATTTGTTGGCAAATTTACATTAAAAAATATTATTATATTATTAATCAATATTTTTTTTTACAAATTTCCCCACTGAAGGACGAATAAAGGCATATCTTAATCTTAATCTTTTTCTCAAAAGGCTACAGAAATGTTATATGCAGTTCTACAGTATGATGCAATACAGTTGTACACTGCACAATATAAACATTTTTTGCATGTAGTGTACTAATATTGTATATATTAGGACTTGGATTTTGTATATGAAATATTTCCTGTTATGAATATAATAATAAACAGATTTTTTCAGGTACTAAAAACACGTTTATATTGACAGAAAGAAGGTCCTCCTTTAGATCAGAATCATCTGCTCCATTTTGTCGGGGACAAAAACAACAAAATCCAAGAGATAAAATGAGTTCTCCATGGGATGGATTCCGACTCTAAAGTAAAAAAAACAAAAAAGAAAAAGATGCAAATGTCATAATGGAATTGACCCCTTGGTGCTTACAGCCTCTTGAGGGACCTTGATAAAATCCTGCTTTTGATCCGCCCGTTAGGAGGCAGCTCTTAATCTGAACCACGAGCAGCCTTTCACTTCGTTTACAATTCATGAGGAAAACCGAGGAATCGTGTCCTGTTTGTCCTGACTGTTTATTCCAGCCAAGACACAGCAGCACGTTTTAGTGCATCGGACAATAAAGTGCGGAATAGTCAGATAGCCCGTAGGTGTAGGCCGTGTCTTCTGGTGAAAAGCGTGTTTGCCGCTTGACCTCCATTCTAAAAGTGCTCCTTTCATGGCGCCCTGCTGACCCACTATCATCTTCCTCCGTGGAAACACGGTCACTCCGTGGAGGCCATGTTGGGGGGGGAGACAACAACACGTCTTTCAAGCGCTGGCTCCAGACTTTGACGCTTTGACTTTGATCCCATATTTGATGCAATATTGACGTTTGTGACTTTTATATATTAAGGTCATGTTTGCAAAAACTTGTAACACCAGAATACTTCATTGGTACTACAGTTCTAGGTCAGAATGGTTTAACAGCAGAATACTACATTGGTACTACAGTTATAGGTCAGAATGTTTTAGCACCAGAATACTACATTGGTACTACAATTCTAGGTCAGAATGTTTTTGTACCAGAATACTACATTGGTACTACAGTTCTAGGTCAGAATGGTTTAACACCAGAATACTACATTGGTACTACAGTTCTAGGTCAGAATGTTTTAGTACCAGAATACTACATTGGTACTACAGTTCTAGGTCAGAATGGTTTAACACCAGAATACTACATTGGTACTACAGTTCTAGGTCAGAATGGTTTAACACCAGAATACTACATTGGTACTACAGTTCTAGGTCAGAATGTTTTAGTACCAGAATACTACATTGGTACTACAGTTCTAGGTCAGAATGGTTTAACACCAGAATACTACATTGGTACTACAGTTCTAGGTCAGAATGTTTTAGTACCAGAATACTACATTGGTACTACAGTTCTAGGTCAGAAACGTGAAAAAGTGGTTGTTCAGTCCACATTGCAGGTTTAAGCATGAAAGACGCCTCATAGTACATGTATGCATAGTACGCCATGTTGTGTTTTAATACATTCTATACATTTGTTATGTTTATTATGGAGAATGATGATCTTATATTGATGCTAATAATTGATTGCAGTTCCTGTGCCTGAAGAACATCCGCACCTTCTTGACGTGTTGCTGCAACGTGTTCGGCATGAAGAAAAGCGATCTGTTTGAGGCCTTCGACCTGTTTGACGTGCGGAACTTCGGAAAGGTAAAGGAGATTAGACGCGCTAACGCGCCATCGTGTACTCATCGCTTCTTTTAAGAAGGCGCGCATCGCTCCGGTTTCATCCCAAACTTTCCAGTTTGAGAGCGCCGAGGTCCAAAGAAGCTTGCGGTCTAATCTGATAATCCCACAGGCAGATAGGCTATGTTGCTATAATCTCGGCCGTGCGGGCTTCACTTCTGGCTGGCTGGTGGGACTCCGCCATCACCGTCCTTGTGGGGAGGAAGTCAGGGTGCTGCTGGATGAGCTCCAGCCAGCCTTGTTGACCAGCGAGCAGGACGAGAGATTGTTCCAGAAGGGAATGTCACGCATGTCATCCTGGCTTATCCACTTGCAGGCCCGTGTGCCAATTTACTGCTCTTGGAGACCTTGGATTACACCACGCATACACCGACACATAAACACAACACGGGATGAGAAGCACCCAGACCATCCAAATAACCTACTTTCATTCAGACCACTTACTGGACACGTTACTTCCACCAGTACTACTACTGATACTTGTAACAGTACTAACACTACACGACATCAATACATAACCTGCAGTCATCGCTTAGTAACTACATTACTACTATTACTACTACTACTAGTAGTAACAGTACTAACACTACATGACATCACTACATAACCTGCAGTCATCGCTTTGTAACTACATTACTACTATTAATACTACTACTACTAGTAGTAACAGTACTAACACTACATGACATCACTACATAACCTGCAGTCATCGCTTTGTAACTACATTACTACTACTACTACTACTAGTAGTAACAGTACTAACACTACATGACATCACTACATAACCTGCAGTCATCGCTTAGTAACTACATTACTACTATTACTACTACTACTACTACTACTAGTAACAGTACTAACACTACACAACATCACTACATAACCTACAGTCATCACTTAGTAACTACATTACTACTACTACTACTACTACTACTACTAGGAACAGTACTAACACAAGATGACATCACTACATAACCTACAGTCATCACTTAGTAACTACATTACTACTACTACTACTACTACTACTACTAGGAACAGTACTAACACAAGATGACATCACTACATAACCTACAGTCATCACTTAGTAACTACATTACTTTTACTACTACTACTATTACTACTACTACTACTACTACTAGTAACAGTACTAACACTACACAACATCACTACATAACCTACGGTCATCACTTAAGTAACTACATTACTACTATTACTACTACTACTACTACTAGGAACAGTACTAACAAAAGATGACATCACTACATAACCTACAGTTAATAACTACATTACTACTACTACTACTACTACTACTACTACTAGGAACAGTACTAACAAAAGATGACATCACTACATAACCTACAGTTAATAACTACATTACTACTACTACTACTACTACTACTAATATTACAACGCTGCACTACACAACCCATGTTCATCACTTAGTAACTACATTACTACTACTACTACTACTACTACTACTACTACTACTACTACTACTACTACTTGCCTTCTCCAAGCCCACAAAACACGTGGACTGGTTGAGTTGCCAGTATTACGATATCGTCAAGTTGAGTCTGATGTCATCAAAGTCGTGAGTCGTGTCTGACTCCAATCCAAGTCACATGACCGGATCCCCCCCCCCCCCCCCCAGCTAACTAGCTACCACCAATGAATACAGGACATTCTATGTCTATGCGGCGAGGCCGGGTTGCTGAGTATCGCAACCATCTGGCATTTAGGATGGTGTGATGATTGATGACCGCCAGGCCGCAGAGAGGCCGAGCCGCAGGAAGCCGCAGGAAGCCACAGGAAGCCACAGCCGCGTTGACACAGGAAGCTGCGTACATGATAGACAGCCCCGCTCCATCCTTTCAAGTGCAGCATGTGACTTTAAAGTCAAAAACTGCTCTCATGACCTGATGTTCCTTCACCAGGTCATGGACACACTATCCAAGCTCTCCTACACGGACATAGCCCAACAAGGAGGATTCAGGTAAGTCCAGGCCATCTTCAGCGCTCCGCATGGGGCCTCGGCGTTCCGGTCCTTCCAAACTTAGCTCTGTCTTTTTGTAGGCCCTTTCCCGTAGAGGAAAGCCTCAAGGACGAGGACGTCTACGATGACCTGGAAGACCTGATTGAGTATGTACCACATGTTCTACACGTACTACATGTATACCACACGTACCACCAGGTCTCCCTGACAGACCATCACTGCTCCACATAGAGCATCATTATTTCACTCCATCAGAACCTGCATTAAAGCTCTTTGGATCTTCTCACCACATTAAAAAGGACCACCTAATACAAACATGATTTATGTCTTTGTAGTGAAAACGCTACGGAGAATGAAGACGACTTATACGCGGCGGTGTACGGGCTGGAAGAAATGTGTGAAGGTGGAGAGATTTATGAGGACCTCATGAGGACTGAAGAGCAGGTAGACCCATCAAGCATCGTTTCAGGGTTTAACATCTCCCCGTTTTGGCCTGGCTCTCCTCCTGTCGGTGATGCTCGCTGCTTCCAGTACATCTGCTTCATTCATGAAGATTCTAGCCTTTGCTTTGTCTTTCCAGAAGCAGGCCGAGCTGGACGTTCGTAGCTGCTGCCTCTCCGAGATCAGACAGACGGAGGAGAAGTACACAGAGACGCTGGAATCCATCGAGAAGGTACACGCACGCATACTATAGTTTGACTACTGGAGATTTAACACTTTGGTGGAATTACTGAAGATATCATAGTTGACGTTACAGCAAACACAATGGCATTGTTTACTGCTGAGAAACATCCATCCATCCACTCATCCATCTATCCATCCATTCATCCATCCATCCATCCCCTCATCCACTCATCCATCCATCATCCAACCATCCATCCATCCATCATCCATCTATCCAACATCCAGCCATTCATCCACCCATCCATCCATCATCCACTCATCCATCTATCCATCCATTCATCCATCCATCCCCTCATCCACTCATCCATCCATCATCCAACCATCCATCCATCCATCCCCTCATCCACTCATCCATCCATCATCCAACCATCCATCCATCCATCATCCATCTATCCAACATCCAGCCATTCATCCACCCATCCATCCATCATCCACTCATCCATCTATCCATCCAACATCCATCCAGCCATCCATTTATCCACCCACCCACCCATCCATCCATTCATCCATCCATCCATCCAACCATCCATCCAACCATCCATCCATCCATCCATCCATCCCCTCATCCACTCATCCATCCATCATCCAACCACCCAACCATCCATCCATCCATCATCCATCTATCCAACATCCAGCCATTCATCCAGCCATTCATCCACCCATCCATCCATCATCCACTCATCCATCTATCCATCCAACATCCATCCATCCATCCATTTATCCACCCACCCATCCATCCATCCATCCATCCATCCACCCACCCACCCGCCCGCCCGCCCGCCCATCCATCCATCCATCCACCCATCCATCCGCCCATTTATCCATCCACTCATCCATCTATCCATCCAACATCCATCCATTCATCCATCCATCCATCCTGAGATGGTTGGGATGTCCATAGGAGAGCTAGTGAAGATATTGGTAGATGTATTGGTAGAAAGTAGGAGGCGTAGAGGAACCAAGGAGGAGCTTTATGGATGTATGTAGGTATGGTATGGATGTAGTGAAGGAGGACATGAAAGGCAGATGTTGAAGCCAGGCTTGGATGGAGGAGATTGGTTTGCTGTGGTGACCCCTGAAGGGAAAACCCGAAGAGGAAGTATATGTTGCAAAGTACCTTTTATGGTATATTTATACCCAGCATACCAAACTAATGGTGGGTGCATTGTGGTCGTCTACCAGCATGCCTTTCTTGCATGATCACTTGCACCTTCCCCTCATTTGCTAAGCAGTAATGTGATTAATATTGAATCATGTGCCAGATTGTCAACACTACAGCTCTCATCTTTTCTTTTTCTACTTTATTTTTGTCTTCTCGCAGTATTTTCTCAACCCTCTGAAGATGTTCCTCTCCGTGGCGGAGATAGACAAAGTGTTTGTCAACATCCCAGTGAGTTTCCCATCTTTTTCTAAAAAGACGTTGATCAGTGAAAGAACGTGTAAGAACCTCCATGGAACCTCCATCCTAGGACTTGGTGAAGGTTCATCAGAACCTGATGGTGGACATTCGGGACTCCATCCTCAACAAGAATGCTTTGAACCTTTACCAGATCTTCATCAGCTACAAGGAAAGGTCTGCCATGAACGCATTCCAACTTCTCGTCCGTCTAAAACACCACACATCTGGCCGTAGCATTAGGTACACCCCCACCTCACTGTGCTGCCCCGTGCCTTGCAGGCTCCTCATCTATGGCGTCTACTGCAGCCGCGTGGAGGTCGCCATCGCAGTCCTGGACCTCATCTGCAAGGAGAAGGAAGATGTTCGCCTCAAGTTGGAGGTGCGGGACGTCTTATAGTTGGTTACGTTTTTTGGGGTTAGGGTTAGAGGTTAGAGGTTAGGGGTCAGACTTAGAGTGTTTGAAGTTTGTTGTACTTTGTTGGTTCCAGGAGTGTTCCAAGAGGGCCAACAATGGCAAGTTTGCCCTGAGGGACCTGCTGGTGGTCCCCATGCAGAGGGTCCTCAAGTACCACCTTCTCCTTCAGGTAAGGATGCTTGTCCACTTTGTACTCTATCCCATTTGGGGATAGGATGGAACTTCCATATTCTGCACTGCTGCACGGTGTTTGAGTGGTTAGCGCGCAGCTAGGAGACCCGAGTTCGATTCCACCCTCCGTGCATGTGTGGGTTTTCTCCGGGTACTCCGGTTTCCTCCCACATTCCAAAAACATGCTAGGTTAATTAGCCACTCCACATTGTCCATAGGTATGAATGTGAGTGTGAATGGTTGTTTGTCTATAAGTGCCCTGGGATTGGCTGGCCACCAGTCCAGGGTGGACCCCGCCTCTCACCCTAAGACAGCTGGGATAGGCTCCAGCACCCCCGTGAGGATAAGCAGTAGAAAATGAATGAAAGTCAAAACGAATTCATCGGACAAGGAACTGTATTTAAATTGGGGGTGGGGGGTTGGGGGGGGTGTCAATATTTCATATTTTGCATGGTTCCATTCCCCAGGAAATAAGTCGATAAGTAATCATCAAAAAACATTAAAAATCAAAAGATTTACATCCCTACTTATGGTCCATAAAAACATTTTTAAACTGTGATTAAATGCATTTAATTATAAGTTAACTACAGACAACATGCAATTAATCAGGATTAAATATTTTAATCAATTGACAGTCTTAATGATAACATTTACTTTGAGATTTATTTATATTTATATATTAGTCTTATAGATTTATTGATTGAATTATTTGAGTTTTAGCTGACGTTTTATGAAGGCGCCTGTAGTGTTTCTTATTTTTGTATGAAATCAAAAATAAAAGTAATGACAAGGCTAAAATATTCCAAATAAATCTAGTGAATTTTTTGTCACGCTTTGGTAACAGTTTAGAGTTGAAGACTCGCGTTCGATCCCTGTAAAAACTAAATACATGCACCTTCCCCACTTGGCCACTTGATGGAGACATTGTCCACATTGGATAACATGACTTAGCATTGGGCTTTGCTTCCAGGCCAGGTTGTTGGTTCAGTGCTGCTTCAGAGGACATGCACTCTTACAGGATATTGCCTCATCGTCAAATGCCTGCCTCCTCTCATTGGAGGTCAAAGGTCAGCCAGGAGCCGTCGGGCAGGACGGGGATAAAAGCAGGAGTGCCGTGTTGAATTGATGTGTCCATCCCTCAGGGGACACGTGTGGAAGGAAGAAGGTGGGAAGGAAACAGGCAGGAAGTGACCAAGCAGAAATGAAATGAGTGGGTGTCTGGGCCTGGCGGGGGTCCGGGACCGTAGCTTTGCAGCTCGTCAAGTCACGTGATCACATTTAAAAATATAGCAGGCGCCCTACGAGGAGGAGGAGGAGCTTCAAAGGCCGTCCTGGCTCGTATGTCGTCTATGACCTTCACAAAGTCGTCCTGGGGTGTCGTCAACAGATGGGCACCCGCACGCTGGCCTTCTCCCGCCATCAATAACGTTTTTTCCCGACTTTGGAATGTTTCACCTGTAAATCACGTAGAAAGCAAAACTGGAAAAGTTTTGGAAAATATACCTCTAAATTTATGTCAGTCAATTAATGTTTCTTTGGCTAATGAGAGAAATAAAAAAATTTTTTTTTAATTAATTTAATTTAAAATAATTAATCATGTGATCACATGACTTAATAATTACATTAAATAATTAATTTAAAATATTTTTAATTTAAATTTAAAATAATAAAATAAAATAAAATAATACAATATTGATATTAGAATTATATAGGATATTAATTATGTAATATATATAATATAATGGATATTAATAATAAAATAAAAGTGATAAATGCAGAAAGTCACAAAATAAAATAAATAAAAATGCATGTGTTTGTTGTGGGGTTGAAAGGAAAGAGAAAATACATTGAAATATTATATTTTTATGACATAAACATCTTATCTATCCAAGAGAGGTGAATGGTTAATGACCAGCATAAAAAGTAGGTCCATTTTGATTTGTTTGTGCTGAATATTGGTAGTAATGCCTATAAAAGGCCACTAGGTGGCAGTATTGCTGGGCTCATCTTACCAACACGGTTCATTTCCCTATGAAGGAGAAATAATAATAACAAGTGTCCATCACTGTCTTGGTGTCCATCAGGAGCTGGTCAAGCACACTCCCGACGCTGCGGAGAAGAGCAACCTAAAAACGGCGCTGGATGCGATGAAAGTAAGACACGCCTTCCACGCGCGATCAATTCCCGGTGCAAATGCTTCCTGTTGGTCTGCAGGACTTGGCTCAGTTTGTCAACGAGCTGAAGAGAGATAACGAGACTCTGCGGGAGATGGACCAGTACCAGCGCTGCATCGAGAACCTGGTACTCCACACGTGCTGGCCCAGTAGGCAGTCCGATGGCCTCCAGCCTCGGCGGCCATTTAGTCGTTTAAAATTCGAAAAAGACGTCCGCGCCTCCGATTGCCTCGACTCAAGCTGTGACTTATAAGTCTATCAGCCGTTTCATTAGGTACACCTGCAGAATATATCTTTTCAATAATGCATTAACTTCATTATTACCATTGCTAAATTATTGACATAAATGCAGATGTAATATAATACACAAAATAATGCAATTATTACATTATTATCTTATGTTCAATAGTTTAAATATATTAAAATATCATTGCAGAATACAGGTGCGTTCAGGGACGATCAAAAAAGTGGGACATTAAGCATTCAAAAACTGTGTGACTTGTAATTGTGTATTATTTTTTTATATGAAATATGATCCATATTTCCAAAATTGAATATTGTAGTTGTCCATCAAATCGATTTACATCCTCACATATTAAACTTATTAAACATTTTCCTCTGCAATTAAATGCGATTAATTATGAGTTAACTACGGGCAAAATTAATTAAATTGATTGAATATTTTCATGGATTGACAACGCTAATATAAATGTAATTGTAAAATAATGTATTTAAATGCAGTATTATACATTTTTTATGCTTTTTACTTTTAATGTATTTTTCATTTATCACCTCTTTTACTCATCTGTATTAATATGAATGGTACATGTGTAGTACACACATCCTGTATAAACATCCACAGGCTATTAGAAGAAGATATGACAAGACGTGTATGACAAGACGTGTTTGTTTGACGTTAAAGAACCAGCCTCTGATTGGCTACGGGCGTCCAAGAGGAGACGGGGAAGTCCGCGTGGTGTCCAACGTTGACAAGCGGAAACAGGACAGGTTAGCATCCGATATTTTTACTCCAGTCAAAGACTTTAAGCTTTTTACGTTTCAACCGTCAAACGGCGCCGCCTTCTGGTTGCAGACACATATTTCTGTTTGACGTGGCCGCCGTGCTCTGCAAGCGACGCGGCGACAACTACGAGATGAAGGACGTCCTCGACCTCAACGCCTTCAAGGTCACAGACAACCCCAACTCGGACAAGGAGGGCAAGAAGGTAGAGCAGTTGGTCCAAAGTGTTTTTATTACATCATATTCATAATATAACAATTGTTTAAAAATACAAAATGGAAAAATTAGCAGTCATTTTAAGAATTAAGTCAAAATGTGGAGAATAAAAAGTCAACAAGGTTAAGAATAAGGTTGTAATATTATGAGAAAGAAAGATAAACATTAAAAATGACTTCTAAAAAAGTATGAAAATTTGTATAAAAATAGTATGAAAAACAAACAAAACAAAATAAAATTTTAATATGTATTTTTATGTACATCTTTTCTCCTAAACGTCATAGAAATAGATTTTCCCGTGTCACCCTGCTAAGAACAGACACATACACAAACAAGGAAAAGGAGAAACAACAAGCGATGTGATGGAGGCAGCCTCCTCGCCAACGCCGGGTGCCGTCCGGCCGAGATGCTAATAGCGGGTGATGAATGTGCGCGGTCGTCCAAGGTTGCTCGCAGCCATACATCATTCGCTGCAAAATGAAACTTCAGCGTGTAAACGGCGTGCCGCCAAGCGAGGACGGTGGCGGTGCCGTCCGATGATTCCACGCTCAGCAGAGCCTCGAAAACACTTGTTGACTTCAGCGAGGCGAGCGAAGCTGCTCTTATTGGAGGCGACATAACACGTTGGAGAACATTATGGCGGAAAACACTCTGGGCTTGGAGGACAAAATTGGCCAAAAAATGTTGTAATTTTACTATATGCTTTCATCTTATGAGGAAAAAATATCCATATATCATTAAAGAAATAAGTTCAAGCTTAGAAAATATTGGAAAATATTTGGAAAAAACCTAAATAAATTAAAAGAAATTAATCATTTGGGGAAATGAAAAACCACTACACCAAAAAAAAAAAAAATGAATAAAAAAAAATATTATGAGGAAAAAAACAAAATACATTTTTGGATGATTAGTTTGGGGAAAAGTTCTAATATTATGGGAATAAAGTGATACTATTACAAGAAGTTTACTATTACAACAATTTTAAACAAAAACTAAAGCAAAAATGGGAAAAACAGAGGAAAGTTGATGCTAATAATTGAAGAAATGAAGTAAAATATGTAAGGCATTCAGGAGATATGATATGTAGTATTCTATACCGGTCACTAGGTGGCAGTAATGTTACATTGACAAAATAGCAAAGTGGTAAAGTAAGTTCATCCTTCCATTTTTCATTTTTGTTCTTCTCTTCCTCCTTCTCCTTCTTGTCCTTCTTCTTCTTCTTCTTCTTCAGTGGTGTTCCAGCTTCTATGTGACGCACCAGCAGGGCCACACCGGCTTTGAGCTCTTCTTCAAGACCAGAGAGCTGAAGAAGAAATGGCTGGACCAGTTTGAAGCGGCCGTGTGAGTCTACTTGATTTGTTTCCATTTTGTGTGCGTGTCTCGTTCAGGGCGGGGGTGTGGGGTGAGGTGGGTGGGGTGTTTGGGGGGGGGGGTTGATGCTTTCATGCATGTTGTGTTTGCCGGAATCAAGCTGCTGCCAATGTGAGATAACACACCAACATGCACGCATACAAGGACTGCAACAAACAAGTCCTTCTTCCTGCCTGGGCGGGGTGGGGGGGGCGTGGGGGGGTACAGTTATTGTGTCATGTTGGGATGTTGCTGCATGCATGTTTTAATGATGTGTATTTGGATGATTGGCGTGTTTGTTTGGATGAAAACACACGTGGGTGTGCATGTGGAATATTAATATTTCAACAATCTGAGGTTGAAATCATTTCACTGATGACCTGTTGAAAAGAAGAACCAGAAGAAGCGCTCAGTGAGTGTTTCCTCTCGTCTTCACAGTAGGACGTTACTCTTTTGCTATTTGGGAGTGGCGAGTACTGCTACCGTTGGAAAATATTTTCACTTTTTTACTGTTTTTTTTTATTTATTATTATTTCATAATATTATGACTTTCTTCCCATAATATTATAACATTTTTCTCCAACCTAGTTTGCAATGATTACAGTTTTATTTTGTGTTGTTTGTCATAATTAGCAATGAAAATTTCCTTGAAGAATTTCAGTACCTCCATTACAAAAAATAATCCAGGATTACAAAAAATAATCCAGGATTTTGTTTTGCTTTTTTTTCTTACAAAAAACAAATCCAGGATTACAAAAATAATCCGGGATTTTTTTTTTTGCTTTTTTTTGCGTTGTTTACAAAAAATAATCCAAGATTACAAAAAATAATCCAGATTTCTTTTTTGCTTTTTTTTTTTTTTTTTTTTTGCTTTTTTGCTTACAAAAAATAATTCAGGATTTTTTTCCTTTTTTTTTTTTTTTTGCTTTTTTGCTTACAAAAATAAAATGATGAAATGATGTAGTTTTATGATGATTGTGATGTAGTTCAGTAGTATGACATTATTCTTGTAAAAACATTATTTTTCTTGTTAGGTTGCAACTTTTTTCACTTAATATTTTGACTTTATTTTGCAGATTTTGTATTTTTACTGTTTTTATGTGCTGCAGGCCAATTCAAACCCAAAACGCTTGAGCCTCTAATGTCCCCCGACCCACACTTTGGACACCCCTGCTTTACATAGAGCGGGTCGGCTTGCTGAGGACGAAATGACGCCAGGTAGACTTGATTTCTTTTATTGACATTTTTTCAATGACTTCCTGTTTCCTGGTCAGCTCCAACATCCGACCTGAACTGGCCAACCACAACGGCCACCAGTTCAAGATGCACACCTTTGAAAGAATCCTTTCATGCAGCTTCTGCCACCTCTTGCTGAGGTAAGAGTCCGCATCGGAAGGCTTTTCCGTGTTTCTGGGATGATCCTGAAGGGAACGGCGTGTAGCATCCATTAAACTCGTCCCGTGTCTTCAGGGGCATCTTCAACCAGGGCTACCTGTGCTTCAGATGCGGACTGGCGGTCCACAAGGAGTGTTTGGGTCAGCTGGGACTCTGCGGTAGGACAGGTGAGACGAGGCTTTTAGTGCCTTTTGGAAAAGACAGTCCCTTCACTTCCATGGTGACCTTTGGTCTAGAACCAAATACCAAAATACCAAGATATAAAATGTCCCACCCAGAGGACCTACTCAATGGATGTGGGGCAGCTTAAAGGAAAACCGCCCTTCTTTTGGACTTTAGCCCATCATCCACAAGCCTTATGTAAGACATGAACACAAAAAGACAGGTGGAAATGCGGTGACAAAGTGTATACGACAATAATGCACCTTTCCCGTTTAGATATTGAACAGTTTAGATTCCACCAAACTGTTGCTGAAGCCAGAAGCAGTGCACTCTTAGCGGGAAAGGTGCATTATTGTCGTATACACTTTGTCACCCTGCATCCACGGAGGTGGGGAGAACCACGTCACATATTTTAGATTCCACCAAACTGTTGCTGAAGCCAGAAGCAGTCCAAACTGATACCATGTTCTTCTCTATGTTCTTCTCACACTGCAGACGCTTCCAAGCTGAGGTCCAAGGTAAGATTCTTCTCACGAAGAACATCTTTGAACATCAAAATAACGCGGGCGGTAACTCATTTATTTCATTAATTACATGACATTTCATAGCAAATAGTTTCTGCAAAT
Organism: Doryrhamphus excisus; assembly: GCF_030265055.1. Taxonomy (NCBI): domain Eukaryota; kingdom Metazoa; phylum Chordata; class Actinopteri; order Syngnathiformes; family Syngnathidae; genus Doryrhamphus; species Doryrhamphus excisus. Next base: position 646,369 of record NC_080487.1, on the reverse strand, counting down.
TTCTAACTAAGTTATGGACATCCTATTATGAGTTCAATGTTTTTTATCCCAAAATGAAAGCCCTTACAGTATCTCCAAAATGGATGAATGATTGAACCAGCATGACGATGACTCATGACTCAAACGTCCTCCTCTGAGACTTCCCTTTCGCTTTCTTTTTCACCTGCAGGAGTCGACGACGCCAGGTGACCCAGGTGAGTACCGCTTTTCCTTATAATGAAAAATACAAATACAGCGGCACCATGACTAACGTTTCCCCCGGCTGGTGGTTTTTTTGGTTAACATCCCAAGTTTTTGCTAAAATGTTACCTTGGCTTGCGTTTGCCCGCTTGTTTAGTGTCCAACTTTTACGGGACAAGAGCGGCTTCGTCATCGGCTGCGGTGCGTACACATCGACTTCCGTTCCCGGCAGACACTTTGCATGTGTTTCATTTGACATCCATTATACTCATTTCATTCAGAGGGAGGCTGACGTCAATGCAGCTCCCCGGCAGCAACTGCTAATGAAGGCTTTGCTGGGACGAAATCCATCATGGGAGGAAGTTAACGTAGCTTGTTTTTTTATTTTAACTCATATTGGTACTTGCCTTGAATATTTCTTAGCATTGTTAAGTCCCCCCCCAATGATGGCTGACTTCTGAACAACCCCAGGGATGAATTCAGGCTTGATGACCTGTTTTATGATTTCTTATTCAAAGCGTAAATATGACGCGAGGTCACCGGCTGCTAATCGCGTCCTCAGGCCCGCCTCGCCGCGGGCGGGTTGGTGTCGAGGAGGGGCACACTTTCGGGGAGGGTCTCCGGGGGGAGACTGAGTGGACGTGTCGTTCTCGCTGGCAGCGGCGTTCCGTCTCCGCTTACCCCGACGGCTGCCGCCATGTTGGTGCACGCCTTGAGATAATATTTGGAGAGGGGCTGAACGCTGACTTAGTAGCGGGACACGCCTCTTCAACACGCAATTCATCCATCAGGGTTGAATCAGGAACAGTCGCTTCTGACCTTGTGGGGACACTTTGGGGAGTGAGCTTCGTGGGGGGGGGGTCCTGTCAAACGCCTTCGCATAAGACAATAACAGGATTATTGGCAGGTCAATTTGTGGATGAAAATAAACAAAACGTACAAAAACTGCAGTAATTTTTCCCACGGGAAATCATGTACAGCTGATGAATCCATTTCCAGACATAACATAACATTCCAAAATATGAACATAACGGAATACTCGTATTAGCAAATTAGCAAAGATAGGAGAGGATGGAGTGGAGGGACGCCATCTTCTTGATAGCAATCATAGACTGTTTCCTTTTTCACCTAGTACCATCTAGTACCATCTAGTACCTAGTACTACTATGGCAAAGATGCATTCTTTCCATTGTTCTTGAAGTATATATATATACATATATACCTTAATAATAATCATAACTGCATGTGTTGCTTCATAAAATTCCTGTAGACCATACTTTCTAATACTTCTAGCTCATGTAGTATTTTGACCCCACAGCGTCTTTAAGTGTAAACTAAGTCCCAGTGGGTGTGGAGGGGATGTGGGGGTGTTTTATATTTCTAAAAGCTATCAGACATACGGATGTTTTTCATCTATCGGTAAAAAAAACCCAAACTTTTTCTGGCGAATTTATGACACTGATGTCTCCTTCTGCAGACGAGCCTCTGCTTTGTTTTTACGGCCGGCCATAAACCTTGTCATGTCCTCCAGGTCTGCCCAGGATGCTGATGATCAGAGACTACCGAGGCGCCCCCTGGCCTCCGTGCGGCCCCCCGCTGTGCGCTCATGCGGGCGACGTGATCGAGCTGATGTTCGCCGACCTGCACAGCTCCTGGTGGCAGGTGCGTGTCACTGGCCTCTTGTCTCCACAGCTGTCACCCCCCCCCCCCACCCACCCACCCCAAAAAGATAGCAGGACGCGGCTCAGCGGACCCCGGCGCACGCCACATCTTCGAGTTCGAATCCGCCCTGCGTGTCGTCTGGTATCACCTTATCATCAGTACTTGGAGGGGGGGGGGGGGGGTACTGGTGATGCATTCTAAAAATAGAATTGAACAAAAACTGGAAAAATTGAAAATGAAAACGAGAAAAACGTTTTATAAGAAAAATGTTACAAGAATGACATCATCACATTACGAGGACATTTTGGTAGCGTACAGTTGAAATATGAAAGAAAAAAATATTTTTACAGATCATTATTTTTTAAAAGTGATGACAATGAATGACAAACAACAAACAAAAGCTTTGCGGAAGTTATATGTGATAATATTACAAAAAAATGACAAAGATGTATTCAGAAAAAATCTCAAACAATAAAAAAGATGATTTGCAAAAATAGGAAAAGTAGTATAAAGGTTGAAGTTCCTAGGAATAAAATGCTTTTTCATTTATCACACAAAGCTTAGATGCAGTTTTTTTTATATTTCCAATGTATCAAAGTGGCCCTTGCGTCCTTTCATATGTGGCCCTCACCGGAACAGCTTTGGACACCCCTGGTTTAGGGGGGGTGGACCCTTTGGATCCTGCTTAAATCCTCCAGACTAGAGCTGTCCTACCTAGTCGTTTGATGTTCTACTTTGGTGTTTTAGGTGTCATCTAGTTTTAAATGTGCATTACCGCCACCTTCAGGGCTGGGAGAGAACATTATTATCCAATAGGTGGGGCGGGGGCCATTATCGGGCATTATTATTCCTTCTTGGCCTTTGACTGGGACTATGGCTGGGACTATGGCTGGGACTATGACTGGGACTATGACTGGGACTATGACTGGGACTATGACTGTACAGTCATATGACACATGTGACATGAAATCATAGTGATGATGTCACCCGCGATGATGTCATCCTGATAGATTTAGAGACAATCAAGCGGGACCTCCACCGCCTTCTGGAAATGCTTTTGGCAGCGCAGCACCTCTAGTCGAGGCCCACTTAGCGAGCTTCCCAGGGGGGCCTTCTCAGGGCCCCTAGTGGTTGACCTTATCTATTTTTGAAAGGGTGCTGATTTATGTCGCCTGTTGCGTCAGCGGAGGCACCCTCCCTGCCGCTAATGCTGCCGCCCCAGACGCATGCCAGTCCTTGCCAGCAGCACAGCCGGGCTACGCTGTTTGTCAGTGTTGTGACAGAGGACAAAGCGGAGGGCGAGGGCGAGGGTGAGGGCACAGCTGCCAGAAGGCTGCGTTGCCACCGCCAGGGCCTGTCGCCGCAGCTTTGTCACTTTAAGTGGACGGAGCGTCTCAGAGGCGTTAAATCATATCTTTATTATTGACACTAACCGCTACCATGAGAAAAGCACGCAGTATGAGGCGTGTTTGTCCACAATCTGCAGGTTATTGTGTGTAGTTGCTCTATAGGGGTCCACAACTCAATACAAAAGGCCGAATAATGAGCATAATAGGTCCCCTTTAACTTTAATTAGAGCCCTTCAGACATGAAATAACACCCCTATAGTCGCCTGTACATGTCTTTTACCCAAAGATGTTCGACATAATAAGAGAAAATAAGACATAATATAGAGTGACATGTTGGGAGAGTTTATTATTTACTTTCCATACTGTGCAGTACTTCCTGTGGTGGCTACGGTCTCATCATATAGTGACCAGTGTAAAATACTACATATCATTACAATGTCTTCTGAATGCCTTATGCATATTTGTATTGAACTTTATTGAACCATTTTTATGCTTTAAAATGCTTCTTTTAGGCCAAAAAGACAAAATGTCAACATTTTGAAAAACTTGGATAGACTGAAGCCGTGAAATGATGAGGAATGGGCCGGCATTCGTGGGCAGATTGGGTTGATATGGCAACACACGGAGGCTGAAAAATTGCTTCTGATTGAGGTTTGGCCTGCACGGAAGGCTTTGCTGGCCCTGAAGAATTCAAATTCAATTTCAAGAAAGTAGTCAAATTAGAAGCACTAAACCCATAAAGTTGAACTAGAGTACACACGAGTATTTTTACATCAGTATGATCTCCTAAAGTATCAGTAGTCCACAGAGGTTACGGCGAGACACACACAATCCAAACAGAAGCACTTGTGACGACAATTAAAACGCCACAGGGTACCTTTAATCTCGGGCGTCCCCGGCGGCACCGCAGGATGGAATTACAGCGCGTGGAGAATTCATACCCCCCGTTACCCAGAAGGCAATTATCTCCATCCCCCTGGCAGAACAATACAATCAATCACTGTAATTTCATTTGATCCTTTGGCTGCTGCCTGTTTATGCCAGCAGAGTAATACGTTTAATCTTTATCGCATGCTTATCCGGGGCATAACAAATAGACGCAAAAAGCTCTGATGAAATGTTATTGTGAGGAATGAATCATAGAGGTGGCGAAAGATTTGCTCTCCAATCGAGTTACTGCCGAGCTTTGCACGCTTCCACGCCGAAAAAGGCATTTCAGCCTAATCAAGAAGAGTTGGACCCATAAACAGCAGCATGAGGAGCGGAGCTCTTCAGATTGACTTCATTTTCAACGCTATGGCCCACTTAAGTCAAATGACTGTCCCTCCGGATTGATATTAACACTAAGATGGTGGAAGAAGTTCACGAGAACAATGCTAGTCAGTAGACGGCACTGCAGGAATCTGTATTACTATACTTTTGTTTCAAATGAAAAACTAAAACTAACTAAATAACTACAACAAAAATAACTACAACTAAATAAAACAACAAAAAAGTAAAAGTACCCACACATTATTTCATATGCGTAGTCAAAGTAAATCATTATCAATGATTAAAGCAAGTTTAAATATTACGTGTGGAGTACCCCAGGGGTCAATACTGCGACCAAAACTGTTCAACTTGTACATCAATCACATCTGCAAAGTCACAGGAGACTTAAAGCTGTTCTAAATAAATGGCCAACAGAATACAACCGTTCTGACGTCAAGTTATTCAACCGCCATTACATTATCATTGTCAACATGAACATGTGACACGGACTTCTGAACGCCGTTCACTCATTGGCTGATTGCGGTTTCACCAAGAAACGCAGCTTCCTGATAGGATGTTTTCATTGTTCCAGAATACAAATATTTTTTAAGTATTTCTTATTTGTGCATTATTTGTGCCGTTCGGAATACCGTAGTCGGATTTGGCCCCACCCCTAAAGGTAGTGGTCTCCCGCAGGAGTTCGGACTAAATATGAAAATCTGGAACAGTTTTCCAGAAAATGTGCAAAAATCCTCAACTTTGGCTGAAAACACTTCTACTCATTTGTTGTTTTGTTTCGTGGAATGATTTGTGGAATTTCATGCAATGATTGTAGAATGATTTCATGTTTTTATGGAATGATTTTATGAAATGATCGTAGCGTTCATTTCCGTAAAGCCCTTAGAATTACCTTGTGTACGAATGCTGCTCTATGAATAAACTGGCCTAGCCTATCTGCTAGACGTGCTTTGTCAATAACCCCCCTCGGACTTAATGCAATTGGACTGTAACCTTGAAAATGGGCTCCTGTTTTTGCACCGCAATTGAAAAGGTTCTCGCACTGCCCTTCCAAAAAGTTCTGTGGGTGTGGGGGGGTGTAGTTTTTGCATAATCCCGCTACCTAACCAAGAAAAATGAGCCAATCAATGCCTTCCTTCATCGTAAAGAATCGGCTTGGTAGATTTTCATATCTTCACATAAAATCCACTTGTTTGGTTTTGCGGCGCCTCCGTTTGGGTATTCAGCGGGGCCAATAGGATCCATTATTTAGGGCAAATAAGGCCCTTGTTGAGATGCAGTCCAAATGTAGCTGCCGGCGGAGTCGCAACCATAATTAAGTCGGGGCTGCAAATTAGATGCGCTGCTTGTTGTGCGCTAATTGCCGAGGATTTATCTGCGCCCGTCGGAGGGGAAGCAGAGGTGCGTGCGGGCGAGGAAGAGGAGGGGTTATTAGGCGCCGGTCGCTCCGAGACAAATTTAATGCGATTAACATCCAGTCGCCTTCACAGGGCAAAATCCTGGCAAGCGGCAAGACTGGCTTCTTTCCAAGCGACGCTGTGCGGCCTTGCCCGTGTGTAAGTGTGAATATTCCTGCTGATCAATGTGCCATATTAAGTGTGAACGCAACGCCTTTAGCAGCTAATGGCTAGTATTGATGTCTGAGCCATTCCATTATGTCTCTCTGCCTCTGTCGAGGTTTGATCTTAGCGGCCTGAATATCACATTACCAGGAATGCCTTCCACCTTTGCAGTGCGATGCACGGCAAAATAACCACACTTCTTTTCCCTGGCAGCTTCCCAAGCCCGTAGATTACTCTTCACAGCTCTGGTAAGCCATGAAAACTGACCACAAACAAAAATAAAACGTAATTCTCCTTTGTTTCTTCATGAAGTTGATTGTGTTTGCGGGCGATTCAGGTTTGCAGGCCCTATGGAGAGGTTCCAGGCCGAGGTGGAGCTCCAGGACAGAGGAAACAGCACCTATCTGGTCCGGAACAGGAGTAGAGAGTGTACAGAGTACGCCATCAGTATAAAGTAAGTTTCCGTGGCGGAAGGATCTGTTTGAAGGGATCCACCAACATCGGTCAGGGTTTGATTGGATTACCGGGTGGATCCAAGGTAGATTGATCTGTTTTGGGTTTTTTTTTTTTTGGATGGATGACTGCGATATACCAGTGTTGCGTAGGATTTCCTGGATGGATCCATGGTAGATTGATCTGTTTTGGGGTTTTTTGAATGGATGACTGCGATATACCAGTGTTTGATTGGATTACCTGGTAGATCCATGGTAGATTGATCTGTTTTTTTGTTTTTTTTGGATGGATGACTGTGATATACCAGTGTTGGAAAGGATTTCCTGGATGGATCTAAGGTAGATTGATCTGTTTTTGGGTTTTTTTGGATGGATGACTGCGATATACCAGTGTTGGATATGATTTCCTGGATGGATCCAAGGTACATTGATCTGTTTTTTAGAAGGATCTGTAGAAGGTTTGACTGATCCATTGGACTTTTTGGATATTTTATCCATTTTGGTTCAATTTTTCCGTTTGTCTGGATAGCCTGAGAAGATCATGATGTCGAGGTCTTGGAGATGAGTGTGACTTTGAGCAGACTAAGAAGTGACTAAGTCTATGAGAAAGCTATCCGATCCGGCAAATGTCTTCCAAGAAGTGACTTTAGCTGCAGCCGGTAGCCATTTTCCACATTGTTGTGTAAAACCCGAGGAACTGGGCGGGTTTCTCCGTGATCCATTGTGGTGGGAGGCTAGCTAATTGATTCAGCAGGCAAACAATTAATTAGTCAAGGTTAGAACATTATGCGGCACTGCTCCCTTCCTCGCATGGTGCTTGGCTCCGGATGCTATTATGCAAAACACAATGGAGATGAACTGCCTGCTGCTTGAGGTGCTCGTAGAGAAATCAGCGGATTACACACAAAAGGAAAAGCCTTTTAATTTTCCACCAATTGTTTGTGTCTTCTTGTGCCGAGAAGTGGCTTAGCATACTGATGACGCGTGTGCTCCTCTTCCACAAACGCTCTGGGAGCTGCCTTTACAAAACCCTGAGCACTTGCTATCAGTCTTTGTTTGCCGTGACTTCTTTACCAACCTGATTGAGTTCTATTTGTAAAGAAAGGTCTGTAAGATCCTCCTTGCAAAAAGGACATCATCTTAAATACGTACGTCCATCCAGCAGTCTTAGTAGGGAAGTCCGGACTTCCCGGTCCGCAGCCACGTCCTCCAGTTCCACCAGGAGGACGTGGTAAGTAATGCTTAATTACGTAAGTAATGCTAATTAGCGGTGTGGTACCATCTTAGGAGACATCAGGACAATACAGAAGAAAGTCAACTTGGATACAATTGAAGAATCCTCTTCCACTCCTTTGTGACATCACTGGTGGAGCTTCCTTGCTTCCTTGCTTCCTTGCTTCCTTCCCTCATTCCTTGCTTCCTTCCTTCCTTCCTTCTGTCCGTCTGTCTTTCCTTCCTTCCTTCCTTCCTTCCTGCCTTCCTTCCTTGGTTCCTTGGTTCCTTGGTTCCTTGCTTCCTTGTTTCCTTGCTTCCTTGCTTCCTTGCTTCCTTGCTTCCTTCCCTCATTCCTTGCTTCCTTCCTTCCGTCCGTCTGTCCTTCCTTCCTTCCTTCCTTGCATCCTTGCGTCCTTGCTTCCTTCCTTGCTTCCTTGCTTCCTTCCTTCCTTCTTTCCATCCCTCCTTCCTTCCTTCCTTTTTCCATCCTTCCTTCTTTCCTTCCTCCTTTCCGTCCCTCCCTCCCTCCGTCCTTCCTTCCTTCCTTCCTTCCTTCCTTCCTTCCTTCCTTCCTTAGTTGATAATGTTAAGCAGTGTATGTAGTTAGTATATTTGCTAAAGATAAACTAAATGATGAAACCTAACATCTCCCATGTTTGTAGCTGAGCATGCCAGGCATTGTTTTAAGATGCGTAGTGAAGCCTGCCTTTGAAAAGCGGAGCAACCAAGTGATGGTCATAAGCAGAGTCAAGGGAGTCATCAAACAGCAAATTGGAGCACATAAACCCTCAGATCCAAACATTTAGCCAGTGACACCCCATCAGACTCGAGCTTTTGAACACCAGCCCTCAGCGGCGCTTGATATCATCATCATCATCATCATCAGGGACGGCCGTTTGGCGATAAGGGAACTTCACACGGAGAGCCGCGTCTAATCGAGTGGAGGTGTGGAGTGGTCAGTTGTGCGGCGAGCGATACGGTGGCCAGGAGGGAGGAAGAGAGGCGCAAACGTCTCATCTGTCTCCATGCGTTATGCAGCACATAACTCAATAGACATCAATAATGGATGCCGCCGCATGGATTCATAACGTGTCAGTGATTTGGCCGTGCCACCAAAGTTCCCCTCATCTGTCGTACTCCAAGCGCACACGGGGAGATTTACCGTGAATCCGACATGCACAGAACGAGCTTCTATTCTACTTCAAGGTCAGCTTGTAAAGAATTCAAGGACACACGCCCCAGCAGAAGAAATATTTGGTGATACATTCATGGACATCATGGGCATTTCTGTTCACTGATCGGCCTTTCAATTCATCCCTGACGCGATGAAGTGATTCGGACTCGCACGTTGTCGGTCCGACCGGCAACTGGTGGTACCCAAGATAGCCAAGGTGGTCCGTGATTGACACATTCCCACCAAATTCCGTAACGGTCCACGTCGGTAGCGAGCGCTGGCGACAGACCTTCGTGACTTTCAGCACGGAGGCTGGCCTGACGTGGAAGCGTCTCGCTGATTAGCACCCCATGTCTTATTCATCTCACTCAGGTTCAACGACAGAGTCAAGCACATTAAGATTCTGACCAAGGATGGCTGCTTTTACATCGCCGAGAGTCGACACTTCAAGACTGTGATGGTAAAAAAAATGTTACACCAAGAATCAGTAGAATCGTTGCTACATTGCATTTTAGTCAATTATATATGGTGTATATTTTGACATTATATGTTGTTTTATATAATATATTGCTTTATTATATTTGGGACTTTTGAACATTACTTGTATGAAATGTATTAGATAACACCACAGTGCAGAATAATGGCTCCATTCATACAATTACCGTACAGTATTTCAAAAGAATGCTAATATAAAAACTATTCTAAATTATTGGCCAATGTTTTTATTTTGCCCCGCCTGTCGCATTCCTGCAGGACTTGGTGGAGTACTACAAGCAGCACTCTTTAAAAGAAGGCTTCAGCAGTCTGGACACCACGCTGCGGGTCCCTTACCGGGAATTCTCCAACGGAAGCTCGCCTTGGGCCATTCCCAAGCCTGGCAGCGGTGAGTCTGAACGGCAAACTAAGCTTCCTCCAGGTCTCGTCCTCCTTGACAGGTGGAAACACTCCCACGCATCTTGCAAGATGAGTTCAATGTATTTGATGGCTTGGTGCAAAAAATGGAGTGTAATACACACACCAGGCCAGTAGAGGGGGGTGTCCCTTTGGAAAGAGTACTGAAATAATAACGGCAATGTGGAACATTCTTGCAGTTCTCTTCACTTTAAAGAAATGCAAAGCAGAACTATAGAAATATGTTAGCTTGCTGGCTATTTGAAATGTAAAGTACATCATCACCAGCTACACCGCAGCTCCGGAGGCGGCCGCCTTCTTCTTCCTTCAGCTCGGCCGTGTTCATAATTAAGCGAGGATGTCCTTCACATTGAAATATTTACGTCTCCTGAAAAGTCTGCCATGTTTTTCCTAATGGAAATTACATGGAATGTCATAAATGGAAGTCAAAGTGTGAGGGGTGGTTTCCAAAAAAGTGTTTTCACTCAGAGTGGGTGCTCTGCCAAGACAAAATCTTTGATTCTATTTTATTGTTGCCTTTTTGTGTAACTGGAGTTGTTGAGACGCCACAAGAAGAGCAAGCTGATACCTGAAAGGGGAAATGGATGCCACCTTGGTGAGGAAGTTGCAGTAATGAGGCGTTTAAGCACGTATGACTCAACGTAAGCCATGCAGCCTTGGATGTCCAACCACAGGCATCTTTAGGACAATACATCTTCTCAAAAAGTAGTAGAGGAGGAAGGGAGGAAGGACAGACAGAAGGAAGGAAGAAAGAACCTTCCCTGACGTAGATCAGGTGGTCTTGCATCCTCCAACAGGATGCTCCAGGAGGCGAAAAGCCAGCAACATAAGTGCAACGTCAAAGCAACGTAGAGGAGCAAAGCTGGCAGCCCACCAGGCGAGCCGGGGTGGTCCCAGTTAGAGGCCGATGCCCCGAGGCAAGGCACCAGGAGCCTCTCCTCGCCGGAGCGTCACACGCCGCATGCATACTTGCTTCCCAGATGGATGCACAATCTCCCTGACAGGACACGACATGTCACTTGGACGGGCAACCGAGTAGAAGAAGAAGACGAGTGTGACAGCCGCCCACTGCGGGGAAAACCCCCCAGCTCTCATGGCGGGAACGCCACGCTAGGAAGAGTTAGCATAAAAAACAGCTGGAGTTCAGATCACATAACAAGCATGTCAACAAACTTATCTTGTGTGTGTGTGTGTGTGTGTGTGTGTGTGTGTGTGTGTGTGTGTGTGAGATGTAGCCACATCTTCGTCACCCTCATCCTCCTCCTCCCAACGCCATCGGTCGGCCATCTTCAAAGGTGCATTTGTGCGTCTCCGCCATTCAATGCACTTACCTAGCGGGGAACCGATGCCTGGTTGCATTCTGGGATAGAAGGAAGGAAGGAAGGAAGGTAGCAAGGAAGGATGGACGGACGGACAAAAGGAAGGACAGATGGAAGGAAGGAAGGAAGGAGCAAGGGAGGGAGGGAAGGAAAGGAGGAAGGAAGGAAGGAAGGACGGAAGGGAGGGAGGGAGGAAGGAAGGAAGGACGGAAGGGAGGGAGGGAGGGAGGGAGGAAGGAAGGAAGGAAGGAAGGAAGGGAGGGAGGGAGGGAGGGAGGAAGGAAGGTAGCAAGGAAGGACGGACGGACGGACAAAAGGAAGGACAGATGGAAGGAAGGTAGGAAGGAAGGAGCAAGGGAGGGAGGGAAGGAAAGAAGGAAGGAAGGACGGAAGGGAGGAAGGGAGGAAGGAAGGAAGGAAGGAAGGGAGGGAGGGAGGAAGGTAGCAAGGAAGGACGGACGGACGGACAAAAGGAAGGACAGATGGAAGGAAGGAAGGAAGGAAGGAAGGAGCAAGGGAGGGAGGGAAGGAAAGGAGGAAGGAAGGAGGGAAGGAAGGAAGGACGGAAGGGAGGAAGGAAGGAAGGGAGGGAGGGAGGGAGGGAGGGAGGGAGGAAGGAAGGACGGAAGGGAGGGAGGAAGGAAGCAAGGAAGGACGGACGGACGGACGGACAAAAGGAAGGAAGGAAGGAGCAAGGGAGGGAGGGAAGGAAAGGAGGAAGGAAGGAGGGAAAGGAGGGAGGGAGGAAGGAAGGAAGGTAGCAAGGAAGGACGGACGGACGGACAAAAGGAAGGAAGGAAGGAGCAAGGGAGGGAGGGAAGGAAAGGAGGAAGGAAGGAAGGAAGGAAGGAAGGAAGGAAGGAAGGAAGGGAGGAAGGAAGGAAGGAAGGAAGGAAGGAAGGAAGGAAGGAAGGAAGGACGCTACCGCAGCCTCACCACTACTCCTCACCACTACTCATGAGTTCCTCGTGAGTTCCTCGTGAGTTCCTCATGAGTTCCTCGTGAGTTCCTCATGTACCTTAATGGAAGACCACACAGCATCCAAGCAACCTTAGTTTGGTGGCTCCACTTCCATTTCTAGCAACATCAAGAATTGTTCAAACTTCCTGTTTGAGTTTTCTTTAGTTTTCCCCACAAGACTCACCTTGTTCGTTAGGAGCAAGTGGAAGCAGCTGAGGTGTCCACTCCCAGCTGAAGGTCTGAGTGATCAGCAGGGCTGGGCGGGTATATAAGGACCATCTGATGATCTGCTGGGCGTGTGAGAGTCAACACCATCAGTTGGCTCTCCTGGTATTTTACTGGGAATAAACTGTGCTCTGTAGGGGGTTTGTGTTTTGACCACCACTGGTCCACTGGTTTCCACTCTTTTTTTGAACTGGTTTTGTTTTGTTCTATCAGTTCCAAATGTGATGAATATAAAATATAATATCAGCATATATGGAGCCCATCAAACTCAAAGCTGTTTATTCAGTCGTGTGTCTCCTAAACAAAAATACATTAGACTTTATTTGTGCCGGTGCCTTACAGCATGCTCGGGGATACCAGTGCTTTTTTTTTTTTACATGTTTGGGAATACTGTAGGGATGCTACGTATAGTTGCCATCTTTATTTCATCTTCTAAGATTCATGTCTACATCAACAAACATTAACCGTAGATTCCAATCATATTTGTGTTTGTTGGCACGGTGGATGAGTGGGTGGCATGTTAGCCTGATCTCTGACAGCTTGCCAGTTCATCACATGACTTGAGTTGTTTTGTTGGAATGGGAACATCTGAATGACGTCGCAGGGGTTGGTTGTCAGCACTAATTGACTAATTGTCCATAAGTCATTGAGTATTTTTGTAACCATGATGAAACTATAACTACATTCATGCTAGCATCTTGACAACATCTCTTGTTGGGGGGGCACCAATGTCAGCTAGATAAGACATCACGACCTCTTCTCTCCCACTCATTGTTGCATCCCAGCTTATTCTTTGACTTTGCCAACTTTCTCTCTCCATTTCAAACTTCCTGTTCTCTCTTTTTGGCTGTTTGTGTGTGTAGTTCCTCCCGATGGTTGCAGCTTTGTTCCTCCCTCCTCCTCTCCTTTCTGGTCAGGTACATTCTACAGCTTTGCTCTCTTTGTAGAAAAGGCTTCCTGCATGACATGACTTCACTATCTTCTTTCCTTATGATGAATAATGCACTCGTGTGACACCGTGGCCAGCGGATGGCGCCCTGGTGCGCTCCGTTAAGGTGCTTCTTGACTAAAAATGTGACACATGAAGAAAGAAATACTGTGGGGGAGAAAATGATTACCAATGGTACGGTATTGCATTAAACGGTACGTAACGAGCCCATTTGCTCTGTACCGTTGGCCTGCCAACGTTGGTGAGTGTCAGCCATTCCATAAAGAAGATGGGAAACGCAAATAACTTACGTCTCGTTAGGATTTATGAGAAATCACATCAGTAGTCAACATCGTTTTCTGCATGTACCGTATTTTCCCGGCTATAAGTCACACCTTTTTTTCCTAGGTTGGCTGTTCCTGCAACTTATACTCCAGAGCGACTTATAAATAAAAAAAAGTGTTTATGTTCCATAAACACTGGACACCTTTTGTGTTCATGTTTATTTTTAGTGTAGCTGAATAAGCATTGTGTTAGCATATCTTACACCTATTCAGCCTGTTCTCTATTCTTTTATTGTTACAACTTGCCTTCCAAGAGGACGTAATGTCTGTTTTGGTCAAGTAGTTTGGAAAATAAATTACCCGCAAAAAATGCTACTTATACTCCAGTGCGACTTATGTATGTTTTTTTCTACCTGATTATTCATTTTTGGCCTTGTGCGACTTATTCTCCAGTGAGACTTATGTATGTTTTTATCTTACCTGATTATGCATTATTGGCCTTGTGCGACTTATACTCCGCAGCAACTTATGTATGTTGTTTTTCTACCTAATTATGCATTTTTGGCCTTGTGCGACTTGTACTCCGCAGCAACTTATGTATGTTTTTTTCTACCTAATTATGCATTTTTGTTCTTGTGCAACTTATACTCTGGAGTGACTTATGTATGTTTTTGTCTACCTGATTATGCATTTATGGTCTTGTGCGACTTATACTCTGGAGCGACTTATAGTCCAGAAAATACGGTATATACTGTAATTGTTCTCTACACAATGTATGAACAGATGAATTCGATTTGCTTTATTTTTAATTAATGAATTGCCTGGATGTTTTTTGGAGCAAATTGAGGTTCTACTGTACCTGAAAGACGTTCTCCTAACTTCCCCACCTGGGTGGACTTTGTCTTCCTTGTCAGAAAGGAAAGACATTTCTGTGCATGAATTTAGCGCATGTTTCCCGTGAGTCACGTGATCAGGCGTGTAACCAATAGCGGTCCTGGTATGTGCCAGTGTTTTGTCCCAGGGTGGTGTCGGTGGCCGTGGCCCGCTACGATTTCACTTCCAGAGACACGTGGGAGCTGCCGCTGCTGCGGGGAGATGTGGTGAGCATCCACAGCAAGACGTCCCACGGCTGGTGGAAGGGAGAGGTCGGGGGCAGGGTGGGTTGGCCGCTTTGCCAAATCTTCTCTCTGTAGAGATTTACTCTTTTTTCTTTTTGTCAAGTGTGAGCTATCGTCTCAAAAAATATCACTGTTATTTGTTATCGGGTGTTTTTGTTTTGTTGTGTAGCTCCGAATATTTGAGTACATAGTACATTATTCATGGCATTTTTGTTATTATACTGCATTTTCACCTAGCTAGTGTCATTTTTAGAAATAATTTACCATGCAGATATGTGATACTAATTAAGATTAAGATGAACGAGGTAAATACTGCACGTTCTTCTTCCAGGTGGGCTGGTTTCCTTCCACCTACGTGGAAGAGGAGGACTGACTTTGGGATGTCTCACCCATGTGACCTCCTCAGCCTCTGCAGGGCGCCAGATCGGTGCCGTCATTTCCGTACGCCACATATGGCTGAGAGGGAACGTAAGAGGAAACGGCATCTAGAACTTCCTCGCTACCCTCTGATGGACGCCAAGCATATGTTGGATCATTCTGGAAGCATCGCCGGACTTCACTCTTGCTACTTCGTCTTCTTCCTGGCGTCATGGCTCACCTTGTCTGGAGTCGCCTTCGTTGGGATTGCTGGAAGTCCAACGCATGAATAAATGTATTCATATTTCCAGGCAACGGCTCCGCCCATGCATTGATCAAGTCTAACCAGACAGGAAGTGCCAAATATGGACTTGGTCACCTATTTTGCTGCGATAATAATAACTATGGACTTTTCCAGGAAGGCTTGATAGAGGATTTGGGTATTTTGGTTTTGTGAGAAGCCACCACATTCTTCATTTGGTTCACCCCAAACGTTTTTAGTGGTCTTCTTCCGCCTCAAACTCATCCAAGCATGCCTTT
Organism: Doryrhamphus excisus; assembly: GCF_030265055.1. Classification (NCBI taxonomy): domain Eukaryota; kingdom Metazoa; phylum Chordata; class Actinopteri; order Syngnathiformes; family Syngnathidae; genus Doryrhamphus; species Doryrhamphus excisus. Next base: position 630,863 of record NC_080487.1, on the reverse strand, counting down.
TATGGACCTGGCTTTGGGCACTGGGAACAGAAAAGGGCCTTGACTACTCCGAGCCAACTCCTACGGTATCAGACACAGGCCAACAGGCCCCAAGCCCCCAAGGCCCCAAGGCCCCAAGGCCCCAAGGCCCCAAGGCACACGCCCCACATGTTTACTTGTTACAAGCTGTGTTGTCATTTTTGTGTTGTCGCTCAATTAAAGAGCCGCTTCCTTTTCGGCAAGCTAACGTTCCTCTGAGCGTCTCCTGAGGAGATTCAAGGCACCCAGGCTGCATTTATACTAAACTTTGAAGTAGCGGGTCACAAAACGTGTGTTCCATGGACCGCGGGTTTGAGACCCCTGCCTAAGAATGCAATTGGTGGCATCAATGGAGCAATTTAGCACGTTGAACAACTCCAAAGATCCCATTTTGGAGGCTGCTGGAGTCGTCATGTGTGGAAAGAAATGAACTTTGACGACGTCGGCGTGAGGCGATTGTATGGCCTTTGATGTTGAAGGTCTTGCGTCTTCAAAAAAAAAAGGAGCGCCAGAGGTGAGACGTTCCTCGGATTTTGTGTTTGCCTGGAATCTTCCACAAGGAATGACTCAAGGCTGACGAAACACCCGTTCATTGGAGAGTCCGGACCACCGGAAAAAGCACAAAGACCCTTTAGTCATGCAGGATAGTCAGGCTCCACTCGCCACACGGTGACACTTCCTTCATCACACAGGATCTTTTTGCAGTTGGTCCTTAAAAACAGTCGCAAGCCTGTCATATAGAGGATCTTTGCAGTTCCAATAACAGCAGACCACTCCAATCATTTGAAGGATGATTGACTTGTTATTGTAGTGGGTGGGCGTACCCCTGGGGGTACATCAATTGCCGTAGGGGGTATGTAGAAAAAAAAAGAAAAGCAATTAGCTCTGAATACTCAAAATTATGAGCACGCCTGAACGCCTCGCAGTGTGAGGAGACCGCAGCAAAAAGGATAAGAACGGGGTAGTGGTTCTTTTAGGACACCATGGAAAGATTCCATTCAGATCATTTACACTTCATACTCAACAAGTGGGATCCCTTGCTGGGACGTGGGGGGGGGGGATTCACCCGGAAATGAGGTTTGTATTTTAGACACTAATAAGAACGGGGTAGTGGTTCTTTTAGGACACCATGGACAGATTCCATTCAGATCATTTACACTTCATACTCAACAAGTGGGATCCCTTGCTGGGACGTGGGGGGGGGAGATTCACGCGGAAATGAGGTTTGTATTTTAGACACTAATAAGAACGGGGTAGTGGTTTTTTTAGGACACCATGGATAGATTCCAGCCGGATCATTTACACTTCATACTCAACAAGCGGGATCAAAACTAGCAACCTGCTGTCAGTGCTGCTCAAGCTTTTTCAAAAATCAATGAAATGAAATGAAAATCAATGAAAATTTGAGTTTTCTTCAATATTTATTATTATTATTATTTAACATAATAAAGTTTGTTTTTTAGTGTGTATGGGGACGGAGGGGGGGTTCATGGCTTCAGGTCAAATGTCAGTACACGAGCATGATCATATGTTACGGTATATTTCCCATTCAGTTAAATGGGGCACGAGTCAAAGGGCCATCACTGCTGATATAGAGGATCTTTGATTTGACAAGCGTTTCTGCAGTGGAAAAAACAGCAGCTTCCCAGTAGGTTGCCCAAAAGAGCAGAGTACTTTAAAACAAGTGTGTGACTGTCATATAGAGAATCTTTACTAGTGCTTTTGCGGTTCGTCCTCAAAAACAGCAGAGCGCTCTTATCTTATAAAGGATCTTTGACTAGGACTAATATAGTATAGTAAACATATATACTAGTTTGTATAGTTATGATGGCAAGTGTGTTCCTGACAATCATCGACTGCTTTATTAGTTTTTGTTTACGGCTCATCGGCGCGTCCGTATCCGCTCGCCATTGTTGTCCTCCCGCTCGCCGCTTTGTATTCTCCTTGACTGACATGTTTGTCTTTCTCCTTCCTGTGCGAGATCCATCAGCCGAGTGTGGATGGAGCATCGCACGTGTAGCCATCAGTATTCTCCCAACGCAAACATCGCCTCGGGCGTGTTTCCCTCCGCCGTGCCGCAGCCTCTACACCGCCAAAACTCACTGCGAACACTCCTATCATGAAGCGTCTCCCCCGCCTCTCCCCCTCTCCTCCTCCTCTTCATGTCTTAGCCCCGAGATGAAAGGCGGTGACAAGGATTTTGGACCGCAGCCTTGGACGGGACGCGTGCACGGAGGGGCTTCTGATGGACGGCCATTTTGCACCGTCGCCAACATTTTTCCTTGCCGTTGGAATTAAACGTTTTTTAAAAGTGCTTTAAGTTAGACCGACTGGGAATACGACGTCAGTGTTGGTTCCTGTTTATGTTCCCTTTTTAGTTCACTTTCTCCTTGGATGCTCTTATTTTTGTATTCACTTCCTGTCTTGCCTTGTTTCCTGTCTCCCACACCTGTTTCTAATTCACTCCCTTCTATTTAGTTCAGGTGTGGGCTCCTTCCTTTCTTGGTTCGTTGTCGTATGTTTGCTTTGTTTGGCCAGTTTGTTCTGCTTATCTGCATTTTTTATTAAAAGAAATACTTTTTATCTGCGCTTTGGTTCTGCTTTCTGCATCTTGGGGTCGCAACGCAACGACATACCGGACGAACGTGACAAATGTGCAGCAAAACAGACAACATGCCGGCTTGGCCAGCAGGGAAACTCATTAAAGAGCTGCTCCCAGTTTTAAGTTCTTCAATCTTAAATATTATAAATATCGTTTTCCTCCAAGACGGAGGTGATTCAACCTTGAGTCAAAATACTAAACCTTCACCCTGAGAGTATTTCTCTTTACAAGCCGGTGTCTACCCTCACATTTATTTTGAAAATCCATGAAACAAATTGTAGCACACAGCTGAATGATGCATGGTGATCAATTTATGTGAACGTCTTCAGTCTGGTTTCAGGTTGAACCGCTCTACTGAATCAGGCCCTTGCTAAGTGATCTTCTTTTCTCTACGGATCATGACGCTTCCTGAATATTATTATTATTATTATTATTATTACTAAATCTCTGTGTTGCCTTGGATACCCTTGATCACGCTATCCTACCAGATTGCCTTCAAATGCATACTGGTGCTACTGGTCTGGTACAAAGTTGATCCAGATCTAAACGCCTGGATCGGACGCATCATGTAGTTAGGATGTGACCTCTGAGTATTGTAGCGTCACTTGTGGGGTTCCGCAAGGATCAGTGCTTGGTCCTCTTTTGTTCAATATTCACATGCTGCCGCTCGGCGACATCGTTCGCAAACATAAGATTAGCTTTCACTGTTATGCCGACGACACTCAGCTGCATGCAGAGGTGGTTGTCGCTAAGGGTCATGGGTTTGATTCCCAGGGAAGTCATTCAAGCCAGAACCGCCACTGTCTCCACGGATCTGACAGGTGAAGGTCTGAACGAAAATTGTGTAAGATATTTATATGATGAGATTAAAATTTCGAGTGAAATCTATGAAATAATCTATGAAAGAATAATCGTGGAAGGAGAGTCACGTAGGATAGTTGAGCTCTGCAGGAACACGTGTGTCGTTATGTCGAATTTCCCACTTGAAGTTGCGAAGACCGAACAGAGGGACCATTAACTCCTCCACCGCATTGAAAGGAGAAAAAAACCAAATGTCCTTCCAGCGTCAGAGCGGTACATGTGATTCCTTAACGGGGGGGCGGAGGAGGCGCCGCCAATCCTCGCCAAGGCTGATTTGCAATGGAGGTGTGGCGCTGAGGGCCAGGCGCGCCCGAGTCGACATGGAGGGAAAATAGACTGAGCCGTGGTGCTGATGATGGTGGCGCTGAATGGGATTAGCATCTGGGGCTGGGGGGGCCGGGGGGCTGGGGGGGCAGATAGCTGCTGTAGATTGTATTCAAATCAGGAAGCATCCTATTGAATCGTGACAAGAAAGGTGATTTCTATCTTCAACTTCCTTCCTTGAAAATCCGTGTGTGTTTTGTATCGGCACATTTTTACCTCAACCAAGCCTGAGCTTATTTTTGGTTTCTTTAATGTTCTACCTGGAACCACGAAGATTGGCAGTCCATTTTGGGACGTTGGTAAAACTCACAGTTGTTTGTGTTTTCCTTGCCTTTATAGGAAGGAAATAATGTGGGCTCGCACCAGGGCCAAGTGGTCTGTATATTGGCTGGACAGTCAGTAGATGGACGGTTCGAATCCCCTTCTGATTTAGCAATTAGCAGCCCCAGACAATCGGCTACATACCCGAGTGGTTTTTGAATTTTGATCTTTTAGTATTCAGTATTTTAGCATTAGCTGCTTAAGAACAGCAGAACACATATATAGAGGATCTTTGACGAGCATCTGCAGTAGCTCCATCCTGTCATATCAGGGGTATTAGAGGATCTTTGACTCCTGTTTTTGCAATAGCTACTTAAGAACAGCAGAACATATATAGAGGATCTTTGACAAGCATCTGCATGTCGAGGGTATTAGAGGATCTTTGAGGTGCATCTGCATGTCGGGGGTATTAGAGGATCTTTGAGGTGCATCTGCATGTCGGGGGTATTAGAGGATCTTTGACTCCTGTTTTTGCAATAGCTACTTAAAAACAGCAGAACATATATAGAGGATCTTTGACAAGCATCTGCATGTCGGGGGTATTAGAGGATCTTTGAGGTGCATCTGCATGTCGCGGGTATTAGAGGATCTTTGAGGTGCATCTGCATGTCGGGGGTATTAGAGGATCTTTGAGGTGCATCTGCATGTCGGGGGTGTTAGAGGATCTTTGATGAGCAGCTGCAGTAGCTCCATCCTGTCATATCAGGGGTATTAGAGGATCTTTGACTCCTGTTTTTGCAATAGCTACTTAAGAACAGCAGAACATATATAGAGGATCTTTGACAAGCATTTGCATGTCGGGGGTATTAGAGGATCTTTGACAAGCATCTGCATGTCGGGGGTATTAGAGGATCTTTGAGGTGCATCTGCATGTCGGGGGTATTAGAGGATCTTTAAGGTGCATCTGCATGTCGGGGGTATTAGAGGATCTTTGAGGTGCATCTGCATGTCGGGGGTATTAGAGGATCTTTGAGGTGCATCTGCATGTCGGGGGTATTAGAGGATCTTTGACGAGCATCTGCAGTAGCTCCATCCTGTCATATCAGGGGTATTAGAGGATCTTTGACTCCTGTTTTTGCAATAGCTACTTAAGAACAGCAGAACATATATAGAGGATCTTTGACAAGCATTTGCATGTCGGGGGTATTAGAGGATCTTTGACAAGCATCTGCATGTCGGGGGTATTAGAGGATCTTTGAGGTGCATCTGCATGTCGGGGGTATTAGAGGATCTTTGAGGTGCATCTGCATGTCGGGGGTATTAGAGGATCTTTGAGGTGCATCTGCATGTCGGAGGTATTAGAGGATCTTTGACGAGCATCTGCAGTAGCTCCATCCTGTCATATCAGGGCTATTAGAGGATCTTTGACTCCTGTTTTTGCAATAGCTACTTAAGAACCGCAGACATATATAGAGGATCTTTGACAAGCATCTGCATGTCGGGGGTATTAGAGGATCTTTGACAAGCATCTGCATGTCGGGGGTATTAGAGGATCTTTGACGTGCATCTGCATGTCGGGGGTATTAGAGGATCTTTGACAAGCATCTGCAGTAGCTCCATCCTGTCATGTCAGGGCTATTAGAGGATCTTTGACTCCTGTTTTTGCAATAGCTACTTAAGAACCGCAGACATATATAGAGGATCTTTGACAAGCATCTGCATGTCGGGGGTATTAGAGGATCTTTGACGTGCATCTGCATGTCGGGGGTATTAGAGGATCTTTGACGTGCATCTGCATGTCGGGGGTATTAGAGGATCTTTGACAAGCATCTGCAGTAGCTCCATCCTGTCATGTCAGGGGTATTAGAGGATCTTTGACTCCTGTTTTTGCAATAGCTACTTAAGAACAGCAGAACATATATAGAGGATCTTTGAGGTGCATCTGCATGTCGGGGGTATTAGAGGATCTTTGAGGTGCATCTGCATGTCGGGGGTATTAGAGGATCTTTGAGGTGCATCTGCATGTCGGGGGTATTAGAGGATCTTTGAGGTGCATCTGCATGTCGGGGGTATTAGAGGATCTTTGAGGTGCATCTGCATGTCGCGGGTATTAGAGGATCTTTGAGGTGCATCTGCATGTCGGGGGTATTAGAGGATCTTTGAGGTGCATCTGCATGTCGGGGGTGTTAGAGGATCTTTGATGAGCAGCTGCAGTAGCTCCATCCTGTCATATCAGGGCTATTAGAGGATCTTTGACTCCTGTTTTTGCAATAGCTACTTAAGAACAGCAGAACATATATAGAGGATCTTTGAGGTGCATCTGCATGTCGGGGGTATTAGAGGATCTTTGAGGTGCATCTGCATGTCGGTGGTATTACAGGATCTTTGACTAGTGTTTTTGCAGCAGGTCCTAACAAGCTGTAGAGCATCCCTGTCTTATAGAGGATCTTGGACTCGTGTTTCACATGGGGAATGGTCATGATAATGGATGGATGGTAGGATATTGATTGGTGATTGCATCGTGAAACCCAGGCACTACCAGCTAGGTAGGGCTAGATTAGACTACAGACTAGACTAGACTAGACTTGTTGATTTCTTGTTCAACAACAATGCATTGTTCGATTCCCGGATGCCGTGGCGCTCCCTGTAAATACGAAGTCACACACGAGTTTGGCTTTAATTTTTGTTTAAAAGTCAAGACAGGATCTCCGCATTTCCATTTTTAGCTGGAGCTTATTAATATTTAACTCCTTTGGAAATCCAACGTGAAGCTGGGGATGCGGCGACGCTCATCATATATGCATGCTAATATTATTATTTACATTATTTACATTGTTGACTGACAGAAAAGTTTCTACTCCCCTGCACAGCGACTTTGGTGCTCTCACCGACAACCCGACATGGAGGTCTGGGTTCTTGTCTTCCAGGTCATTGAGACACAAGAGCTGCTCCTTGCCAACGTTTCCCATCACGTAGATCACCAAGGGTTAGTTACGTAAACATCACGTTGTAGAGGTCATGTGACAGATTGGAATATAGAATATTGGAATATTGATTGGAATGACAGGGACCTATGATGCTTTCCCTTGTTTTCTGACCTACAAATGTAGTTAGAATTCTGGTAGTATTCTGGTGTTAAACCTGGTGTTAAACCTGGTGTTAAACTTGGTGTTAAACCTGGTGTTAAACTACCGATGTCAGCAGAGTGGGCGTGCCTGGAGGCAGGCCCATTAAAACAAGACCATTTGGGAATTCCAAGTAAATACAGCTGGATTCTGGAAGATCTAGAAAGCTTTGTGTTATTTGGTTATTGTGTGCAGCTGCTCTCCAGGAGTCCACAACTCAATACAAAGGGTCGGAAATGAGCATAAAATGTCCCCTTTAAGTGAATTTATATTCTACATACCTTTGATCTTGGCCTGAAGCTCCCATCCATGAGGTTGGAAGAACGTTGGACGCTGTGGTACGACTCCAGGTGTCCAACAATTGAAGAGACAAAGTAAAGTACCGACAGGAAGTACATCATACGATATGAAAAAGACATTTTCAATGGACGTCTCCGAGGACTCATGTAACCGAGCGCAGATTTTACCGTGCTTACTTCTGGGAATCGTTGCATCCCGACTGAGGATGGGCGGCGTATCTGGAAAACCATGGATGAAAGGAGCGTGCCGACTGACAACTGTCGTTTGTTTACACGCTTCAGGCGGCTTGATGAGATCGTCTTTTGAGCGTCTGCAAATATGGGAGCCCGTTTGTGCAGAGCTGCTGGAAATGTGAATCGGAGACTAATAAACTATTTATCTACTGTATATGTGTCTATGTGTACATGTATGTACTATGTAGCGGAATTAACACCCCCGCCAAGCATATTTTTACGTGCCATGATCACGGGTGTGATTCCCTGTCCACAAAGATGAACGTCAAGCGGCTAGCAAGGTAAAAAAAAAGTCAAAAAGTGCTATTATTTTGCTATTATCGAAATAACAAGTGAGTATCAAGGTAACGCGTCTTGGCTGCGGTGAAGCGTAGTAGTGTCATTTTAAATAAAAAATAAATATATATATATTTGTATTGATTGTAATGATTATAATCCCGCAAATAGAATTAAAATGTTTATTACATGTAAATTTTATTCCGTGTCTTGTTTCTATTCAAAGACTATTTTTTGCATTTTGCTGCACAGCAACAAAACGTGGGAACATCTGCGTGTTTGCCCTTTTGTATTCATGCAAAAATCCAAAAGTTTGACTTTGTTTTGTCTCTTCGCTTGTCAAACATTCAAATATTCAACAACTTTTGTTTTTCCGACAAAAATGAAAATAATGCGAATCCCAGGCCTGCCTTGGAAAACATGAAGTGCTCCGCTGGATGAATATACACGCCGTTTTTATCCAATTAATTATTCAAACTATGGCCTGGGGGCCGCTTTTGGCCTGGAGCTTGTTTTTTACAGGCCTGTGGAATATTCTGGAATATTCTGTGGAACATTATGAAGGAGTATTTGCGCCACATAGGAATCGAAATCGCCCAAATCCACAAAAAAAGGACAAACCAACATGGCCGACAACTGCATTATGCTACACTTATTCCATGGATCTTTTCATGATGAACATTAGGGTGTCCTGATCAGGATTTGATGCTGATAATCCCGATAATCCAAATTGAAATTGGTTGATATCGATACCGATCCCAAAAAACCTGAATGAAAAGCAGGTTTATCCTCTGCTGGGCCCTCCAGCCGCATCCGCTGCCTTCTGAAGCGCAGATGCAGCCGACTCCCTCATCTGTGCCCGGAGAGGAGATACGATATCAGTGTGGTATCTGTGAAATCTGTACTGAGGAGGTACTCATCCCCATATGTTGCCCCCACTTCAAGTACATCACGTTGGGACCGGGGGCTTTATAGCCGCTGGCTCACAGATGATCACATCGCCAGCGTCGATCGCCACACCCTGCCAAGTGGATGGACGGACGTTCTAAACAAAATGAAGACAATTAGGACACTGATGAACGCTTACTTACTGCTGGCTCTTCTGACTCTTCCTGGGAAATCCTGTTGACGAATTAAAATATTTCTCTTTTGCTGGTAGGGAATCAACCTCCAACCACTTGTGGCTGAGGGTGGCGTCTTTAGGAATTGGAAAACAAATGTGGCTTTCCCTTCCACCCAAATAAACACAGCTTGGGGGAAGCCAGAGAGTGTATCCATACAGCCATGCCCATATAAGGAATCCCGCTCCTCTGTGACATCACAAAGGGAGCAGTTTTACCACGCCCTCTTAAAGCCAGCGTTTTGAGCCGTCCCAAACTTCTTTCAGGGATCACTTCCAAATACGTAAACCTCATTATCGGAAACGTCGGTATCGTTTAACACCAGAATCCGACATTTTAACGACATTTATAGGTCAGAAAAGCGGAAAAAGCCTCATAGGTCCCCTTTAATGAGCATACATTATCTGAAATATTTCTATATAATCATGCCCTGTCATTATAAATCCTCCTGGAATAAAAGGCAGTGAAAATGGGTATATTTCAGAAATAGCTGCAAACGGTGATTAATCATGGTTAATTAATTGGCAAACGGATGTGAATAGTCCAACCTTCTGCCCTCATTTAAGAGAACCTGCGTTGAAATTTGCATTGTAAAAACAGCCATTCGCTGGTCTTTTTCATCGTTTAATGAGAGGCACTTACAGTAGACTCGAACACAGTTTGGTGTTCCACCACAACCTCGGGAGGGGGGGGGGGGGGGGGTTATTCATCTCTCAAATAAAATTGGCCTCAGCACTCAATATGCCACCCAGTGGGATGCGACTTCATTTTTATTCATTTGACCCTCCTTGAATTAAAGCTAATTTTCTCAGCGCCTCGGAGCATGAAGGTTCCCGCAGCAGGACGCCGCCTTCAGACATCATTCCCTCCCGATTGGTTCAAGGATTAGATTCCAGATTGGCTCTGGAGCCGCTGGAGTCTTTTTGGAGCCCGTTGAGGTTCATGTGGTTCCGCCTCCGTCGTGGTCCCGAGTCCCAAAGCACCCGGGCAGGAAGTTCATCGTCGGTCGTAATATGAACATCAGAAGCTTGAGTGAGAGTGGATAGCTTTTCAAAATAAAGCACCTACAGACAAGTTCACCATGTACAACCAATGACAACAACGAGATAAAGATGTTTTTTTTTCCTCCTTTGGTGGTGGAAGTGTATTATGTGTAAACACTTACTTTGTTTTTAGGAGAACCGTGTGTGAACACAAGCAAACAAAGCGGAACACGACCTCTCGCAGTCCAAAAAAAAACGAGAAGCGACACTTTTAGCGCTTTTGCTAATCCATGAAAATATCTTTTTTGTTGTTGGTACAAAACTTAAATACAAGTACTGAATAGTACGCGTCTTGTTAGGCCAAATAAAACACATGATGACTGATACCGAGAAGGGGAAGGATTAAATAAGAGCAGCTTCTTCCTACTCCTTTTCGGATATGTCGTACCGTGCAAGCCTCAGTCGAGCTTCCTCAGCCTGGGCCCAAGTGTCGCCGATGACCAGGGTGCCCTTCAGAGACCAACGCAGGTGAAGGAGGGAGGAAGGAAGGAAGCCAATGAGGGTCGTTTAAAGGTCGTTCATAACGTGATGCGACGTACCGCAAGCTTTATATTCCGCCATCTTCCCGCTTCCAGGATGTACGCTACTTCCCAATTTCATTTGGGGTTCTTTTGTTTTTTGGTTGGGATAAAGTCTTTTGGAGATGGGAGGTGTTGGTGGATGGTGGACTATGTTTGGGGGGGGGCGGTAGAAGACGTTGGTGACAACCGACGTCAACCAACGTAGCTCTTAGAAGGAATGCAGGACTTCATTTCCAACCGCTAACAAAGACAGGAAACTCATCGGCGTCCCCTCACGGTTGGGGCGTCGGATGCACAGCCGGGAGATCGCGGCCATGTTGCTTCTTCTCCCCCCACCCCCCGCCCCTCCCAAAATGTGCACATTCAGCTACTTGGAGACTCTAAACGGTGCACAGGCGTGAACGTGAGCGTGTTTGTGTACGTGTCCTGTGATTGGCTGGCGAGCGGTCCATCGGGTGAGGGCGGCGTCACCCGGCAGCGTAATGCGAATAAGCGCTACACAAAGAATGAATAACTCTTAGAAAGCACGTGAGTCTTTTTGTACACTTGGTCGTCTCCAGTCTCCTTTACAATAAAGTATCAGATCTTCATCTGAGTGAGATTACCAAGACAGCGGTGACTTCGTCGATCCACAACGGCGTCCTGAGACGTAGAAAGGAGTCGCTTTGTCCACCTTTTGGTTACCAAGAGGATCGAGGTCCCTCAGCAAAGAGAAACAAGCAAGACGAGCGAGGCGATGGACATTCGGCGAGCGGCGGCGGCGGTGATCTGAGGCGAGGAGGCCCGTCCCGCTAACTGGTCGTCGCACTCGCCGGGGCCCTGGCAGCGGACCCTCTCGCACAGGACGCCGGTGAAGCCGGCGGAGCAGTGGCAGCGCTGGTGATGGTGGCACGTGCCGCCGTTCTGACAGCGCAGCAGGGCGTTGTCGCACACCCGGGCTGCGGACACACAAGCACAAAAGGAGAGCGTCACGGCCGGGGGCGCCAGCTGCCTCCTCCGGTCTCGTCCGCGTGTCCCTCTTTGGGGAGGTCGCGTCAAGGACGTGTGGCGTGCAGCGAGACGGAAGAGACGCGGCGGCCTTTCCCGGCAGCCATTGTTGACGACAAAGACATTTTGTTCTATTTTAAGAGCAGCAAAGACACGCGGGAGAGCAAATAATCCAGGCAAAACAAAGGACAAACCAAATTAACCAATGAAACCGTCCTTGTGTATGTGAAGCAGCCTGCTGTGCTGGGGGGGTTCGTTTTCACCCCCCCCCCATCCCCAAAATGCCAGTGCCTTTTGATATGCTAATGTGATGTTACAGCATTGTTGGAGGAAACAGATGTCATATTTGGAGCTGCTGACTGATGGATGAAAAGTACACCGGCTCATCTTCGCCGAGTCGCTTATCCGCTGTTGGCACAGGCGCAAATCCTGGAAGAGGTAATATTTACCCAGAGATTCCATTGTAATTGGATGGCTGCCTCGGCATAATCACACCATTTTTTTGCAATAAGGCGACCCCGTGTCTCAGCCTTTAAAAAAATGATATAAATGATAATAAGACAGCCCTTCTGCCAAATACTTGACTGTTTTTTTTTATTATCATGAGTATTCATTTGTTTATTTGACAGAAACATTGGTTGTTTTGTGGACTGCAACTAAAAATAAAACTTTTACAAAACAAAAATAGCTCGTTAGAGTGTCATTTAAGATTTAATTTAATTTAATTTAATTTAATTTAATTTAATTTAATTTAATTTAATTTAATTTAATTTAATTTAATTTAATTTAATTTATACAATAAAAATATACAAAAAAATTAAAACTATTGAGCCATTTTGTATAAATAAAAATACAAAATTTAAATAATTCTAAAAAAAAACAACCTTAAATTATATTAGAAAGGCAGGAAGTGAACAAATGTACCAGTGACTGTATATACAAAAATATACAAAAACAATTTAAAAAATATTGAGCCATTTTGTACTTCGGTATGTGACAAAAAATTAATAAATAAAAATACAAAGTTTTAGAATATTCTAAATTGTTGTTTATGGTATTCTTCGGGTAAAATACTTGTAGTGGTACCAGCCTTTACAATTGAAGAAATACCCCCATAGATCGGCCACCCATTAATATCTATTAATATCTATTAAAATTAATTATATTAATATAATTAATCACATCTTATGGTAGTTTATACTAGCATATGTACAAAACATATGCTGGTGTATGCGGTTATAACCACCGATTCAAACGTTTGTACTGGCGCTACTACATTCTATTTGTGGCGATGATGATGTCATCATGTCATTTGCACAATTGGCTTTTTTATGGATGCTGTGGGAGATAAAAAGTGAGCAGAAAACATGAAAAGCAAAACAAATGTGATTTAAAAAAAAACAGTATTTAGATATGAATTAGTTTAGTACCGGAATGTTCCATTGATAGGACAAAAGCCACCACAGGAAGTAAAAAGGACCAAGAAGGAAGGCTCCCAATGCTAACGTGTGAGACTATGGGATGTTATTTCATGTCTACAGGGCTCTAATAATGCTGAAAAAACTTATTTGGAAGGTTTATGAATTTATTTATGAGTTTATTTATGAATAAAGATTACTACTTTGCTGAAGTTCATTAATCACAGTCAGTCCGGGAACCGATTGGCTGCCATAAACCAAGAAACTTCTTCCCTCAGGAAATAAAGTCAATCTTACAAATCCATCCCAGAAACCCAAGATATCTACCAAAAGATATTTTGTTGGGAATAATTACTTTTCCATGCAGAAAACAATGCAAAGTAGTAATAAATGATGAACGTATGGAACTTATTGATGCATCAGCATCAGCATCAGCATCAGTATCAGCATCAGCTGCTCCTTGAGAAGAGCGACGTGTGAAAAACTACGTTCACTAACAGTCCCGTTTCCATGTGTTTATTACCGACTCACAGAACAGAATCGGTTTATTGCCAAGTGTAATTGGCACAATAGGAGAAATTAGAATCAGTTTCGATCTGGTTTAGCGTCACTCATGTTCCTATTTGGGATATTTTCATCATGGAAGTTTAAGACGTTGATGCTCCCAGGGTCTATCATCAAGCATCTGTGGACCAAAAACAAACGATGCCATCATTCTACTTGGGGCGTATCGATGCTAACGTGATCATGTTCGCTCTAATCCACATTAGCCCTCCCGTGGAAAGATTTTAGTTCAGGGGGGGCTATATTTAAACTAGCATCACTCCTCCTCGTTATCAACTTCATCCTGGATAAATCCCTCGACTCTTTAAGATTGAATTTGTGGATTTAAACGTTAAAACTTAAAAAAAAATTAAACTAAAACTGCTCTTTTGAGTACAGCAAACGTGACACAAACGGAGTGAGAACATCCTGGCGGTCCTCTGGTGCGTCCTCTCCGGGAGACATATGTCCGCCTCACACCTTCTTGATGTGTGATGTTTTAGCACTAAAACTGTTGCGACACGTCCGCCCTTGAGCAAATGCAGGGCAACAAGCGACAACGTGCGTCCGAAATGAACTTGCAGACTGACAGCCATTTTCAGACTAGAGAGCTCCATACCGACATCCTGTTTTGGGGCTTTTGCTCAACTTTCAGCAAAACTGAATATTGACTTTTAGGACGACATCAACATTGAGAGTATGTCAAGAAACTTTAGACTCTTACATCAGAAAAAAAAGAGTTTGTTTCTAGCCTTTTGGGGTCTTTATAATTCAGCAGGAGAACACAGGGTTCTTTCAGCCAAAACATTATGACCAAATGACCATTATGACCAAATGTTTGTGACCAAAAAGCTGAGAAAACGAGCTTTTTCTGCAGAGAAAAAAAAATTCAGGCCAATCGGTGACTGACGTCCATTTTTGTTTTTAGTGACACCTCAAAATCAGAGTGAAACTGAAATTCAAAGCACGAAATGGCGAGGGATGACGGTACTTCTAAACGTCCTCCGTGATGGCGCCGCTGATGCTCCCGTAAGACGCCACATCGGGAGGTCATTTCCAGATACGGGATCAGCTAACTTCATGCCGATCGGAGACGAGGCCAATGCTGCTCAATTACGTCAGATCAATATCTTTTTCCATGATGTCAGGGTGAAAGCTGAAACACTGCCCCCCCCAGCCCCCCATATCTCCCATTATCATATTAACATGAAGGCTTCGTCATTAATCACGGCTGCAGGCGCTGAGGTTCAATATAGATTGCCCCCGCAGTCGCAGCTGACAGCGGCAGTTTAGACAACGGAGCGTTCAAAGGCAGCTTTTTTTTTTTGCTAATAACTTTGTCATAGAAACTGAAGTGACGCCAGGAAGTCAACTTGGTGGCTTATAAGAATAGGAGAATGGCTTTTTGATGGACCGCTTCGTCTTACAAGCTTTGTTTGAATCTTAGTTTAACCACGACTTTAACCAGTCTTGAACTAATCATGATGTGCTATATAGTATATCACTATATGGACACTTACTATGGTACCCATTATGGCATTGGATGCTCATATCACCGAGTACTTCTGTACATGACAAATAAAAAATAAAAAATAAAACAATATAACAATAAAAAAATAAAATAAAAAAAATATAAAAAATATTTAAAAGACCTATAAACTATATTATGAAAGCAGGAAGTGAACAAATGTAACGGTTAGTGATTGTAAAAGTACCAGATGGAGGGGTAGGATTTAATAAGCTTTGCTTCTTCCTACTCCTTTTGGACTTGTTTGTGTTATATTATTCTTTTATTCTTTTTATTCATATCCTTGTTCATCAGAAAATATGCAAGTCTTGTATATCATATACTCTATGGTATTTTATTCATATTCTATTGCCTTTTGTTTCTACTGTATAGTACCTATATTTCCACTTACGCTGAGGTGGAATGGAGGTGGGGGGGTGGAAGATACGGTCACATGACAACACGGTGCTTACGCTAAGTAGTCACACAATTTGGACTTGTTGATGACTTGTTGGACTGTGATGACTGACATGTCTGACCTGTCTGTGTAGTGATAGTAAACATATACTGATACTAACATATACTTATACTAACATATACTTATATTATACAAGCTGTACTACTTTAAGGGTATATCCAACTTTCTATGGCAGCATCCTGCGAGAAGATATAAGTCATTTCCTCAACGGACACCAGATGAAAAATAGCCTTTTGGCTCTGGCAAACCTCATATTCCGAAAATTTGGCTTCGTTTAACACAACATTTTAACTACATTTACTGGTCAAAAAATTGGAAAAAGCCTAATAAGTTAGCATAACAGGTTTTCTATGCTCCTAATTATTTCATTTATGAATAAGGAATCCGACTTCACGGAAATGTATTTATCGTGATAGAAATCTGGAAGCAATTAACTGTGATAAATGAGGGATCACCGTGATAAATGAGGGATTGTCGTGATAAATGAGGGATTCCTGTATATATCTTTCATTTCTTTGCCCCTTCCATTGTTCAGGATGCGGCCCGTGCAGGCAAAAGCTTGGACACCCCCGTACTAGAGTTTTTCGACTTTGTGTAACCTTTGCGAGGTTTGCTTTGAAAGGAAGTCATGTGGTGCAGAACAGGACATCCGGGCCGGCGGATTAACAGGAGATCCATCTACATAATGACCGTAACCCCAAGGAAGTTCCTCTCTGCTTTCTGCTCCTTGCTCTGTTTCCTGCCTTCCCCTCATGGCACGGGCATTGTGGGTAATTAAACAAAGGGTGCGAACACAGAGGTTAGCAGGCTGCGGACGAAGCTGATGGTGCGGCGTCTCCGTCCTTGCTGCGAACAGCGGGAGTCGGTGTGTGTGTGAGTGTGTGTGTGTGTGTGTGTGTGTGTGTGAGTGTGTGTGTGTGTGCGTGTGTGCGCATGCATGATGAAAGCAAGCCGGGCGATGCGAACACACCACCACGCCATGTCTGATAATCCACAATGGTGGTCAGAATGCCAATCAATTGACTGTCATGCTGAACAAAGCCTACAAGCCTACCTTGCTTACGATTCGCGACACCAAGAAATGACGCGTTTGCTCGATCTGCGTGCAAAACAAAAAAACGGGACAAAGCGTTACAAGTCATGTGGCTTGTCATGTGAGTCATAGCAGCCAAAACATGGGGACAGCATGCAGATGCTTAGTTACTTATTTACCAGGGGTGCGCCGTCGTCACGCTAGGGTGACTCTCGGGTCATGGTTGGCTTCATTTTGGGTACGGTACAGGAACTAAATGCCAAACGTGAAACTGAGGGATTCGTGTCAACGACTAAAACGACCCTGCAAACTGCTAGCTGGTCATTGTCTAATAAATCCATCAATCAAACAATAAAGTTAATTCAAAATAACAAACAGTTTTTTGTTCCCCTGTTCCCCGAAACAAAGCACCCTTTAATTAAGTACCCTATGTATTGCTGACTCAACGTCCGTGCGTTTTCTATTGACTTTGATGACTAAATAACACGCCATGGGGCCAAAGAAAGCTAAAAGTGGCAGCAATTTGAAAACACTATGAATTCCATCTTGCTGGGATGTACGGGAATTTCACATCGAAAATAAGTTCCATCCAGTCCTCATTTATAATAATTGTTTTTTTCCTGCATTTAAAACTATAATTACCCTCTATAAAATATAGTTTTGGTTCATATTTTTGTGTACCTGCAATTTTGGTTGTTTGTTTTTGTTAATTTCAGTTTTTGTAAGGACTTAATAACAAAAACAATGTACCACTATATGATAGTGTAAAGAAGGGGTGTCCAAAGTGTGGCTGGGGGGCCTGTGGCTGTTTTTTTTTTTATTGGCCCACAACACCTAATAAAGAAAAGTCCAGACACCAAGAAAGCCAGAAAAACACTCAAAATATTGAAAGAAAAAGGTCAATAATGTAATATTGTTGTGAAAAATAAATAATTTTCAAAATAAGTTTGAATATTAAAGGAAAAATACATATTTTCTTAAAAAAAATAATAATATGCGAAGAAAAAACAACGAATGAAGTTGTAATTTTTGGAACATAATGTTATAATATTATTAGAATAAAGTCATAATATTATTGAGAGAAAATTAGACGATTGAGTTCAAATATAACACCAAAAAAAAGCAGGCAAAGACTGAAATTAATAGTAAGAATATGCTTTTTCCCCAATATCCCAAAGCTGAGATTCATCTATTCTTGAATGACATAAAGTATTTAACGTCTTAGCATATTAGATGCAAGAACAAGCAACAACGTGGAGAGTTATGAAGCATATGAACATATTCAAAAGTCACACCCCAAACTGCATGTGGAGTACCATACATTTGTACATTTTGGCATTGAAAGTACTCCGCTGACAAACCCCCCATGGGGCCTGCCCCGTACCACGAGAAGCACCGCACTCGCCAAAGGCAGGGTACGCTATCTGGTGATGGTGTTGACGTGCGACTAAATGTATTTTTATGCTAGCAAATATTCCGTCCAATAAAATCCAAATACATACCAGCTACACCCCTAGTACTTCCATGGATGTTGTATTTGTTGCATTGCAGAAACTGCCATTTCTGCAGTACAAGTATCTGATTTGAGTAACGTCTGCATGCAACTCGAATGAAGTCAGAGACACTTCCATGTGGTGGCTGCTCAGTCACGAGCTGTAAAAGAGTCACCTTCAGGCATCAGCATGCAGAGGGATGCATGGTGGGGGGGCCAC